>NC_056747.1:492321509-492669009 GCF_019279795.1 Protopterus annectens
CAGCCGGCCTGAATATCGTCTTGGATCCCTGCGTCAGATGCTGTCTCTTCTTCCATGACGTCAGGGGTATAAAACATGCAGCCGACACCATTACATCACTCTTTCTTGCTGCGTGGTGCCCGAAGCAGAAGCAGTTCGCAAGTGCCGGTCGGCCGACTCCTGAAATTTTTGTTTTCGAGTTTCATAACCGAAGTCTTCAAAAAAGCTATGTACCCTGTTGGGGATCCTTTTTCTTGCTCTTAACCGATGTCAGTAAAAGTTAACACTTGTATTACCTGTGGAAAGCAAATACCTCATTAGGATTTTCATTCGTACTGCATTCCTTGCTTAGGCCCAGACCACAACATCCCTCGCTGTCAGTTTTGTGCCTTGTTCAACCCCCAAACTATTCATCGTCTGTTTATTTTTGCTGCAAATTATTTTGGTACTCGGTATAACTATCCAGAAATGGCTTCGGTAAGCCATCTGACTACCGACATTCTGAAAAAACGTAAAGATAAAGACCAGAGACAGACCGCATAGGTCCAAAGCTGCCTACTAGCTTCTGTTAAGCTAGTCGCCAGTTTGCCGGTACTCAGTGAGGCGCTTTCGCAGCCCCTGATACCCGCTACTTCAGGTTCGCAGGTCTCTACTGAGACCCATTCGGAGTCCGGTATACTGCAAGATGTTTCTTCGACCATGGAACCTGCGGATGTCTCTACCTTGGATGGGTCCGGAACCGCTGTGCAGGCACCGGCTTCTGAGGGTGTTTTCAGGCCTACTGACTTGCATTTCAAACCGATGCCATCTTCTTCAAGGCCTAAAACTCGACCTGCACCTAGAAAACCGACGTCCAAACCGCATGGTCAGGCCCATATGCCTAAAAAACAAATAAGAATGGCTGAGGACCTTATTACTTTAATTAGGGGAAGCCAGCCTTCTCCCTCTAAGAGACCTAGAACTGGTTTTCCTTCTGATTCTTCTGATCAGGATTCTGAAATTTCTGTTACTTCTGATTGCCAGGATTTGCCTTTATCTAGCTATGAGGATTCTGATGCAGCGGACTCCATTCCCTCTGCTTCCCCTCCAGAAGATTTTTCTTTTTGGTGAAGCCTTGCACACTCTTAGGGAGCGTTTCTGCTGGGAAAGCCAGGATTACTCTGACTCCAAAAAGAGGCAAAGGGAGTTCTTACTCCTCCCTCAACACAGGCCTTTAGCTATCCCTCCTGTCCTGGACATAGTAGATGTTGCCTTCTTGGAATCTAGCCTGGCCCCAGACACTACCTCCAGCACCCAGAAAACCTGACAGGTATTGGAGTACCTGACTCTCACAAGTTCCTCTTCAAGAATACTACTGCAGACCCAGAGGCCATTTCCCAAGAACCTAAAGGCATTAAGGCTACTACTGCCAAAAACCCTACCCCCTCTGATAGAGATTCCAGGGCCTTGGACAGATAGGGTAAGAAGGTATACATTTCTGCTTCTTAGGCCATTAGGGCCTTAAACTGCCAGTTTCATATGTTAAAGTATCAGCAGCATATTGTGGGACTACTTAAACAGGAAATGATGTTGATTCCTGACTGTGCTTAAAATAAAGAATTACAGGATTTAATGCATTCTGCTGAACAAGTTGATAAACATACTTTGCAATGTGGTTTTGAGTCTTTAGAAGCATCTTGCAGGGCTGCTGTCACTGGGTCTGTTCTTAGAAGGCATGCTTGGCTTAAGGAGAAAAATTTGCCAGATCATGTTAAAGCTAAATTACTGGAAGCTCCCTTAAACCAAGACTGCCTGTTTGGAAGAAGTCCTTAAAAAGATGGAGGGAAAAGCTAAATCTATGCAAACTGTTAAAGATTTCCTGCAAGTACAGCCTCCCAGATTTAGTAGGCATTGGCCTTCTAAGAATTGGTCCTTTCCTGTCTCTTCCAGGCCTTCTCAGTCCAAACCCAGGAACAGCAGACCACCTAGGCTACAGTCTCAAGGTACTCACAGGCCTAAGCAGTGGGGGACTCCCACTTCCAAAGCTGGAAGTAGTAAGACACTCCCCTATGGAAAAATGTCACAATGACTTAACCATAAACCTTCCAAGCCCTACTCAACTGCCTGCTCCCTTAGTGGGAAAGATCACCCGGCATGCAAAAAACTGGGAACTCATTACCCAGGACAAATGGGTTATAATGTAGTTTCCCAAGGATACAGATTCCACTTCCACACCTTACCAACCCCAAAAGGTTGGCCAGACCTACCCCCAAATCAGTGGTCAGAGGCTCAACAGCAGGTTCTCTCCCTTCTAAGCATCAGGGCTATTCAACCTGTCCCAGCAGAAGAAAGGGGACAAGGTTTTTACTCAAGAATTTTCCTGGTACCCAGAAAAGACAGCTCCTGGCGCCCTATCCTGAACCTCTCTATTCTAAACACCTTTTTGATAATCCCAAAATTCAAAATGCTAACACTTCAACAGCTGCTTCCTCTGCTAGGCAAAGATGCCTGGTTGGCAGCCTTAGACTTAAAGGAAGCTTACCTGCACATTCCAATAAGGGAATCTTGCAGGAAATATCTGTTCTCTGCTCTTCCCTTTGGCTTATCTACTGCGCCCAGGGTATTCACAAAGTACCTAGCTCCAGTTATTGCATTTTGCAGGCAAATAAATATTCAGATATACCCATACCTGGATGATTGCCTAATTCAGGCAGAAAGCATTCTACTAAAACATCTGGCATTTGTAAGGAAACTTCTAATCTCACTGAGGTACACCATAAACTAAAAGAAATCTCATCTAGTACCCTGCTAACTGATAGTATTCCTGGGAGCAAGCTTGAACACAACTTCCCAGATGGCTTACCTCACATCAGAGAAACAAGTTTGACAGCCTACTTCAAATTACTGGCCACAAAGACCCAGTTATCTGCAAGGAAAATATTGCAAGCCCTGGGGTTCATGGCCTCTTGCATTCTATTAATTCCATATGCAAGACTGCATATGAGGAAACTACAATGGTATCTAAAAAGCCAATGGTGTCAACATTCTCAGGATCTGGACTCTGATTTCTATCATTCCTTCTATAAAGACAGAGTTCCTTTGGTGGGCAGAGGCTATTCAACCTGCCACCCAAACCCTAACAACAGACGCATCAGATTATGCATGGGGGGCTCACTTCGCAGGGCAGTGCATTCAGGGCAAATGGAACCCAAGTCAGATGCACCTGCATATCAATCAGAAAGAAATGTTAGTTGTACAGAATTCCCTGACAGCCTTCAAGGACCACATTCTTCCAGGACAATTATTGGTAAAGACAGACTTACACCACTGTTATGTGGTACATAAGCAGGGGGGGAGACCCTCCCCCCCCATACATTCTCTACAGACTAGCCATGGCTCTGTGGAACACAGCCTTGAGCTACCAAGTGCACCTACAAGCTCAATTCCTGCCAGGCAAGCTAAATTCACTGGCAGATGACCTAAACAGAAATCTCATGGACCCACACGAGTGGAAACTGGAACCAAAGATATTCAACCTTTTGAGAAACAAATGGGGGAATCCAGAGATAGACCTGTTTGCCTCCCCTCAGAACTACCAATTGGGCAAATTCTGCAGAAGGACTTCCCACAGTCAAGCTTGGAAAGTGGCTGCCCTGTCCTTCACGTGGGAAAGCCTCTCAATCTATGCCTTTCCCCCTCTGCCTCGACTCTCGAAAGTTCTACTAAAGATCAAACAGGACATACCTAGGACAATACTGATTGCACCAGACTGGCCACGCCAGCACTGGTGTACCCCCTCTTGCACAGTATGTCACTGCTGGAACCATGGCACCTGCCTCAGACCCCTTCCCTGCTGTCCCAGCAGGAGGGCCAGATTCTGCATCCTCAGCTTCAAACCCTGAACCTTGCAGCCTGGCTAATTCCTTGACCTCTCCAATAGCATCCCTCAGTAAGCAGGTGCTAGATGTCATTCTGGAGGCAAGGAGGCCTAGTACTAGAAAATTCTATGCTGAAAAGTGGAAAAGATACTGTTCCTGAAGCCAGATTCAGGGGATGGGCACAACAGTACCCAGCTTACCACATATTCTTCAGTACTTAACAGAGATGCTCCACAAGGGCCTTTCCTTCTCGTCAATTAAAATTCATGCCTCTGCCATTTCAGCACATTATAATACTGAACCACCCCTCTTCTCTCACCCCCTGCTAAAGCAACTCCTCAGAGGGGCCAACAATTTCAGACCACCCAGGAGAGCCCCTACTCCAGCCTGGGACCTTAACTTTGTATTGGAAAAGCTCTCTCTACCTCCTTTTGAGCCAGCTGCAACTGCAGAGTTGAAATTCCTTTCTTGGAAAACAGCCTTCCTTCTAGCCATCACTTCAGCAAGAAGAGTGTCTGAATTACAGACCCTCATGGCAGTGGATCTCTTCATCATCTTCCATGCAGACAGGGTGTCGCTCAGGTCCAATCCTTCCTTTATGCCCAAGGTGGTGTCTAGTGTGGCCCTTAATCAGTCCATTCATTTGCCTACTTTTTTTCCCTAATACACAGAACAAAGGAGAACGAATTCTGCACTCTTTGGACATGCACAGACAACTTAGATTTTATTTGGACAGGACTAAGCCTGTCAGAAAATCTGAACAGCTGCTAGTTGGCTTTGCTGCAGGGACAGAGGGGAAGGCCATTTCAAAGCAAACAATTTCTAAGTGGATAGCCCATTGTATTCATTTCTGCTATAAGCACCATGGAAAACCTACTCCACAGGGGATAAGATCACATTCCACCAGGGCTGCATCTACCTCTACAGCCCTTCTCAGAGATGTCCCTACCAGGACAATCCTAGAAGCTGCTACCTGGAGCTCTGTACATACCTTCACCAAACATTACCACATGCCTATTTTTTTCTAAATCCAGAGCTGATTTTGCCACTGCAGTCTTGCAGGGCTTAATAGCTGGTCCTAATGCTCTCTAACTTCCTCCTCCCTACCTTATCTTTGGGAATCAACCCAAATGTAATGACTGCAACAGTGAAACACGAAGAACATAGTACAGTTCTGTACACATACCATAAATGTAGATGTTCAAGTGTATTCACTGTTGCAGTCCTGGTTACCCTCCTTCCAGCCCCCCTGACTTCTCTTGGCTATACCTTTCTTCTTGTTTAGTGTATTTCAGCTTTCTGGTGTATTTGCTTTTTGTTGGAGGTGTAACCTAACATATAATTGCTTCCCATTATGGGGGCACCTGACATCTGGGGCAAGATAAACTGATGTAATGGCGTCGGCTGCATGTTTTATACCCCTGACGTTGTGGAAGAAGAGACAGCATCCGATGCAGGGATCCAAGACTTTTATATTCAGGCCAGCTGAGGGCTACCTGCAGGCAGATAACACAAATGTAATGACTGCAGCAGTGAATACACTCTAACATCTATATTTATGGTAAGTGTACACAATTGTACTGTATGCAGGCCCCTCTGGAAGGATGTCACAAAAAAATCAACATATTTTTATGATCAGTATTAGTGCACTTTAGTTGATAGGAGTGCCACCTATCTCTCTCTCCATCTCTGCAGTTCTGTGTTTGTGTTGGGGAGGGGGCTTGAAAATGGTGACTGTGTTGACAGTTTACAAGAAAAAATATTTTCTGACTTTTCTTTAAATGCAAAAAGTCACAAAGCAGCCAGTACCAAACTGGAAAAATAGTAAGAGTAATATATATTTATATTACACCGCAGTATAATGAAAACAAACCGGTTTCGGCCCAATGGCTTTTTTCAATGTATAGTTCAAACTGCAGTCATCCATTTATTTATATATACAACCAAAAACCTTAATAATTAATCAGACAAGTATAGATGCTCATTTAGTTCAGGTGGAAATAATCCACCCAGTTTCACAATCCATGATTTCTCTTTTTTGTATAAAATTTTGTGCCAACCTTTTTTAAAGGCTCGGTTGTCCATAATTCTTTCAATAATGATAAATTTAAAACTAGCTGTGTTGTGTGCCATGGTGTGTTTGTGCAAAGCAGTAGTTAAATATTTATTTCTAATATTGCTAAGGTGTTTAACATTGTGGATTATTTCCACCTGGTCTAAATGAGCATCTTCCTCTGTGCAATAAAGGCAGTGGAAAACAGTTCCACAGCTTTCCATCTTTTTTATAACAGCTGTTGTGCTGCTGACATCAGCACAATTAATTGCCCATCTAAAATTAACAGCAGTATCTGACAGGGTAAACTACAGATTTCTCTGTGTTTGTAGTATGTCATGGAGGTGGAGACAAATTCCTCTGCAAAGTATGTGAGAAGTTAAGCTTTATTAAAAGTAGATGTTCTTTCCCTCTCTTTGATTCCACGGCAAGGAAATTAAAGTTTTATAAAGTATAAGTAGGTTTCTGGTACATACACAATACTGGAACCATATTGTAGGGAGAAAAGCATCTAAGGATTGACTTAAACTGTAGGAAAGGGCATAGTTTTCCTTTAAGAATTTTCAGCCCTCCTTTTCCAATTTTTCCAAGGGATTTTCCATCTCCTCATCCAGTTTTGGAAGAAAGTAGAATAAACGGTCTCCAAATTACAAGTAAATAGACATTTAAGAAGAAATGGCAAGGGTTCTAAAAAGAAGTCTCGAACCTCTCCAAACCAAAGACTATCCAACAAGTCTGAATGACTGTTCAAGAGACTTTGTGACCCCCCTTTTTTTTCTTCCAGAAAGTCTGGGTCTCCATTTTTCTCTTTGGCAACAGATAGATGTTCTTTGTGTTTCACTGTTGCAGTCATCACTTGTGGATTATCACTGCTGTGGCAGCCCTCGGCCGGCATGAATACCAGAGTCAATGTTTTTTTGCACCGGCTGCTGTCACCTGTAGTCTGACATCAGGTAGTCAGTACTATAAAGCAAGGCAGCCAACATCATTACATCAGTCTTTCTTGCCACGGAGCCCATAGCAGAAGCAGTTTGCACAAGTGCCGGTCGGTCGCTACCAGAAGTCGAACTTCAGCAGAAAATGTCTAAAGCTAAATACCCTATTGGGGACCCTTTTTTTCTTGCTCTAACCGATGTCCGAAAAAGTCAACAATTGTCTCACGTGTGGAAAGCAGATCCCACACACAGACTTTTATTCCTACTGCATCACTTGTTTAGGCCAGACCACAACGTCCCTTGTTGCCGGTTCCGTGCCCTCTTTAATGCGAGAACCATTCGCTGTAGAACTCTTTTTGTAGACAGTTATTTTCATATTCCGTCTTCCAATTCCAATATGGCATCTGTCGGCCAACAATCCGCCGATTTTCAAAAAAAATGTAAAGATAGAGACAGGCCACACAAGGCTAAGCCTTCCGATGACGCTACTGCTGAGCAAGTCATCAGTTCTCCAGAATTCATTGAGGCGCTTTCACAGCCCCTGATGCCCGACTCGCTTTCTGTGCAGTCCTCTGCAGAGACCCTTTCGGAGTCCGGTATGCCACAGAAATTAACTTCGTCTTCCGAGCTTTTGACTGTCTCTGCCTCGGTTGGGTCCAGAGCCGCGACGCAGGCACCGGCTTCCGAGGAGGCCATTCAAACTACTGATTCTAGACAAAAAACAATGGCTTCTCTTCCAACTACCGTTTCTCAGAGACTGGCGGATTTTCTCAGGCCTCAAAGCCATGCCACTGCTAGGAAATTTGCTTCTAGCCACCATCTTTCTACTGCTCCCCCACAAACTCAAATGCTTAAAATGGTGGAGGATCTCATTTCCCTTATTCAAGGTACTCAAGCCCCCACCCCAAAAAGAAAAAGGCTTTCTTCTCCAGAAATTGACAGACCAACAATCTGAGGAATCTGAATATTCTGCCTTTGAAGAGGAACAACAGCCCTTAACTGTTTGAGGATTCAGATGCAGAGGAATCCATTCCCTCTGCCTCCCCTCCAAAGGACCTTTCCTTCAGGGAAACCCTCCACTCCCTCGGGGAGCATTTTCAATGGGAATCTCAGGACTACCCACAGTCACCGAAATGACTTGGAGAGTTTTTGGATCTGCCCCAGCACAGACTCCTGGCCATCCCTCCTATTGAAGAAGTGGTGGATGATGTTTTCCTTGAATCCAGCTTAGCCTCTGATGCCCTGCCTCTCCTGCTCCAGCTAAACCTGACAGATACTACAGAGTACCTGATTCTCATAAATACTTGTACAGGAGCCCTGCAGCAGACCCTGAGGTCATTACACAGGGACTCAAAGGAGCTAAGACTAGTTCTGCCAAGAATCCTCTTCCTTCTGACAATGACTCCAGAGCTCTGGACAGATGGAGTAAGAAAGTATACACCTCTGCAACCTTAGCTGTCAGAGCACTCAATTGTCAGTTCCATGTGTTAAAATATCAACAACATACCTTGGAACAAATAAAGCAGAAGATTGCTACCTCTCCTGACGGTGCCAACTCAAAAGAGCTGGCAGAATTACTTCACTCTGCTGGTCAAGTGGCCAAGCACTCATTAAAATGTGGATATGACACCCCAGAAGCCTCTAGCAGGGCAGCAGTACAGGATCTGTTATTAGAAGAGATGCATGGCTGAAGGAACAACCTCTCCCTAATCATGTCAAGTCTAAACGTATTGATGCACCCCTAGATAAAGGAACGCATGTTTGGGGAAAAAGCAGAAGAGGTACTTAAAAAGATGGAAGACAAAGCAAAATCTATGTAAACTGTAAAAGATTTATTTCAAGTTCAACCACCCAAATTCAGCAGAAACTTCCCCTCTAAGCACTGGGCCTTCCCTGTACCCAGCAAACAGGGCCAAAGTTAACCCTGCAGGGACAGGACATCCAGGCCCCTATCCCAGGGCCAGCAAAGAAGCAAACATTGGACCACTTCTGCCTCTAAGGCAGGGAGTTCTAAGCCAAGCTTCTGTGGTAAACACTCACAATGACTCTCCCTCCCCCCTCTGCCCTCCTTTCATTCATCTAAAATTAGGAGGAAGGCTCACCCTCTTCAAGCACAACTGGGTCTCTATAACCAAGGACCAATGGGTTTTAAAAGTCATTTCTCACGGATACATATTCTCCTTCAGCGAGCTCCCAATTCCAAGAGGGTACCCAGACCTCCCCCCAAACTGGTGGGCAGAGACATTAAAACAGGTAAAAACAATAATATCCCAGGGGGCAGTGGAACCTGTGCCTCTGGATCAAACAGGAAGAGGTTTTTACTCCAGACTATTCCTTTTTGTTCCCAGAAAAGAAGGCATTTGGCGCCTCATCCTAAACCTATCCAAATTGAACACTTCCTTGGTGGTCCCCAGATTCAAAATGCTAACCTTGCAACAGCTCCTGCTTATGCTCACACAAAATGCCTGGCTGGTGACAATAGACCTAAAGATCCCTACCTCCACATCCACATTTAGGAATCGTGCAGAAAATTCCTGCGCTTCAGAGCAGGCTATCAACACTTTCAGTTCTCTGCACTGCCCTTTGGCTTATCTTCTGCTCCCAGTGTATTCACCAAATGCTTGGCCCCGGCTATAGCATTCTGCAGACAGAGAAATAGGGTTCACCATCAAGAAAAAAGTCAAAGCAAAACCCCACCAGGAAAATTGTTTTCCTGGGAGCTGTGCTAGACACAGAAACCCTAATGACCTTCCTATCCCCAGAAAAGCAGAGCTTCCTGCCTCTCTACATTACCCTGCTGGCTTCCAGAAGTCACCTCACTGCGAGGAAGGTCCTGCAAGCCCTGGGATACATGGCATCTTGCATCCTTCTCATCCCTCTCACCAGGCTTCACATGAGAAAGCTTCAGTGGCACTTAAAGAACCTTTGGTGTCAGCACTCTCAGTCCCTTGAGAGACCACTCTCCCACTGATTCCTTGCATAAGAGATGAATTTCTCTGGTGGACAGAGGCCTGTACCATGAACAAGGGTCTTCCCTTCATCCTCCACCCTTCCGGCAAGACCATCACCACCGATGCCTCAGACATAGCTTGGGGCGCTCACCAAGCAGACAGGTGTATCCAAGGGCTTTTGAATGTCCAGCAACTTCCCTTGTACATCAACCAGGAAGAAATGATGGCAGTGCAAAACCCTCTAACTTCCTTCCAACCCTATCTCAGGCCAGGGGTCCTCGTTATAAAAACAGACAACACCACAGTAATATGGTACATCAGCAAGCAGGGGAGCACCCAATCTTACCCCTTGTGCAGGTTAGCCATGAGTCTATGGCTTACAGCCACTTCCATGGGGCTACACCTGATTGCCCAATACTTACCAGGGATCAACAATGCACTGGCAGACCACCTAAGCAGAAACTTACTGGACCCCCACGAATGGCAGCTCCAAAGAGAAATGTTTCAGCAAATCACCCAGGAGTGGTGGACCTCTTTGCCTCGCACTTCAACCACCAGCTGCGCAGGTTTTGTACCAGGGAGTATCACCTCCTAGCATGGAAGGTGGATGCCTTGACCGTCCCCTGGAGCTCCCTCTTTGTGTATGCATACCCTCCTCTTCCCCTTATTCCCAAGGTTTTGATCAAAATAAGAGAGGAGAGACCGAAGGCCATCCTCATTGCTCCAGATTGGCCCAGACAGCATTGGTACCCCTTACTACACAGTATGACCTTACAGCCCCCAAAGCTGCTTCCCTAAAGTCAGACCTCCTGACCCAGGAGAAGGGGAAGGGTACTGCACCCAGACCTACAGACTCGCAAACTTTCAGCATGGCTTATACACTAAAAACTAGCAAGAAGTCACTGTTAAGCAAACAGGTCCTGGACATCATCACAGAGGCCAGAAGGCCCAGCACAAGAAAATCGTATGCAGGAAAATGGAAAAGATTATGCTCCTGGAAACAATCAAAAGGGGGCAGTACCTCCCAACCTTCCATCCCTCTCATCCTGGATTACTTAGCAGAGTTGCTCAATAGTGGCCTCTCCTTCTCTATTAAAATCCATGCCTCGGTCGTCTCTGCCAATTATGAATCAGACCTACCCCTCTTCTCTCACCCCTTGATTAAGCAATTCCTCAGAGGGGCTTCTAATATCAGACCTCCCAGAAGATCTCCTACTCCTCCCTGAGACTTGAATTATGTGTTAGAGAAACTAACCTTACCTCCTTTCGAACCTGCCTCTTCAAATGAATTGAAATACCTCTCCTGGAAGACTGCCTTCCTACTAGCTGTCACCTCAGGCAGAAGGGTCTCAGAACTTCAAGCTGTTGAGCCCTTCATAATTTTCCATGCAGACAGAGTCTCCCTGAGGACTAATCCCTCCTTTATGCTGAAGGTGGCATCTGATGTGGCCCTTAACCAGGCCATACACCTTCCCACCTTCTTTTCCAACCCTCAAAACAAATGGGAAAGAATTCTACACTCACTAGACTGGCACAGACAACTCTGATACTATCTGGATTACACTAAACCATTCAGAAAAACTGACCAGCTTCTTGTAAACTTTGCCCCAGGGGCAGAGGGGAAGCCCATCTCCAAACAAACCATTTCCAAATGGATCTCACACTGTATCCATTTTGCTACAGACTACATGGGAAACCCATCCCTAAGTCGATCCGTACCCACTCCACTAGGGCAACCTCCACTTCCACTGCCTTCCTCAGAGGAATGCCTACCAGGGACATATTGGAAGCAGCCACCTGGACCTCTGTCCATACCTTTACAAAGCATTACCACCTACCTCTCTTTTCTAAGTCTAGGGCAGGGTTTGCCTCTGCAGTTCTGCAGGGCCTCCTGACCCATACCTAGGACTCTACCTATCCTTCTACCCTTTACCTCAGCTTTGGGAATCCTCCCACAGGTGATGACTGCAACAGTGAATACACTCGAACATCTACATTTATGGTAAGTGTACACATCTGTACTTTTTAGACAAATGGGTTTTGAAATTATTCAAGGTTACAGATGGCAGTGGGAGGAAGTTCCTCTTTTCCAGGGAGTCATTCGTCATCCCCCAGATCAGACTGTGGTTCCAGCAGTTCACTTGTTGTTCCAAGGAGTGATAGACTTAATTCCACATTCCCAGGTGGCGAAATAATGTTTTATTCAAGTTTGTTCCTAGTGGCAGAGAAAGAAAATGCTTGTAGACCAGTTTTGGACATTTTTTTCCTAAGCCTGTTTGTGATGGTGCCCAAATTCTAAATTATATCGCTTCACAACCAATTAACTCTCTGTCTTTCAGGTTTTGGTGTCAGCACTCTCAACCTCTAGAGATCTCTCTCCCTCTGATCTCCTGTATAAGGGCAGAGTTTCTCTGATGAGCAGGGGCCTGTGCCAAGAACAAGGGTCTTCCCATCTCTCTTCAACCTGCCGGGCAGACCATTACCACCGACATAACGTCTCAGACATTGCTTGGAGTACTCACTTTGGAATGCCCAGCACCTTCCATTACACATCAACTGAAGGAAATGATGGCAATACAAAAGGCTCTGACATCCTTCAAACCCCATCTCAACCCAGGGATTCTCCTTATCAAAACAGATACCACAGTAATGTGGTACATCAACAAACAGGGAGGGACCCAATCTTTACCCTCTGTGCAGGCTAGCCATGAACCTCTGGCTGACAGCCTCTTCCATGGGACTACACCTAATAACCCAATACCTACCAGGGATCAACAACACCCTGGCAAACCACTTAAGCCTGTGCTTACTGGCCCCCCACGAATGGCAGCTCCACAGAAAAATCTTTTTACAGATACTCAGGAGTGGGGACTCTGGAGGTAGATCTTTTTGCTTCGCATCTCAACCATCAGCTAAAAAAAAAATTCTGCACCGGGGGAGTATCACCACCTAGCATGGAAGGTGGATGCCTTGACCTTCCCCTGGAAACACCCTCTTTGTGTACGCATTCCCTCCTTTGCCTCTTACTCCCAAGGTACTGATCAAAATAAGGGAGGAGAGACCAAAGGCCATCCTCATTGCTCCAGACTGACTCAGACAACATTGGTACCCCTTACTGCGCAGCCTGATCTTACAGCCTCCCAGGCAGCTTCCCCTGATCTCAGACCTCCTGACTCAGGTGGGGGGAATGCTGCTCCCAGCCTTGCAGACTCTCAGACTGTCAGCATGGATAATACTCTAAAGGCAAACAAAGGGCCCCAGTTGAGCAAACCGGTCCTAGACATTATCACAGAGGCCAGAAGGCACAGCACCAGAAAATTGTACACCAGAAAATGGAAGAGATTCTGCTCCTGGAGCCAGTCCAGAGGGGGCAATACGTCAGAAGGCACAGCACCAGAAAATTGTACACAAGAAAATGGAAAAGATTCTGCTCCTGGAGCCAGTCCAGAGGGGGCAATACGTCACAACCTTCCACACCTCTTATCCTGGACTACCTAGCGGAGCTACTTAATAGTGGCCTCTCCTTCTCTTCTATTAAAATCCACAGATCAGCCCCTGTTCTCCTATCCTTTGATCAAACAATTCCTCAGAGGGGCTTCTAATATCAGACCTCCCAGAAGGCCACCCACGCCAGCCTGGGACCTGAATTATGTTTTGGAAAAACTAACCTTACCACCCTTCGAACTTTCTGCTTCAGAAGAACTAAGATACCACTCCTGGAAGACTGTTTTTCTCCTAGCTATCACCTCAGCTAGAAGGGTTTAAAAACTTCAGACACTGATGGCCATTGAGCCCTTCATCATTTTCTATGCAGACAGGGTTTCCCTGAGGCTAACCCATTCTTTATGCCCAAGGTGGTATCTAATGCGACTCTCAACCAGGCTGTACATCTACCCACCTTCTTTTCTAATTCTCAAAACAAGGGGGAATAAATTTTGCACTCACTAGACGTGCACAGACAGCTCAGATACTATTTGGACCATACTAAACCCTTCAGGAAAACAGACCAACTACTTGTCAGCTTTGCCTCAGGGGCAGAGGGGAAGCCCATTTCCAAGCAAACCATTTCCAAATGGCTATCACAATGTATCCATTTCTGCTACAGATTACATGGGAGCACCCCCCCCCCAAATCCATTTGAACCCATTCCACTAGGGCAGCCTCCACTTCCACAGCATTCTTCAGAGGAGTTCTCACCAGGGACATCCTGGAAGCTGCCACCTGGACTTCTGTCCATACCTTTACCAAGCATTACCATCTACCTGTATTTTCTATGGCTAGGGAAGGGTTTGCCTCTGCAGATGTTGTTCATGTTTCACTGTTGCAGTCATCACACTTTGGTTATCCTGCCAGGAGTAGCCCTCAGTTGGCTCGAATATCAGAGACTTAGTATTTCTGCGTCGGTTGCTGTCGTTTCAGGACTGATGTCAGGTCATCAGGGGTATAAAAAACAGGCAGCCAACACCATTACATCAGTCTTTCTTGCCAGGGAGCCCGAAGCAGAAGCAGTTCATACGAGTGCCGGTCGGCCGTTACCTGAGTTTTCGTTTACGAATTGAATCATCCTGAAGTTTTCTAAAGCTAGTTACCCCATTGGGTATCCTTTTTTCTTGCTCTAACCGATGTCAGAAAAAAGTTAACAATTGTCTCGCCTGTGGAAAAAGTTAACAATTGTCTCGCCTGTGGAAAGCAAATACCACACCGAGATTTCCATTCTTATTGCATCACCTGTTTAGGCCCAAACCACGACATCACGCCACTGTCTGTTTTGTGCTTTGTTCAGCGCCCAAACTATTAGTGTTCGGGCCCTTATTGTATCTAAATACTTTTGTTCTCTATCTCCGATTCCAAAATGGCTTTGGTAAGCCATCCGACTACCGATTTTCTGAAAACGTAAGGATAAAAGACAGAAACAGACCGCAGGTCCAAAACTGCCGGCGATGCTTCCATTAAGCTAGTCGGTACTCAGTGAGGTGCTTCGCGGCCCTGATGCCTGCTTGATAGATTAGCAGGCTGCTACTAAGACCTGTTCAGAGTCTGGTATGCTGTGAGACCTCGTGTTTGACTACGGAACCTGCGGATGTCTCTCCCTTGGATGGGTCCAGAGCCACTGTGCAAGCACCGGCTTCTGAGGAAGTTCTTCGATACCCATATTGACACAAACCAACAACTTCTTTCAAGTCTTCAATTCTTTCAAAACTACCGAGTTTCTAAGGCCAAGAGTACAAGCTACATCTAAAACAGACGACCCAAACTCAAGTGCCTGCTTCCTTGCCACAATCTCAATGCTTAAAATAGCAGAAGACCTGATCATGCTGATTAGGGGAAGCCAGCCTTCCCTGCTAAAAGAAAGAGACTTGTGTCCCCAGCAGCTTTAACTGACCAAGAGTCCAACTCTGAGGTTTCTGAATATGAAGACATGCCCTTATCTACCTATGAGGATTCAGATGCAGAGGAATCCATTCCTTCTGCTTCCTCCAGAGGATTTTATTTTGGTGAAACCCTGCATACTTTTGAGAGAGAGCATTTCCACTGGGAATGCCAGGATTATCCTCAGTCCAAAAAGAGACTCGAATTTTTTAGATTTACCACAGCACAACAGACCATTAGCAATCCCTCCTGTTCTGGATGTTTGTGGATAATGTCTTTATGGAATCCAGTCTAACTCCTGATACTTTATCTCCTGCTCCAAGGAAACCAGACTGGTACTTGTAGAGTCCCTGACCTCACAAATGTATTTTCAAAAATCCTACTACTGACCCAGAGGTAATCTCCCAAGGACCTAAAGGAATAAAAAAGCAACTACAGCTAAGAATTCCACCCCTTCGGACAGGGATTCCCTGAGCTTTAGACATGATGGGGTAAAAAGTATCCACCTCTGCAACTCTCGCCATTAGAGCAATTGAATTGTCAGTTCCACTTACTGAGATACCAGCAGCATACTATGGAACTTCTACCTTTCCTGACTGTGCACAAAATAAAGAATTACAGGAGCTTATGCATTCTGCAAGCAAAGTCAGCAAGCGACCCCTGCAATGTGGGTTTGACGCCCTAGAAGCATGAGGGAATACATTCATTGAAAATTTGGTTAAACAATTGGACCCGCAAACAAAATTAGCCCTTTTAAAAAAATCTTTTCAAAAGTAAAAAAGGGTTTTAAAAAAAAAAAAGAAGCAATTTAAAAATAAAGTTTGTCAATTTCAGCCTTAAAGCTGAAGGGCAGGATCAACATTTAACTGTCTGTAATAACTAGAGTCAGATAGTTGTCTAAGAGCCTCATTGGTAGCTTCTGATGATCCATTACCACAATGGCACCCTTTGTCAGCCATCGTAATGACTAACTACGATGATTATTTTTGAGATCTAACAGGGCCTGTCTTCCATGGGAGATAAATTGGTTGAATTGTGGTTGGTATACATTGCATAGTAACTCCTCTCACGATGCATCTCTGGAAAATAGAAACATGTTTGTTCATTTGAGCAACAAAAGTGGATTTCTGAATCAAATTCTGTTGATCTGAGAATCATTCTGTCTGAGAAAAATATTTTAAGATTATAATCTACAAAAATACAACATCATTTAGTAAATCATGTGTTCAGAAACCACAGAATCCTGGGACAAAGTTCAACTTTACTTAAAAAGTGTAATCTGAACAGGGAAAAGAACAGTTGAAGAAATATTGTGAACATTGTTTGTTATTGTATCATTTGTTTCAACAGATTCTGTAAAGTTGGGGTGTTTGTACCTAGATCTGTGTTTTCTGCCCCCTCCTCCTACCTCTTTGATCCAAAGTGGGCATCTGCCTCTTTCACACTGGGGACACTCTGCTAAGGGACACTTCTCTCCATCAGAACAAAGCTTCCCCAAAGCAAACCCGTGAAATATGTTAGATGCTCCAAGAATACACCTAATAACCCAATACCTACCAGGGATCAACAACACCCTGGCAAACCACTTAAGCCTGAGCTTACTGGCCCCCCACGAATGGCAGCTCCACAGAAAAATCTTTTTACAGATACTCAGGAGTGGGGACTCTGGAGGTGGATCTCTTTGCTTCGCTTGATCTCAACCATCAGCTAAAAAAATTCTGTACCAGGGGGAGTATCACCACCTAGCATGGAAGGTGGATGCCTTGACCTTCCCCTGGAAGCACCCTCTTTGTGTACGCATTCCCTCCTTTGCCTCTTACTCCCAAGGTACTGATCAAAATAAGGGAGGAGAGACCAAAGGCCATCCTCATTGCTCCAGACTGACTCAGACAACATTGGTACCCCTTACTGCGCAGCCTGATCTTACAGCCTCCCAGGTAGCTTCCCCTGATCTCAGACCTCCTGACTCAGGTGGAGGGAATGTTGCTCCCAGCCTTGCAGACTCTCAAACTATCAGCATGGATAATACTGTAAAGGCAAACAAAGGGCCCCAGTTGAGCAAACCGGTCCTAGACATTATCACAGAGGCCAGAAGGCACAGCACCAGAAAATTGTACACAGGAAAATGGAAAAGATTCTGCTCCTGGAGCCAGTCCAGAGGGGGCAATACGTCAGAAGGCACAGCACCAGAAAATTGTACACAGGAAAATGGAAAAGATTCTGCTCCTGGAGCCAGTCCAGAGGGGGCAATATGTCACAACCTTCCACACTTCTTATCCTAGACTACCTAGCGGAGCTACTTAATAGTGGCCTCTCCTTCTCTTCTATTAAAATCCACAGATCAGCCCCTGTTCTCCCATCCTTTGATCAAACAATTCCTCGGAGGGGCTTCTAATATCAGACCTCCCAGAAGGCCACCCACGCCAGCCTGGGACCTGAATTATGTTTTGGAAAAACTAACCTTACCACCCTTTGACCCTGCTGCTTCAGAAGAACTAAGATACCACTCCTGGAAGACTGTTTTTCTCCTAGCTATCACCTCAGCTAGAAGGGTTTAAAAACTTAAGACACTGATGGCCATTGAGCCCTTCATCATTTTCTATGCAGACAGGGTTTCCCTGAGGCTAACCCATTCTTTATGCCCAAGGTGGTATCTAATGCGACTCTCAACCAGGCCGTACATCTACCCACCTTCTTTTCTAACTCTCAAAACAAGGGGGAATAAATTTTGCACTCACTAGACGTGCACAGACAGCTCAGATACTATTTGGACCATACTAAACCCTTCAGGAAAACAGACCAACTACTTGTCAGCTTTGCCCCAGGGGCAGAGGGGAAGCCCATTTCCAAGCAAACCATTTCCAAATGGCTATCACAATGTATCCATTTCTGCTACAGATTACATGGGAGCACCCCCCCCCCCAAATCCATTTGAACCCATTCCACTAGGGCAGCCTCCACTTCCACAGCATTCCTCAGAGGAGTTCTCACCAGGGACATCCTGGAAGCTGCCACCTGGACTTCTGTCCATACCTTTACCAAGCATTACCATCTACCTCTGTATTTTCTAAGGCTAGGGCAGGGTTTGCCTCTGCAGATGTTCTTCATGTTTCACTGTTGCAGTCATCACACTTTGGTTATCCTGCCAGGAGTAGCCCTCAATTGGCCCGAATATCAGAGACTTAGTATTTCTGCGTCGGTTGCTGTCATTTCAGGACTGACGTCAGGTCATCAGGGGTATAAAAAACAGGCAGACGACACCATTACATCAGTCTTTCTTGCCAGGGAGCCCGAAGCAGAAGCAGTTCATCCGAGTGCCGGTCGGCTGTTACCTGAGTTTTCATTTCCGAAATTGAATCATCCTGAAGTCTTCTAAAGCGAAGTACCCCATTGGGGATCCTTTTTTCTTGCTCTAACCGATGTCAGAAAAAGTTAACAATTGTCTCGCCTGTGGAAAAAGTTAACAATTGTCTCGCCTGTGGAAAGCAAATACCACACTGAGATTTCCATTCTTATTGCATCACCTGTTTAGGCCCAGACCACGACATACCTCACTGTCTGTTTTGTGCTTTGTTCAGCGCCCAAACTATTCGTCATCGGGCCCTTATTGTATCTAAATACTTTTGTTCTCTATCTCCGTATTCCAAAATGGCTTTGGTAAGCCATCCGACTACCGATTTTTCTGAAAAAAAACGTAAGGATAAAGACAGAAACAGACCGCACAGGTCCAAAACTGCCGACGATGCTTCCATTAAGCTAGTCGGTACTCAGTGAGGTGCTTTCGCAGCCCCTGATGCCTGCTTCGATAGATTCGCAGGCCGCTACCAAGACCTGTTCAGAGTCTGGTATGCTGTGAGACTCGTGTTTGACTACGGAACCTGCGGATGTCTCTCCCTTGGATGGGTCCAGAGCCACTGTGCAAGCACCGGCTTCTGAGGAAGTTCTTCGCATTACCCATATTCGACACAAACCAACAACTTCTTTCGCGTCTTCAATTCTTTCTAAAACTACCGAGTTTCTAAGGCCAAGAGTACAAGCTACATCTAAAAACAGACGACCCAAACTCAAGTGCCTGCTTCCTTGCCACAATCTCAATGCTTAAAATAGCAGAAGACCTGATCATGCTGATTAGGGGAAACCAGCCTTTCCCTGCTAAAAGAAAGAGACTTGTCCCCAGCAGCTTTAACTGACCAAGAGTCCAACTCTGAGGTTTCTGAATATGAAGACATGCCCTTATCTACCTATGAGGATTCAGATGCAGAGGAATCCATTCCTTCTGCTTCCCCTCCAGAGGATTTTTATTTTGGTGAAACCCTGCATACTTTGAGAGAGCATTTCCACTGGGAATGCCAGGATTATCCTCAGTCCAAAAAGAGACTCCTTGAATTTTTTAGATTTACCACAGCACAACAGACCATTAGCAATCCCTCCTGTTCTGGATGTTGTGGATAATGTCTTTATGGAATCCAGTCTAACTCCTGATACTTTATCTCCTGCTCCAAGGAAACCAGACTGGTACTTGTAGAGTCCCTGACCTCACAAATGTATTTTCAAAAATCCTACTGCTGACCCAGAGGTAATCTCCCAAGGACCTAAAGGAATAAAAGCAACTACAGCTAAGAATTCCACCCCTTCGGACAGGGATTCCTGAGCTTTAGACAGATGGGGTAAAAAAAGTATCCACCTCTGCAACTCTCGCCATTAGAGCAATTGAATTGTCAGTTCCACTTACTGAGATACCAGCAGCATACTATGGAACTTCTCTACCTTTCCTGACTGTGCACAAAATAAAGAATTACAGGAGCTTATGCATTCTGCAAGCAAAGTCAGCAAGCGTACCCTGCAATGTGGGTTTGACGCCCTAGAAGCATCTTGCAGGGCAGCAGTCACAGGTTCTGTACTTAGAAGACATGCTTGGCTTAAGGAGCAGACCTTGCCAGACCATGTCAAATCAAAATTACTGGACGCTCCTTTGAACAAGGACAATCTGTTTGACACCAAAGTAGAAGAGGTTTTAAAAAAGATGGAAGAAAAGGCTAAGTCTATGCAGACAGTTAAAGATTTTGTGCAAGTGCAGCCTCCAAGATTCAGTAGGCATTGCCCCTCGAAACACTGGTCCTTTCCAGCCCCCTCAAGGCCATCTCAAACTAGACACAGGGGAAACAGACTCCCCAGATTAGTCTCAGAGTATGCAGAGATCTAAACAATGGAGTACCTCCACTTCTAAAACAGGGAGAGCTAAGTCATACCCTTACAGAAAGAATTCACAATGACTTCTCAACTCCACTCCTTGTATCTTCCCAATTTCTCATGCCCCAGGAGGAACACTTGTCCACCATACAAAAAACTGGACTTCCATCACCAGCGATCGATGGGTCCTCAACATAGTATCCTAGGGGTACAAATTTTATTTCCACACGCTGCCAACCCCAAAAGGGTTCCCAAACCTTCCTCCAAACCAGTGTGCAGAGGCGCAAAACCAAGTTAAGTCCCTGCTCTCCATAAGGGCAATTCATCCTGTTCCTGCAGAACAGATAGGCCAAGGTTTTTTTTCCCAGACTTTTCCTGGTACCCGGAAAAGAGGGCACCTGGCGCCCAATCTTAGATCTATCCATTCTAAATACCTTCCTGGTGGTACCAAAATTCAAAATGCTCACCATACAACAGCTTCTCCCTGTGCTGTCCAAAAATGCCTGGTTAGCCACCCTAGACCTAAAGGAAGCCTATCTGCACATCCCTATCAGGGACTCCTGCAGGAAATGTCTACATTTCAGGGCAGGATCTATGCATTATCAGGTCTCTGCACTTCCCTTTGGCTTATCCACTGCTCCCAGAGTTTTCACAAAATGCCTGGCTTCAGCCATTGCCTATTGCAGACAGAGAAAGATTCAGATATGCCCTTACTTGGACGATTACCTGATTCAGTTAGACAGGAAAAGCTGTTGCAGCACCTGACATTTGTAAAGGACCTTCTAACCTCCCTGGGGTACACTGTCAAAGAAAAGAAATCAAAACTAGTCCCTAGTCAAAAAATTGTATTCGTGGGAGCAAGCTTGGGAACAGCATCCCAGATTGGCATTCCTTACTCCAGAAAAACAAGCCTATCTGACAGGCTACTTCACTCAAATGGCCACCAGAACACATCTATCCTCAAGGAAAATCCTGCAGGCTCTAGGGTTCATGGCCTCCTGCATTCTACTAATTCCATATGCCAGACTGCATATGAGGAAACGTCAGTGGTACTTAAAAGTCTTTGGTGCCAACATTCTCAGGACCTGGAAACTATCTTACCTATAATACCTTGTCTCAGGACAGAGTTTCTTTGGTGGGCAGCAGCATGCAACCACAACAAGGGACTTAACTTTACACAACCCCACACTGCCCAGACCCTAACCACAGATGCATCATACTATACCTGAGGTGCACATCGGGACAGCAGGTGCATTCAGGGCCATTGGAGCCCAAACCAAATTCATTTGCACATCAACCAAAAACAGATGCTAGCTGTTCAGCACGCTCTGACAGCTTTCAGATCCCTAATCTCACTGGGGCCCCTTCTAATAAAAAACTGTTAACACCACAGTGATGTGGTACATCAACAAGCAGGGGGAGCCCACTCTTACGCACTCTGCAGGCTAGACATGACCCTGTGGAACATGACCTCAGCTATGCATATTCACCTGCAAGCTCAATTCCTGCCAGGCAAACAAAACTCTCTGGCAGACGACTTAAGCAGAAACCTCCTAGACCCACATGAGTGGCAATTAGACCACACCACCTTCAGCCTTCTAACCCAGAAATGAGGTACTCCTAAGGTGGACCTATTTACCTTCCCCTACAATCACCAGCTCAGCAAATTCTGCACCAGGGTATCTCACATCAAGGTCTGGAAAGTGGATGCCCTGACCTTCCAGTGGGCAAACCTCTCAATCTATGCATTCCCCCCTCTGCCTCTTCTTACAAGAGTACTACTCAAGTTAAGACAGGAAAGACCAAGGGCAATCCTGATTGCCCCAGACTGGTCACGCCAGCATTGGTACCTTCTACTGTGCAGTCTGTCACTGGTGCCACCATGGCACCTACACCAGATCCCAACCCTCCTCACTCAGCAAGAAGGACAGATCTTGCGTCCGTAATTCCAAACCCTGAACCTTGCAGCCTGGCTTGTTCCTTGAATTGTCCTCCAGTGGCCAGCCTAAGCAAGCAGGTGCTGGATGTCATTCGTAAAGCCAGAAGACCAAGTACAAGGAAATCCTATGCTGATAAGTGGAAAACATATTGTTCCTGGTTTCACTCTAAAGGAGCGGATACAGCACAGCCCTCCTTACCTCTCATCCTGGATTTACCTAGCAGACCTACTCCACAGAAGCCTATCCTTCTCTTCCATTAAGATCCATGCCTCTGCCATCTCTGCTCATTACAGCACTGAGCCACCTCTCTTCTCTCACCCTCTCATCAAACAATTCCCAAGAGGGGCTAACAACTTAAGGCCACCAAGAAAAGTCCCCATCCCTTCTTGGGACCTTAATTTTGTGGTGGAAAAGCTCACGCTACCCCCCTTTGAGCCTGCAGCATCAGCAGAGTAAAAATTCCTCTCTTGGAAAACAGCCTTGCTTTTGGGCATCACTTCAGCTAGAAGAGTGAGTTATAAGCACTTATGGCTGTGGGACCCTTCATTATTTTTCATGCTGACAGGGTCTCTGTCAGGACTAACCCTAATTTTATGCCTAAAGTGGTGTACATTGTGGCTCTCAACCAATCTATCCATTTGCCCACCTTTTTCCCTAATCCTCAAAATAAGGGGGAAACAATCTTGCACTCTTTAGACATCTTACAGACAGCTCAGATTCTACTTTGATAGGACTAAGCCCTTCAGGAAATCTGACCAGTTACTAGTCAGCTTTGCACCAGGGGCAGAGGGCAAGGCCATATCAAAACAAACCATCTCCAAATGGATAGCATGCTGTATCCATTTCTGTTGCAAACGCCATGGGAAACCACCCCCTCAGAGGGTCAGAACGCATTCCAGTAGGGCAACTTCAACCTCTACAGCCTTTCTCAGGGGAGTCCCTATCAGGGACATTCTGGAAGCTGCTACTTAAAAGTTCTGTTCACACCTTCACCAAGCATTACCACCTTGCCTATCTTTTCCGATTCCAGGGCAGGCTTTGCAACAGCAGTCTTGCAGGGCATACTAGCCAGCCCCAACTCTTCTTGACTGTCTCCGCCCATTCTTCAGCTTTGGGAATCAACCCAAGTGTGATGATTGCAACAGTGAAACATGAACATAGTACAGTTGTGTACACTTACCATAAATGTAGATGTTTGAGGGTATTCACTGTTGCAGTCCTAGTTTCCCACCCTCCAGCCCCCTTGTCTGTCTCTCTCTCTCTCTCTATTTCTCTTACTTACTCCTTACAGAGCTATTGGTATTTACTTTTTACTGGTAGTGTTTTTTCCAGCATAACTTAGCTCCCTATTTGGAGCTGCTGACATTTGGGGCAAGAAAAACTGATGCAATGGCGTTGGCTGCCTGTTTCTATACCCCTGAGCACCTAACGTCAGTTCTGAAGTGACAGCAACCGATGCAGAAATACTAAGTCTCTGGTATTCGGGCTGACTGAGGGCTACCCCTGGCAAGATGACCCAAGTGTGATGACTGCAACAGTGAATACACTCTAACATCTACGTTTATGGTAAGTATACACAACTGTACGTTCTGCAGGGCTTGCTGACCCAGGCCTAGGTCTCCTACTAATCCTACCACCCTACTCCTCAGCTTTGGGAATCCTCCCACAGGTGATGACTGCAACAGTGAAACAAGAAGAACATAGTACAGTTGTGTACACTTACCATAAATGTAGATGTTCGATTATATTCACTGTTGCAGTCCTGGATGTTCTTCGTGTTTCACTGTTGCAGTCATTACATTTGGATAATCTGCTGGCAGGTTGCCCTCAGTCAGCCTGAATTCCAAAGTCTTGGATCCTGCATCGGTTGCTGTCTTCTCTTCCATGACGTCAGGTCGTCAGGGGTATAAAACATGCAGCCGACACCATTTTCTGTAGTCTTCCTTGCCGCACGGTGCCCGTAGCAGAAACATTTCGCAAGTGCTGATCGGCCGACTACTGAAATATTTGAGTTTGAGTTTCTGAACCGAAGTCTTCTCTAAAGCCAAGTACCCCATTGGGGAAACTTTTTTCTTGCTTTTTACCGATGTTAGAAAAAAGTTAATTGTATTACTTGTGGGAAGTAAATGCCCAGAAATGTCATTGAATAGTAATCCAACTACCGGAGTACATAAAAAACGCAAAGAAAATGACAGAGAAAAGGCAGTCTAGATCCAAAACCAACAACGAAGCTTCTCCTAAGCCAGTCGCCGGTACTCAGTGAGGTGCTTTCACAGCCCCTGATACCCACTACCTTTGAGTCGCAGGCCTCTACCGACACCCATGTGGAGTCCGCCATGCCGCAAGATACTCAGGGTATTGGACCGACGGATGTATCTCCCTCTGATGGGTCCGGAGCCGCTGAGCAGGCACCGGCTTCTGAGGGTATGTTCATACCTCAACATTTCTATATCAAACTGACGACAGCTGCAAAACCAAAGACAAAAGCAACTTCTAAAACTGAAAAACCGACACATGAGCCACGTGCACAGGCCTCTATGCCTAAAAAGACAGATGATCAAAATGGCTGAAGACCTTATTACCTTGATCAGGGGTACCCATCCCCCTCCAGATAAGAGGCCTAGGCAAGACACTTTTTATGAATCTTCATATCAGGTTTCTATTTCTTCTGATTCCTCTTCTGATCAGAAATTATCTATACCTCCCTATGAGGATTCTGATGCTGAGGAGTCTATTCCATCTGCATCTCCTCCTGATGATTATTCATTTGGAGAAACCTTGCATACTTTGAGGGAGCATTTTCACTGGGAGAATCAAGACTTCTCAGAATCAAAAAAAGAGGCTCAGGGATTTCCTTCTCCCTCAGCACAAGCCTTTAGCCTTTCCCCATTTTAAACATTGTGGAGGATGTGTTTTCGGAGTCAAGCTTGACCCCTGACTCCTTACCCCCATCTCCCAGTAAGCCTGATATTACAGGGTCGCTGACTCACATAATTTTTTATTTAGAAGCCCTGCTGCTGATCCTGAAACTATTTCACAGGGTCCAAAGGGAGTTAAGGCCTCAACAGCAAAAAGTTCTACCCCCTCTGACAGAGATTCAAGGGCATTAGATAGATGGGTAAAAAAGGTTTATACACCTGTAACCTTGGCAATCAGGGCCTTAAACTGTCAATTTCATATGCTTAAGTACCAACAACATGTTATGGGATTGCTGAAACAGAAAATTATGTTGATTTCAGAATGTGCAGAAAATAAAGAATCGCAGAAATTGTTGCATGCAGCTGAACAAGTTGGAAAGCATACTTTGCAATATGGTTTTGATTCCTTAGAGGCCTCCTGCAGGACCGCAGTTACTGGATCTGTGATTAGGAGGCATGCCTGGTTAAAGGAACAAAATTTGCCTGATCATGTTAAAGCTAAATTGCTAGATACACCTTTACAGCATGATTCTCTGTTTGGTATTAAGGCAGAAGAGGTTTTAAAGAAAATGGAAGACTAAGCTAAGTCTATGCAAACTGTCAG
This sequence comes from Protopterus annectens, assembly GCF_019279795.1. Lineage (NCBI taxonomy): Eukaryota > Metazoa > Chordata > Ceratodontiformes > Protopteridae > Protopterus > Protopterus annectens. Next base: position 492,347,307 of record NC_056747.1, read on the forward strand.
ACTTCTTACAAGTGCAGCCACCAAGATTCAGTAGACACTGGCATACAAAAAATTGGTCCTTTCCTGTATCAGACAGAGCTCAAAGGGGGCAAATCCAGACGCCGTAAGGGTTCCAGATACCAGGCGCAAGATTCATACAGGTCAAAGCAATGGGGCACTTCCACCTCCATATCTGGGGGAGATAAAGTGCAAACCTACAGAAAGCAATCCCAATGACTTCCCTCTGCCTACACCAAGCAGTTATCTTTTGGCAGCACCCATAGGGGGAAAATTAGCACTTTTTGCTCAAAATTGGCAGTTAATAACCCAGGACAAGTGGGTGCTAAACATCGTATCACAGGGATACATTCCATTTCCACACACTGCCAATGGCAAATGGTTTGCCAGATCTGCCAAAAAATCAATGGGCAGAGGCACAGAAACAGGTTACGTCTTTCATGGGTATGGGGGCCATTCAGACAGTACCAGAACAGGAAAAAGGACAAGGTTTTTACTCAAGACTGTTCTTGGTACCCAGAAAGGACAAGGTCTGGTGGCCAGTACTGGATTTATCGATTTTGAACACATACCTGGACATTCCAAAATTCAAAATGCTGACTTTGCAGTAGCTTCTGCCCATGCTGGGCAAGAATGCTTGGCTGGCAACTTTAGACCTAAAAGAGGCATAACTGCATGTCCCAATAAGGCAATCGTGCAGAAGATACCTCAGATTCAAGGCTGGCTTAACGCATTACCCATTCTCTACACTGCCCTTTGGCTTATCTACTGCGCCCAGGGTCTTTACAAAGTACCTGGCACCAGTAATTGCATTTTGCAGACAAAGAAGTATACAAATGTATCCTTACTTGCACGACTGTCTCATTCAAGCAGAGAACAAGGACACTCTTCTTCAACACCTGGCATTTGTGAAAAAGGCTTCTTACATACCTAGGGTACACAATAAATGAAAATAAATCACAACTGGTACCCTCTCAAAAGTAAACATTCCTGGGTGCAAGCTTGGATACAACTGCCCAGATGGTTTACCTCACGCCAGACAAGCAAAGGCAACTGACTGCTTATTTCAAACGGATGGCAATAAAAACCCAGTCTTCTGCAAGGCAAATTCTGCAGGCTCTGGGCTTCATGGCATCCTGCATCCTACTAATTCCGTATGCAAGACGGCGTATGAGGAAATTTCAATGGTACCTAAAAGTTTATGGAGTCAACATTCACACAGTCTGGAAACAATGATTCTTCTCATTACCTACCTGCAACAGGAGTTTCTATGGTGGGCAAAGGCATGTCCCCAGAACATGGGACTGCCCTTCACTCTACCCCCCTGCCAGCCAAACCTTAACAGACGCATCAGATTATGCCTGGGGGGACAACATGGTAAGAAGATGCATTTAGGGCTTATGGACGCCAAAACAAATGCATTTACATGTCAACCAGAAAGAGTTGCTAGCTGTTCAAAATGCCCTAACACCCTTCAAGGACTTACTTCATTTAGGACAACTACTGATAAAGACGAACAACACCACAGTCCTGTGGTATATAAACAAGCAAGGGGGCACACACTCCTACCCCCTTTGCAGATTAGCCATGGCACTGTGGGACACAGCTTTGACCTACCAAATACATCTTCAAGCTCAATTCCTGCCAGGAAAACGAAACACTCTGGCAGACGATTTAAGCAGAAACTTTATGGATCCTCATGAGTGGAAACTAAATCCAAAAGTCTTCAGCATGATAACAGAGAAATGGGGAGCCCAGACATAGAGCTATTTGCTTTTCATCAGAATTATCAATTGAAAAGATTCTGCACAAGGACTTATCACAGACAAGCATAGAAAGTGGACACCCTTTCCTTCAGTTGGAAAAACCTATCCGTTTACGCCTTTCCTCCTCTACCTCTTCTACCCAAGGTCCTCTTAAAAGTCAGACAAGAGAAGCCAATTAATTGCCCCGGACTGGCCCCGCCAATGCTGGTACCCAATCCTAAGGAACTTGGCTCAATACCCAGCTTGGACCTTGCCTCAAAGAAAACAACTACTGTCCCAGCAAAACAATCAGATCGTGCACAATCAGCTACAGACTCTGAACCTGGCAGCATGGCTAATCATGTAGTCATACAAACAACACCTCTCAGTAAAGCTGTGATGAATGTCATTTTGGAAGCCAGAAGGCCTAGTACTAGAAAATCTTATGCCAACAAATGGAAGAGATTCTGTGCTTGGAATCGAGCACAAGGAACTGATACTACAGAACCAAATATTTCTCAGATATTACAATACTTAACTGTGATGCTTGACAAAGGCCTTTCTTTCTCATCAATCAAAATTCATGCCTCTGCCATTTCGGCTCATTACAATACAGAGCCACCAGTCTTTTCTCATCCTTTACTAAAGCAGTGTCTTAGAGGAGCCAAAAATGTAAGGCCCCCTAGAAGATCACCATTACCAGCATGGGACCTCATGTGTTGGAAAAGCTTACCCTGCCTCCATTTGAACCAGCTGCTACCGCTGATATACAGTTCTTATCATGGAAGACCGCTCTGCTACTAGCAATTACTTCAGCAAGAAGAGTTTCAGAACTACAGACCCTCATGGCTGTAGAGGCTTTTTGTCATATTTTACCCAGACAAGGGTGTCTCTGAGGACAAATCCTACTTTTATGCCTAAGGTGGTTTCCAGTGTAGCTCTTAACCAAATAGTTCATCTGCCAACTTTTTATCCAAATCCGCAGAACAAAGGAGCGAGAATTCTGCATTCTTTGGACGTACACAGACAGCTAAGATACTACTTGAGCAGGACTAAAGCTCTAAGAAAAACTGAGCAATTACTATTGCCATATGCTGCAGGATCAGAAGGAAAGGCTATTTCAAAGCAGACAATTTCAAAGTGGATAAGCCACTGCATCCGTTTCTGCTACTTACACCATGGTAAACCTGTGCCCAAGGGCATTAGGTCTCATTCCACCAGAGCTGCAGCTACTTCAGCAGCCTTTCTCAGAGGAGTACCAACCAAAGACATTCTAGAGGCTGCTACCTGGAGTTCTGTTCATACCTTTACAAAGCATTACCATTTGCCTCTCTACTCTAAGTCCAGGGCAGGCTTTGCCACTGTAGTGCTGCAGGGCTTTATAGCCGCACCTAATGCTGTTTAGCTCCAGCCTCCCAACCATATCTTTGGGATCCTACCCAAATGTAATGACTGCAACAGTGAAACACGAAGAACATAGTACAGTTGTGTACACTTACCATAAATGTAGATGTTCGAGTGGATTCACTGTTGCAGTCCAGGTTACCCTCCCGCCATCCCCCTGTCATTCTACAGTTTATCTTTCCTTCTTTATCTTCTACAACCTATGTGGTGTATTTGCTTGTAGATGAAGGTAAAGTTTATATTAATGCATGTATATATATATATATATATATATATATATATATATATATATATATATAAATATATATAATGCTACCTTTTTGGGGGGCACCTGACATTGGGGGCAAAAAAAACTAAAGAAGATGGCGTCGTCTGCATGTTTTATACCCCTAACGACCTGACGTCATGGAAGAGAAGACAGCAACAGACGCAGGACCCAGGACATTGGAATTCAGGCCGACTGAGGGCAACCTGCCAGCAGATTACCCAAATGTAATGACTGCAACAGTGAATACACTCTAACATCTACATTTACGGTAAGTGTACACAACTGTACTTTATAACTCATTGCAAGCTACAGGGTATCCATATATAGATGATTTCTTTATCTTTGCAGTCTTATTATTTTTTTCATAAGTGTCAGGAATCTCTCTTGAGTGAGGGACCTCTTACACAAGCTGGGATTCTAAGAGAACATTCAAAAGTCTTTCTTGACCCTTCACACAGGTGATAACCTGACACCTCAGTTCAGAGACCTTTTCTTCCACAGGACAAAAAAAGATCTAGATCTAAGTTTTTCCGCTCAGACTTTGGTCACTACACTGGAATACCTCAGGATTTTGGGTCTTGTGGCATCTATGATTCTCATGATATCCCTGGCAAGACTCTACATGCAAAAAATACTGTGGTATCTGAAATCTGTTTGGCCCCAGCATCAACACCCTTTATTTTTTCATATCCCAGTGCTGAGGTTTGTCAAATGATAGATAAATTGGTGGAGACAACTGTTATTCTTCAATTCAGGTCTCCCCTTCTCCCTCCATGCTCCAAAGCAGTCCGTCAGTACAGACTGTGTGACAGACTGCTTTCAAGCAGATAATAGCCACAGACCACTTAGACTTTGCTTGGGGAGAAGTTTCATGAGGGCAAAAGTGCAGGGACATAAATTGTAAGAGATGCTTGACATGATTAAGGAACTCAACTTTTTGAATCATCTTTGGTCCCTGTGACCTCTTCAAGTTGTCGCAGACAATACCACAGTCATATGGTACATTAACAAGCAAGGGAGAAGAGGTTGTATCCCCTTTGCAGACTAGCCTTGGTAGCTTGGGATATAGCTTCACAGCACAGTTTCTCTCGACAGGCATCCTACTTTTTGTCAGAGCAAAACTGTGTGCAAGTCATATACTGAGCAGGACCAGGGCAGAGCCGCACAAATGGAAACTAGATCAGGAGTCTTCAAGATTTTGATCCATCTGTAGGAAGTTTCTCAAGTAGATCTCTTCGACTCTTGTCTGAGCGGACAACTGACAACATTCTGTTAGAGGACACTATGCAAGAAGGGATGAAAGATGCATTCCTATTCTTTTCCCTGGACATGAATGTTCCTGAATTATTTCCACCCTTTCCACTACTATCCAGGGTACTTGTGAAGTTTCAGAAGGAATCCTGCAAGGTTATTTTGTTGACTCTGTTCTGGCTCGGGCAGCCATGTGTCTCCCTTCTTTTGGAAATGGCCAGGAGCAATTACCACAAGCTTCCTCGTAGACTGAATTACTCACACAAGAACATGGGTGCTTCCTGACATCAATGAAATTTAACTGACTGCCTGAGTGGTAGGGTCTTAATTCCTATTAGGCACTTATATGCAGCAGGTACTAATGAAGGCAAGAAATTCTGCTGCTAAAAATTGTATGTTTGCATATGGAAGATGTTTTCTGTTGGTGCCAGCAACGTAACTAGCACCCATTCATGGCTAGATGTTTTTTTTTGCTTTTAAAAAATTTGAGAGAGTTACTGCCCTATGGCCTTTCTTATTCCTCTATTAAGGTTAATTTATTGACTATTTCAGCATGCTTTACTCATGGATCCAGTTCTTTCACTGCAGTCTCATATCAGTGTTTTTGAAAGGGGTTTTGCAGGAGAGGCCTCCAGTAAAAACGATGTCCCCCCCTTGAGGTCATAATTTTGCGATAGAGAAGCTAACACTTTCTTCATTTGAACCTCTCTAAGCTGGCTGACTTGAGGTTCTTAATAAAGAAAACACTTACTTATTGCTTTGACCTCTGCAAGAAGGGTATCGGTTTTCCAAACTTTGAAAATTGATCCTTCTTCTATACCTAAAGTCATATCCAAGTTTACGTCAAGCCAAAGTATCCATCTCCTCGTTTTCCTTCCTGAACCCAAAAAATGAGGGAAAAAGGATATTCCATACTTTGAATCTCCACAGACAACTTTGGTACTGTCTTGCATAACTAAATGTTTCAGACCCTCGAATCAATTTATTTCTTATGAAGGTAAGAAGAGACGACCTGTGTCAAAACAGACCATTTCCAAATTGTTTTCTAAAGCTATTACCATCTGCTAAACTTCCCATAACAAAACTGTTCTACGGTCAAGGCCCACTCTCCCAGGGCCAAGGTTTATCTGTGGCTTTTAGAAAGAGTTGGATTCTAGAAGTATTCTAGAAGTTGCTACTTAGTCCTCTGTAGGTACTTTTGCTAAGCACCATAAGCTTAATTCCTTCTCTAAGTCTAGATCAGGCATTGCTAAGTCCATTCTCCATTTGCTCCTGAACTCCTCCTTTTCCATCTCCCTAATGTAGTTAGCTAGGGTGATCTACCCATATAGCTAAGGCTACTGCAGCAGTGATCAAATATAATGGACAAAGTACAGTTTTGTCTAAGTAAACTTACTAGAACAGTAGATACTCAAGTGATCACTGCTGCAGTAGCAGATCCCGTTTTTTGGTGCGATTTTTTTGCCAGGGTGTGGACATTTATTCTTGGCTGTTCTTTGCTTTGTCCTTTCAGGGCTCAGCTTCCCCGTCTCTGTTGGCAGGAAAGCTCTGAAGGGCTTTGCACCCAATTTGTCTGTTACTCAGGTCAGCTATTTTTCCCCCAAGAAACACCGTTATTAAATTATCACATATTAAACTTGCACCAAACAAAACGTTTATCAAACTGGCAAAACAATACCACAGTAGTAGGCTTGAGAAACCAGTGACGTCACAAAGTAAAATCCAAAAAGACTTTATTAATGCTTTTGTCTGGCCAAAATGAACTTCAGATAATCACATATGACATAGGCAGTCTTACATTTATATAAATGAAAAACAACATTGACACCACTTTGGTTGCAAACATTATACATCACAGACACCATTGAAACAACTGTAGTTGCAAACATTATACATCACTTCTAATCTCTCCAGTCATGGTCAGTTAAGCATTGTATGGCTTATTCAAATCCTGCCTCTTAAACCTCATTTCTTCTTTGTATATATTGTTCCCACAATTCCCATTTTTCCCTATGTAGTTTGCGCCTTCATTTTTCTAAGGATCCCAATTCCAATTGTTTATCTCGTACTATATTCACTACTTCTGGTAAAGCTGGTCTAGACTTCGATTTCCATTTTCTCGTAATTGCTTTTTTGGCACCACCATAATTAGACTTGGCAAGGCTTTACTATGTCTAGGCAGTTGTGATTCTGTATCATGGCTCAAAAAAAACCATCTCCCCAATCAGTCCAGTCTGCTCACCCAGCATCTCTGACAGAGTGGTCTGCTGGGAATCTCTAAAGTCTGCCAGCTCATTACACTCCCAAAAATATGTTTCCAGCCACTTCTTTCTTGCTCATCACACATTCAACATCTGCTATCCACCTGAGGAAAAATTCTTTGGAGTCTACTTTGGGTGTAAAAATACTTGCGTATTAGTCAGGTCAGCTTGAGCTGCCTGACAGTTTGGATGCATGGAAGGTGCCCTGAAGCTTTGGAAGTTGACCAGCTGTTGTATCCTTGGCAGGGTATAATCCATATAGCTAAGGCTACTGAAGCAGTAATCATTCAAATATCTGCCGATGTCCTTCTCTTTCACTGTTGCAGTATTCTTCACAGTAGGGATCTCCTGCCAAGCATAACCCAACGTCTCGCCATTGTACCAAAACCTTTAGATCTTGCATGCAGCATACATCACGTCTCCTCCCATTACAGGATGTAGGGCATAAAGGTGACATATAGATGCAGCTACCCAGAACTTGTTTGCCACCAGTCCAAATGCCATCATTACTTGTCGGTCTAAAAGCCTTGTTGCTGTGCTTAATTCTTAGCCATCAGATATGTGCCCTGTTGGGGCCTTTTTTCCTCCGGTCTTGTTATATTTTGGTTACTGAGAGTTCGTGTCATCCAAGAAGGGAGAATGTCATTGTTGGAGGCAGATTCCCCACAAGGATCGTTACGAACAGTGTCTTTTTTTTTGTCTGGCTGATTCCCATGACCATACATCCTGTAGCATTTGCAAAGCATTTGTGCCCAAGACTCATAGAAGTCATTTGTCTTCCCTGGCCATCTATCTTGAGAACCAGAGGTTTAAACTGTTAGACCAAGGTAGACGGAATCTTCTAACCCAGAGTTTCCGTTAAGCAAGAAGAAAGCCAAGAAATCTTGACCTGATTTTTTAGTCGTCCTTCCTCCACCAGATGTTTCTCTAGTAGCAGGTGAAAGCTCTGTAGGCCAACTGGTGTTTGTCAGATTCCTCTACCCGTGACCCAGTCAGAGGCTGGCATAGATCCTTAATATCGCAGTCCTCTGAGTCTTTGCAGGCATCTGTTCTGGACATCGAGGGAAACCTCAGTTGATCATCTCAGAGAGCCCTGGAGGGATTCTGCATATTCTCGTCAGAGAAGAAATTCTGGGTACTCTTAATGAATGTCATCAAGAGTCAGAACCTCCAGAGTTTAAGGCTGACATCCCTACTAAGAAAAAGCAGAAGGCTAAGCATACTTTAAGGATTCCCTACAAGGATGCACTGTCAGAGACGCTGGTTGGGCAGATTGGTGTGACGAGGAAGATGATTTTTCTGAGCTATGATGCAGAATCTGAACTGCCTAGATATGGTAAGGCCTTGCTTTGTCCAATTATGGTGGCTGCCAAAAAAGCAGGTACTAGAAAATGGAAATCAAAATCTAAACCAACTATATTAGAAGCAGTGACTATAGTAACTGTGATAAAACAACTGGAATTGAGATCTTTAGAAAAGGGTAGGAGCAAAATACATAGAAAAATGGGAATTGTGGGAACAATACATACAGGGGAGGAATGAGGTTTAAAAGAAGTCAGGACTTACATGAGCGATGTTGTGTCTTTTGGCTTTTCCCGGTTAGGGGTTGCCACAGCGGAACTCCGGTCCGCTAATGATTGGCAGTAGATTTTATGTGCTGAGTTGCCAGCCCTGATGCACAACTTTCAACGAAGGTAGGCCCATTCACGCATGTCTCCACACAGAAGACGCTCTAGCTGAGAATCGAACAGGACAATGTCTTACTGTGAGGCGACAACGCTACCGCAGCACCACCACCGCAGTAATGTTTGAAAATGATTGGGTAGATTATAAGTGATGTACGTTTGCAACTGGGAGTATGTCAGTATGGTTTGTGATATAAAATGCTTGCAACTACGATTGTGTTGGTGGTGGTGTTTTTTTTTTTTTTTTCATTTATATGTATGATTGCTTATGTCATAAGTGATGTTTTAATAAAGGTGTTTTTTGTTTAAAAAAAGGAGGGGCAGGAATTGAATAATTTATGTAATGTTGCTTAGGTTATATGATATATAGCAATATATGCGAAGTATGATGTTTGTTGATGTTAATTCTTTAATACAGTTTGACTACTTTTGTATAAATGTAAATTTGCTTATGTCACAAGTGGTCATTCAGCAAAGGTGTTTAAAAAAAAAAAAAAAAGACTAAGCATACCTCTGCATGCCCTAAGGATCCTCAAAGAGAATTGCAGGAGTTTACTCAGGGCCTGCCTGTTTAATGCTTTAATGACCCTGAAGCCTCCCACAGGGTTTCTGTGCCTACTCCCACTTGGACTTCTACTTCTACCAAACAGGCTAGGGAACCTGATTGCTCAGATGAGGATTCAAAGTCTGATTGAAGGGTCCTTGTCCTACTCTTCCCATATGCCTTCACCTTTGGCTTATGGTTCTGATGAGAGTCTGAGAGTCCTAAGTCGTCTTTTGAGGAATTGTCTTTCGGAGACACTATAGCTAGAATGAATATGTTAAGTTGGATTCTTAAGTGTCTGATATCCAGAAAAGTTATTATGAGCTGCTTCAGGTGCACAATCCTAACCCTTCGGTAGTACCTCCTTTGTTGGCTGCTTTGTTAGACACCTTTATAGCTGCTTCCGTCTCATGCTCCAAAGAAACCTGACAGGTTATGTAAGGTGCCTGAGAATTGTCTGTTTGTGTCCTACTGACCCTGCTGTGGTGTCACTCTCCTCTGACAGACCTTCTAAACTTTTGCCCTCTTCCAAGCCTGTGCCTTCAGATAAGGATAGTAGTGCAATGGATAGAATTGGTAAGAAGGTTTATACTACTTCTGCTTTGGCTTTTTGTTCCATCAATTATCAGACCCACATGACCAGATATGAACCAGCCTCGAGTGCCCAGGCTTTGTCAGGTTATTTCCGACCTCCCTGGTTCTGAAGCAAAATCTTTTTCTCTGTCTGTTTTAGGTTCTACCTCTCAGGTGGCTCGTCACTCTTTCAAGTGTAGTTGTGATGCTGCTGATCCATCTTCCAGAGCTACTGCCTTTTGGTTCTATCTTGAGATATTATTCTTGGCTTTGTCTGCAGTTTTTGTCTGAAGACATTAAGGCCAAGGTACTGGATGCTCCTTTAGTTAATAAAAATCTCTTTGGGTCTGCTGCAGCTGATATGTTTAAATTCCTTCATGAAAAAGGTAAAGCTTTGCAGGATCTTAAACATATTTTTGTATCCCCTATCTCAAAGTTCCAGTGGGACAATCCTACTAGGGCTGCTTTTGTTCATGGGCAGCCTCATCAGGCCACCAAAGGCAGGAAGGGTGATAGGCGAGATCCTCCTGCTAGGTTTTGTCAGGCTGCTGTGGGTCAGAAGCCTCCTTTATCTGACAAGTCAACTTCTGCTTGACTTCTTGCCCCCCTACCCCTTGGCCAGGTTCTCTTGCCCCTTTGGCTCTCCCTCTGTCTTCCAAACTGGCATATCATCACCTCGTATTCTTGGTTTCTATCATCCACCTGGGTTACTTCGTGGTGTGTAAGCCTCTCCTGCCTATTTGAGGGATTCCTCAGCCTCCTCTGGAACAACATCAGCAGTTCACAGAAGTCCTCACTTCCCTGTTGGACCAGGGAACTATTCGACCTGTCCTCCCTTCACAAATAGGAAACAGATTTTACTCCAGGATGCTCCTGGTCTCTCAAAAGGAGGACAGCTGGAGACCTGTTCTGGATCTCTCCTTGCCCAACACCTTTCTCAAGGTTCCTTCTTTTTGGATACTTACTCTTCAAGCTCTGCTTCCTGTTGTCTATCGCAGGCTTTTCTGGTATCCTTATATGCTTACCTTCATATACTTATTCACCCTCTTTTCAGGAAGCTTTTATGTGTCGCTGTTTCTTCCTCTCATTTTCAGTTCTCTGCTTTGCCCTTTGGCCTCTCTACTGCCCCAAGGGTATTCACAAAATGTTTAGATGTTCTTCGTCTCACATTGCTGCAGTCATAACCTGTGGGTAGTCCGCTGTCCTCGGTCGGCCCGAATACCAGAGAGTTAGGCTGGCGTCGGTCATGGTCGCCCAGAGCTGACGTCAGTACGTAGTAGTACTTAAGCGCATGACCGACGCCATATCCTCAGTCTTTCTTGCCGTGTGGTCAGAAGCAGTGTTTGCAAGTGCCGATCGGCGTTCTGAAATTTTCATTTATTGAGTTTCAGACCGAAGACCAAGTTGGGCTAAGAAATTTTTGTCTTTTCTTGCCTCAGTTATCCGGATGTCAGAAAAAGTTAATAATTGTATTTCTTGTGGGAAACAGATACCTCATAGGGACGATCATTCTCTCTGTATTCCTTGCTTGGGGCCTGAACACGACGTAGTCTGGTGTCGCTTTTGTGCTAGATTTAATAAGCGCACCATTAAACGAAGATTAGACTGTGCCAGGCTTGTTTTCGGTAAGCGGTGTAACTATAACATGCCGTCGGATCCTCCGCCCGCTACCACTAAAAGACGTAAAGATAAATCTTTGAGGTCTAAACCGGATGAGTCGTCCGTTGCGGACGCCGGTTCTATGGAACCTCCGGTTGAACCTATGGATCCTGCCGAGGCCTCGGCTGAATCCCAGGGGGAACCTTTACTTTTGCAGGAGTTGGCCTCTCAGGAGTTAGGCCAGGCCGAGGGTGCTTCTCAGGTATCTGTAGTTCCATCCTTACAAAAGGTTATTAGGCCTTCTACCTCAGTGGCTAAAGGCCATGCTAAGGCTAAACCTTGTCTTGCTGGCCCTGGCCATAGTCCTAGCCCTTCAGCCCCTGTTCCTAAAAAACATATGTTGAAAATGGCAGAGGACTTGATTACTTTGATCAGGGGTTCTATGCCCCCCCCAGAGAAGAGACCTAGGGTGGAGGCGGATTTAGAGGGAATGGAGCATTCTTCAGATTACTCTGAGTCCTCAGCTGAAGATATTCAGGATTTCCCTCCCTATTCAGATTCGGATGCAGAGGATTCCTGTCCTTCTGCTTCTCCTCCAGAGGATTTTTCCTTTTCTGAAACTTTACATTCCATGAGGGAACATTTCAAGTGGGAAGGTCAGGATTTTCCAGATTCTCGAAAAAGGCTTAGGGAATTTTTGTTTTTGCCGCAGCATAGGCCCTTGGCTATTCCCCCTGTCTTAGATGTTGTTCAGGATGTTTTTTCTGAAGCTTCCCTTAATCCTGATTCTTTACCCCCTGCCCCTGTCAAGCCAGACAGATATTACAGAGTTCCAGAAGCACATAAATACTTGTACAAGAGTCCTAGAGCTGACCCAGAAACTGTTATTTAAGGGCCGAAGGGTGTCAGGGCTTCTGTGGTTAAGAATCCAGTTCCTTTGGATAAAGATTCTAGAGCGTTGGATAGGTGGGGGAAAAAAGTGTACACCTCCTCTACGTTAGCTATGAGGGCTTTAAATTGCCAGTTTCATATGCTGAAGTATCAGAACTTTTTGTTAGGCCAATTGAAATCTAAGGTGGATGCTTTATCTGAGGGTATAGAGTGTAAGGAATTGCAGGAGTTGGTTCATGCTTCAGATCAAGTTGGAAAACATTCTTTGCAGTGTGGTTTCGATGCTCTTCAGGCTTCATCCAGGGTGGCTGCTACAGGTTCAGTTATTCGTAGACATGCCTGGCTTAAGGATCAAAGTTTGTCAGAGCATGTTAAAGCTTGGATTTTGGATGCTCCTCTTCAATCTGAAGTTCTTTTTGGTTCTCCTGTGGAGTCAGTTTTGAAAAAGATAGAAGATAAGGCTAAGTCTATGCAGACGGTCAAGGATTTTTTGCAGGTGCAGCCCCCTAAGTTTAGCAGGAATTGGCCTGCTAGAGGATGGTCCTACCCTTCTTCGAATTTTCAGTCTAAGGGCAGGTCTAGACGTGGTAGAGGCAGGGCTCACGCTCAGGGTTCTTTCAGACCTAGGACTTGGAGTTCTCCTGCACAGTCTTCTGGTGAGGGCAGGGGTCAGCCTTTTCGTAAACAAACCCAATGACCTGTATCTTCAGCTGCCAGATCCTTCTTTTCTGGCAGCTCCTCTAGGAGGAAAGTTGGCACTTTTCAAACAAAACTGGCATTTGGTCACCCAGGACAAATGGGTGTTGGAAATAATAAATCAAGGTTACAAGTTTTATTTTCACACTTTTCCTCCTTTCAAAGGCATGCCGGATGTGCCTCCTCAGCAAAGGCTGGAGGCTCAGGAGCAAATTTCTTTGCTTTTACAGATGGGAGCAATCCAGGTGGTACCTCCGTCAGAAGTAGGCCTAGGGTTTTATTCCGTCTATTCCTAGTGCCAAAGAAAGGAAACACTTGGAGGCCAATTCTGGATTTGTCCATTCTCAATACCTACCTAGACATTCCAAAGTTCAAGATGTTAACATTACAACAACTTCTGCCTATGCTAGGCAAAGATCACTGGATGGTAACCCTGGATCTCAAAGAGGCCTATCTTCACATTCCTATCAGGCCCAGCTACAGGAGATTCCTGCGATTTCGGCTGGTACTTCTCATTATCAGTTCTCTGCATTGCCCTTTGGTTTATCTACTGCCCAGGGTGTTCACAAAAGTTCTGGCTCCTGTAATTGCTTTCTTCAGACAGAGGGGAATACAAATTTATCCTTATCTGGACGATTGCCTGATTCTTGCTCAAGACAAAGACAAGTTACTTCAACATCTACAGTATGTAATGGCAGTTTTAAGGTGCCTAGGGTATTCTGTGAACGAAATAAAGTCCAGTCTAGTACCCTCTCAGGACATGTGCTTTCTGGGTATGAGACTGAATACAGCTTCTCAGATGGCATTTCTGACCCCGGACAAACAAAGAACTCTTCATCTATACTTCCAGCAGTTATCAGTACTGTCCAGGCTGACTGCAAGGACAGTCCTTCAAGCCTTGGGGTTCATGGCATCTTGCATTCTAGTACTTCCCAGTGCCAAACTGCATATGAGGAAGCTACAGTGGTATCTCAAAAGTGTATGGACTCAACACTGCCACGATTTGGACACTGTCATTCGGATAATACCTTGCATCCAGAAGGAATTCTTGTGGTGGGCTCAGGAAGGTCACCTAAACAAGGGACTCTCTGTGACCCGACCAGAGGCGAGTCAGATCATAACGACGGATGCCTCGGACTTGGCTTGGGGAGCACACTTCAATGGGAAATGGATTCAAGACACGTGGCCTCCCAGACTACAGCATTTACATATCAACATGAAGGAGATGTTGGCAGTCCAATTTGCCTTGATGGCCTTCAAGGACCTACTTCAGCCGGGACAGGTGTTGATTCGAACAGACAACACAACAGTCATGTGGTACATCAACAAGCAGGGGGGAACCCATTCTTACCCTCTTTGCAGGCAAGCAATGATATTGTGGGAGACTGCTCTGAGTTTGCACATCAATCTTCAAGCACGGTTTCTGCCAGGAGCACAGAACTCCCTAGCAGATGTATTGAGCAGACAAATTGTGGATCCCCACGAGTGGAAATTGGATCCTCACGTATTCCAACAGTTGACAGTGGCTTGGGGAACTCCAGACATAGATCTGTTTGCTTCTCCACTAAATTTCCAACTGCCAAAATTTTGCACAAAGATGTTTCACCCAAAAGCTTGGAAAGTGGATGCTCTATCTTTCAGTTGGAACAACCTTCACGTCTATGCTTTCCCTCCTCTGCCTCTCCTTCCCAAGGTACTCTTGAAAGTCAGGCGGGACAAGCCTTGCATGATTCTAATAGCACCAGATTGGCCACGTCAGCACTTGTATCCTCTGCTGAGGAGTTTAATTCAGGAGCCTCCTTGGCCTTTGCCACAGATTCCTCACTTGTTGTCCCAGTCAAGCAATCATGTTCTCAATGTCAGGGTACAGTCCCTGCATCTAACAGCTTGGCGTATTCTGTTTTAGAGCCTGTGGGGTCTCAGCTTCCTCAACAGGTTTTAAATGTCATTTTGGAAGCCAGGCGGCCTAGTACTAGAAAAGTTTATGCTGATAAATGGAGGAGATTTTTTCTTTGGAGCACAGCAAAGGGCTTTGATGTCTCAGTGCCTAATTTGAGTTTTACACTACAGTACCTTACTGAATTACTAGACAAGGGTTTGTCTTTTTCCTCTGTGAAGGTTCATGCTGCAGCCATTTCTGCTCACTATGATTGTGACCCTCCTTTATTTTCTCACCCTTTGTTTAAGCAATTTCTTAGAGGGCAAAATATAAGACCCAGAGCTCCTACTCCTTCCTGGGATCTCAATTTTGTGTTGGAGAAGCTTACTTTACCTCCTTTTGAACCTGCAGCTACGTCTGAGTTGAAGTTTTTGTCTTGGAAGACTGCTTTTTTTTTGGCCATTACTTCTGCTAGGAGGGTATCTGAATTGCAGGCACTCATGGCAGTTGAACCCTTCCTGATATTCCATAAGGATAGGGTGTCTTTGCGTACTAACCCTACTTTTATGCCTAAAGTGATTTCTAATGTGGCCTTAAACCAGTCTATTCATTTGCCTACTTTTTATGCTGATCCCCAAAATAAGGGGGAAAAATTCTTGCATTCTTTGGACATTCACAGGCAGCTACGCTATTATTTGAGCAGAACTAAAGAGTTCAGGCAGACTCAAGTTATTTATTTCTTTTGCTTTGGGTTCACAAGGGAAAGCTGTTTCAAAGCAAACTATTTCTAAGTGGATTGGTCATTGTATTGCTTTTTGTTATTCTCATCATGGAAAGAATGTTCCTGCTGGGATCAGACCTCATTCCACTAGGGCTACTGCCACATCTACTGCCTTTTTGAGGGGGGTAGCTACTAAGGATATTTTGGAGGCAGCTACTTGGAGTTCAGTGCACACTTTTACTAAGCATTACCATCTCCCTCTTTATTCCAAGTCTAGGGCTGGGTTTGCCACTGCAGTTTTACAGGGCATGTTAGCAGCTCCTAATGATTTTTAGTTTGCCAGCCTCCCTTTTCCTTTGCTTTGGGATTCTACCCACAGGTTATGACTGCAGCAATGTGAGACGAAGAACATAGTACAGTTTTGCACCTACCATAAATGTAGATGTTCGAGGATCCACATTGCTGCAGTCCAATTTTCCCTCCCTCCTTCCCCTCTATAGTTTGGGGTTGCTGTGTTTCTTTTGGGATAATTATTATTTTCTCAATGGTGGTTGTTGGGTATTTACTATTTTGGCTCTGGCCTTTCCTTTTTAGGCCTTCTGACATCTGGGGCAAGAAAGACTGAGGATATGGCGTCGGTCATGCGCTTAAGTACTACTACGTACTGACGTCAGCTCTGGGCGACCATGACCGACGCCAGCCTAACTCTTTGGTATTCTGGCCGACCGAGGACAGCGGACTACCCACAGGTTATGACTGCAGCAATGTGGATCCTCGAACATCTACATTTATGGTAGGTACAAAACTGTACTTTTCTGTGATTGCCTTTTGCAGGATCCAAGGCATTTAGATTTTTCTTATCTAGATGACGTGATGCTTCAGGTGCCTTCTCCCAGTCACCTGTTACAGGATCTGGAGTTCACCATTTCTCTCCTCCAAAGTCTGGGATTTACTACCAGTTTTTCAAAAGTCTGTCCTGACTCCCTCTCAGGACCATGTGTATCTGCATTGCAGGATGCAGACGGTGCTAGTGTTGGCTTCTCTTCTACCTCCAAAAGTTCTGTCCTTGACAACTTTCTTTCAATCTGTTCTTCGGCCTGCTATTCCAGCCAGTGTTTCTTCGAGCCCTGGGATTCATGGCCTCTTCTATTCCAATGCTTCTTTTTGCCAGACTACACATGTGGAAGCTTCAGTAGTACCTCAGGTAAGTTTGGCTTCAGCATTACCACCCTCTGGATTTCAGTGTGCCTTTCCTTCCTTATCTAAAGTGGGAATTCGAGTGGTAGATTCAGCAACTTCCCCTCAACCCAGGCCTGCCTTTCAGCCTCCAGTTTCTTCTCAAGAACTCTTCACCAATGCTTCAGACATGGGGTCATCTGAAAGTTCAAGGTCTTTGGCTTCACCATAAGAGTTCAGACCATATCAACATCAAATAGATGAGAACTCTGATTCTGACCCTTCAGGATTTTCACCCCTTGTCCTCTGCAGGCCCTCTGAAGGTTTAGACATAGAGCACCTCAGTGATGTGGTTTGTCAACAAACAGGAGGAGGGGCACAAAGTCTCTACAGGTTGGCTCTTCACACCCTGGGATCTGGCCATCAGTTAACTCTTCAGGAGGTGTATGTTTCCTCAGTGCACAATCTAGTGGATCTAGTGGCGGACACCTTGAGCAGGACCAAAACCCCAGCACACAAATGTATGCTTCACAGAGACTTGTTTCTGGACATAGTCCATCAGTGGGGTATTCCTCAGGTAGATCTCTTTGCTTACCCGCTGAACAGGCATCACCTTCTTTGCTGTTCCAGAGTGCCACTCTATCTGGTGTGGTAGATGGATGCCCTTTCTTTTCCTTGGAATGGAATGTTGCTCTATGCCTTCCCTCCCTTCCTCTACTTCAAAGAGTCCTGCAGCAGAAGATTTAGCTGGACTCCACAAAAATTTTGTTAGTGACTCCCTTTTGGCCAAGACAGTACTACCATATTTTCCCGAAAATAAGACTGGATCTTATACTTTCTCCCCCACTGAAATATGCATTAGGGCTTATTGTCAGGGGATGCCTTATTTACCCCCCTCCCCCATACAACAATCTACATTTATTCATGTACAAAAATTGACATTTATTCATGTACACAGATTGACGTTTATTTGGTACTTTTCTGTTATTGGGCAACAGTTCTAGGTAACGCATTAACAGTTGTGAGAATTTTACATACACAGTGCAACAAACATTTCAACTTCAGAATATCTGCACCTTGGCTTTCGCAGTGCAATATTTCATGCTTAACAGAAAGTCCAGAAAAATCTCAATACATGTGTATTGGAGGAGAGGAATAAAACAGGTGAATAAGTGCCACTTTTTGAGCAAAGAGATCTACCCGAGGAATACCCCACTGATGGACTATGTCCAGAAACAAGTCTCTGTGAAGCATACATTTGTGTGCTTGGGTTTTGGTCCTGCTCAAGGTGTCTGCCACTAGATCCACTTTTTGAGAAAGCTTTATTCCTTACCCAAACCGTAAGAGGAGAATGGTGGAAAGTCATAAAAATGAAGTCTGGGAACTAGTGTCCTTACTTTGTAATTACCCCTTGATAATTAAACGTTACTTTAATACAATAAAGTCAAAAAAAAACTGACTAGCTTGCTGAAAGCAGAAGCAATCCATTCTGTTGCCCCGATAACGGAAAAGTTATTCAAATACAGTCATGTCATCTTCTTCCGGAACATTGTCATAAGTCTCCAAACCCCGAATTCTGGCCGGAATTTCTTGTGACTCCATTTTCTGTAGAACCATTGGCCCCAATCTGTCATGCCTAGCAATAGAGCTCTCCTTAAATGAGCACTACTTGTCCAAGTAGCCTGCTTGTAGTGCATTGGCAACACAGCTGTCAGTGATTTTTATCCCATGAATTTTTCACCCAAGTCAGGACCTCTTGTAGGCTAGGCTTCACAAAGTTTCCATGCTGATTTTTCTCCATTTTGTTTTCAGTGAACTCATTGAGTTCCATGCACAAATGGTCCTTGAATGGCTTATGTATTGCAATATCAAGAGTCTGGAGATGGGCAGTCATTCCTGCGGGAATCATTATTTAATCTCTTCTTCTCCGTGCAAGGAATTTCTTCATGTCTTTAGCGCGGTGAGTGCTGGATGAATCCCAGACCTCTTTCGCCACCTCGCAAAACAGGTGGCAGCATTACATCGACCCACTTCCTTATAACTGCTTGTGTGCACCAAGCTTTTTCATTTTCAAGAATGTAAATGCCTGAAACACATTCAGTCTTACCTTTCTTGCCCTTACTAATGATTAGAGGTGGGGTTTTCTTTCCATCTAGACTAATTGCCAAAATACAGGTAACATGTGCACTTTTGTAACCAGTGGAGGGAATGTAGATTGACGAGGCACCCCTCTGATCAATTGTTGTTTGAGATCCTTGCCCCATAAACACTGCAGTTTCATCCATAGCAATCATGTTGGAGTATTGGTATTTAGAAAAGTTGATGCCATCAACAAAGGACTTGAATGCAAGTGCACGTTTAATAACTTCAGTATCTTCCAGCTTGAACAGTGTTGTTGATCTTCTTAGAGACAGTTCATATCACTGAAGGAAGCCATCCAGCCAATGTTGTGATGCTTTGAATTCTTCTAGGGATATTTCTAACTGTGGTGCCATTACAAGGGCAAATGCTTGAATATCACCCCTGCGCACAGCCAAAGCCTTTGCTCTCCTCTTAGCAATCCATTCACAGATGATGTCTTCCAGTTCAGGAAATAATGGTTGCCGACCTGATCCACACTTGCACTTCTTAGCATTTCCCTCGTCAGCCGGTTGACTGAGGTTATCGTACGCTGCACGCCGTTTTCAGACCATTCGGCGATCCAACTTCTCTTTGCAGAAGGCCATCAGATTCTTTTCCCAGGAGTACTCCATGATTGCTTTCTTGTACTCGACAGAATAGCTCACTCTTTCTTGCACTCATCTTGTCTTGGGGGGGGTTAATTGAAGACTTATGAGACAGGAGTGGCAACACAAACTGGCGCCGGTTAAGACAACACCACAGCCATTCGTTATCAAGTGCACACGTTTTATGTGCGTTGTCTGTACTTCAACCAATCAAAGTACACTTGCCAGTGTTTATGGGCCAAGAATCTCAACCGTTAAGTGTGAGTGAGGATTAGAGTTGCAGTAAGAATCGTGGAGGACTCCCAGGGAAAGAATCTTATGACTTTCTGCAAAGAGAAGAAGTTGGGTGTCCGAATGGTCCGAAATGGCGAGCAGAGTACGATAACCTCAGTCAACAGGTGTCAATATTATTTTATAATTCAACATGTCCGTCATGTGTTGCTGACTAGTGCAGGTACCGGCTTCCGAGGGGATTTTTAGGCCTACACAGCTTCTGATAAAGGCAAAGACAAAGGCAAAGACTCCTTCCAAATCTAAGACTTCAGCCCAGGCCTGTCTTTATCCTTGCATCATTTGTGAACTCCGGTAGTCGGAAGCGTGTTTGACGACATTTTGTAATTAAATCGCCTACCGAAGTAATGAAATGCAAACTTGTACCTATGCTTAATCGTACATTGGTTAAATCTAGCACAAAACCGACAACTAGCTACGTCGTGGTCAGGGCCTAAACAAGGAATACAGTAAGAATAGAAATCCTTATGAGGTACTTGCTTCCCACAAGAAATACAATTAACTTTTTCTGACATTGGACTGGAGCAAGAAAAAAGTTTCCCCAACGGGGTACTCAGCTTTGAGTAGAAGTAGTAAGTCTTCGGACCGAAGTACGAAAAATTGTCAGGAGTCAGCCGATCGGCACTTGCGAACTGCTTTCACCGCACGGCAAGAAAGACTGGAGAACATGACGTCGGCTGCCAGCTTTGTAGGAGCACTAACGTCAGGGACCATGGCTGAGCAGCTGACGCCGGACCAAGACTTTGGGATTCTGGCCAACCGAGGACTGCTTGCCGGCAGGGGAGAACCCTACAGTGATGACTGCAACAGTGAAACATGAACATCCAGAGGGACTCCTACTGAAAAATGATCCTGATTGCAACCATGGCACCACACAGAAAATCTCTTCCATTTGGACATATTAAGTCTTTCTGGCTGCAGGTTTTCTTGCCTCCTGTAAAACCCTGAGCATATCCTCAGAAAAGCGTTTACATTACATTATCGACTGATGAAAACAGTGAACGCTCTTTCATCGAACCGATAATGTCAAAAGTCCTATACAGCGAAGACACGGAACAGCAAATTGTTTTCCCAGGGAAAAAATTTGCTGCTCCTCAAAAAAAAAAAAAAAAAAATTCTTAAAACACAAAATGAGTAGGGGGCTTCACACCCCACAAACCCCCCCTACTTAAATATACCAACTCTGAGATCACACCATAGTGGAGGAAATGGCAAAGTTCCGAAGACATGGCCCACCACTTTTTTCCCTGGGAAAAAAAACGATGTTCCGTGTCTTTGCTGTTTAGGTCTTTCAACATTATCGGTTCGATGAAAGAGTGTTTGCTCTTTTCATCAGGCGATAATGTAATATAGACCCTCAGAAAAGTGGTGCTTAAAAGGGATTAAAACCCTAACACCCACAATGTCAGTTGGAGAGTGGACAACTGAAGATGGGTGAGTGACCCCTTGTCATATGTGAGGATGTCCGACGACAACCAGAGAGGTAACATGTGATGATTGCTCCTGGCTAGATGCATTAAGAGGAGGAACTACCGTATTTCTCCGTAAGACCTAATCAGAGAATAAGGCCTAGCATGGTTTTCCAGGGTGGTCATGATATAAGCCCTACCCCAAAAATAAGGAATTGCATAATTTGATGCATGCCACTGAACAAGTAGGGAAGCATGGTTTACATTGTGGTTTTGATGCCTTGGAGGCTTCTTGTAGGGCTGCTGGCTCTGGCACAGTCATTAGAAGACATGCTTGGTTAAAGGAACAAAACTTGCCTGATCAAGTGAAAGCTAAGTTACTGGATGCACCTGTTCAGCATAATGTTTTGTTTGGATCTAAGGCTGAAGAGGTGATGAAGATGGAGGATAAGGCTAAATCCATGCAAACGGTTAAGGATTTCTTACAAGTACAGCCCGATTTAGTAGGAATTGGCCAACTAAAAATTGGTCCTTTTCCTATTCAGACAGGCCTCAGAGGGGTAGATATAGACGCTCCAGAGGAAGGCCCCAAACGCAGACCTCCTACAGATCAATACAGTGGACTGTTTCCACCCCTAGGGGTGGAGAGGACAGGCCTCAAACTCATAGAAAACAGGCTCAATGACTCCCCCTGCTGGGCTGCAGGAACTTCTTTCCTGGAAGCCCCTCTCGGAGGAAAACTCTGTCTTTTTCACCTAAATTGGACTTGCATAACCCAAGACAAGTGGGTTCTGGATGTGGTTTCAAGAGGTTACAAATTCCACTTTCATACCCTACTAAGACCAAACGGATGGCCAGACCTACCAAAACATCAATGGTCAGAGGCCTTAAACCAGGTGGAAGCCCTCATGGCTATGAGGGCCATAGAACCGGTTCCACTTTCAGAAGTGGGGCAAGGTTTTTACTCGAGGCTCTTTCTAGTCCCCAGAAAGCCAAATTCATGGAGACCCATCCTGGATCTGTCAGTCTTGAACACTTTCCTGGAGATACCAAAATTCAAGATGCTTACTCTGCAGCAGCTACTGCCAATGTTGAGCAAAAATGCATGGATGGAACATTGGATTTAAAGGAGGCTTACTTACACATTCCTATCAGACAGGAGTGCAGAAAATACCTCGGGCTCAAGGCCGGCTCGAGGCATTACCAATTCTCTGCGCTGCCCTTTGGATTGTCTACTGCGCCCAGAGTCTTCACCAAATGCCTGGCACCAGTAGTAGCTTATTGCAGACTCAAGGGAATTCAAATTTACCCGTATCTGGACGACTGCCTTATTCAAGCAGACAGCAAGGATGTCTTACTCCAGCATCTAGAATTTGTTCAGAATCTTCTCAAGTTCCTGGGATTCACTGTGAACATAAAGTCAAATTTGACACCCTCACAACAGATAACTTTTCTGGGTGCTCTTCTAAACACAACAACCCAGATGGCATTTCTGACATCCGAAAAACAATTACAGCTGGCTTCAACTTTCAAAACCATGACGTCACTTAACTCAGCTATCTGCAAGGAAATTCATGCAGGCTTTGGGTTACATGGCCTCCTGCATCCTTCTCATACCATATGCAAGACTACATATGAGGAAAATACAGTGGTACCTAAAAAGTGTATGGTCCCAGCATTGCCACAGTCTAGACACACAGATCACCATCCTGCCTTGTCTACGAAAGGAATTCCTTTGGTGGACCAAGGCATGTATTCACAACAAAGGGAAAGCCTTCAGTCTGCCTCCAGCCAGCCAGATACTAACCACGGACGCCTCAGATCACGCATGGGGAGCCCATTTTCAGGGAAAATGTCTGCAAGGCTTTTGGACAAAGGATCAGAAGCACCTGCATATCAATTTAAAGGAAATGTTAGCTGTTCAGAACGCTCTCTTGGCCATAAGGGGTCTTCTGCAACCAGGACAACTACTGATAGACAGCACCACAGTTATGTGGTACATAAACAAGCAAGGGGGTTCACACTCCTACCCCATTTGCAGACTAGCCATGACTCTGTGGAACACAGCTCAAGCTTGCAAAGTGGACCTACAAGCTCAGTTCCTACCAGGGAAACAAAACATTCTGGCAGAAAGTCTGAGCAGGAACCTGTCAGACCCACACGAATGGATGCTGGACACCGACATATTCAAGATGATTACAGCAGTCTGGGGCTGCCCGCACATAGATCTTTTTGCATCCCCCCTCAACCATCCACTACGGATTTTTTACACAAGGACATTCCACGAGCTAGCATGGAAAGTGGATGCACTATCATTCAGTTGGAGAAACCTCTCTGGATATGCCTTCCCACCTCTACCTCTTCTTCCACGGGTGTTATTAAAGATCAAGCAGGACAAGCCCAAGATGATAATTTTACTGGCCCCTAATTGGCCTCGACAGTTTTGGTACCCAACACTGATGAATCTTTCACAGGAGCCCCTTGGGTTTTACCTCAGACTCCAAATCTTTTGTCCCAACACCAGGGCCAGGTTCTGCACTCTCATGTCAAAACTCAGCCTGGCAGTCTGGCTAATTCAGTGTCTATGATTAATCCTCTCCTTCCCAAGCAAGTTATGGATGTCATTTTAGAAGCCAGATGCCCTAGCACTAGAAAATCTTATGCAGGAAAATGGAAAATATTTTGCACCTGGATGCATGATCAGGATTCGGATCCTCTTACTCCTAATATTCCTCTGATTTTACTATACCTGACAGACCTATTACATAAGGGTCTCTCCTTCTCTTCCATAAAGATACATGCCTCTGCTATCTCTGCTCATTATAATACAGACCCTCCAATCTTTTCCCACCAACTCATGAGACAGTTTCTCAGAGGAGCTAAGAATTTAAGGCCCCCTAGATCACCACCCATTCCTGCCTGGGATCTCAACTATGTTTTGGAAAAACTCACTCTACCTTCTTTTGAGCCTGCTGCCACATCTGACATCAAGTTTTTAACATGGAAGACAGCCATCCTGTTAGCTTTGACCTCAGCCAGGAGAGTTTCGGAATTTCAAGCACTCATGGCTGTGGAACCTTGTATTATTTTTCACCAAGACAGGGTGTCTTTAAGGACTAATCCTACTTTCATGCCTAAGGTGGTTTCCAGAGTGACTTTAAATCAAACTATTCACCTGCCAACCTTTTTCTCCAATCCTCAAAATAGGGGGGAAAGGATCTTGCATTCCTTGGATGTACACAGACAACTTCGTTTTTACCTGGATAGAACCAAGAACATCAGGAAAACAGAGCAATTGTTTGTTTCTTATGCTTCAAGTTCCCAAGGCAAAGCCATTTCAAAACAGACCATTTCTAAATGGATTGCTCATGGAATCAGATTTTGTTACTCTCACCATGGAAAGCAAATCCCAGGAAGTATTAGGACTCACTCTACCAAGGCTGCTGCTACTTCAGCTGCCTCCCTCAGGGGAGTACCTACCAAAGACATTTTGGAAGCTGCAACTTGGAGTTCGGTGCATAATTTTTCTAAGCACTACAATCTACTTCTCTAAGTCTAGGGCAGGCTTTGCTTCTGCAGTCTTGCAGGGCCTTCTAGCCGCCCCCTCTACTTTATGACCACCTCCCTTTTCTTCTGCTTTGGGATTCAACCCTACAGTGATGACTGCAACAGTGAAACATGAACATAGTACAGTTGTGTACACTTACCATAAATGTAGATGTTTGAGTGTCTTCACTGTTGCAGTCTGGGTTACCCTCCCTCCTGTCCCCTCTTACTTTTTCTTTTGTGTGGTTCCCTACTTCTTCTGAGGTGTATTTGCAAAGGGTATGGGGTTATACTCATTTTTGGACACCTGACATCTGGGGCAAGAAAAACTGGAGAACATGGTGTCGGCTGCCAGCTTTGTACTCCTGGCACACTGACGTCAGGGACCATGGTTGAGCAACCGACACCGGACCCAGACTTTGGGTTTCTGGCCGACCGAGGACTGCCTGCCGGCAGGGGAGAACCCTACAGTGATGACTGCAACAGTGTTGACACTCGAACATCTGCATTTATGGTAAGTGTACACAACTGTACTTTCTCTCCTATTTGTGTGAGTTGCTTCAGTCTGGCTTGGCCTGTTCTTCTGTAAAGGCCTATTTGTAAGCTATTTCTGCCTGTCTACCCTTGAATCCTCCTTTGTCTTCTTGTTTTAAGGTCAAACATTTTCTTAAAGGCTTCCTGCATCTTAGGCTCCCAAGGAAGCCTGTTCCTCTTCCTTGAGACCTTAATTTTGTTTTAGAAAAATTGACCTTGGCTCCTTTTGAACCTGCAGGTTCAACTTCTCTGCAGCATTTGTACGTGGAAGATTGTCTTATGACTTACTCTTTATTCTAATTGAAGGGGTTCTGAGCTTCAGGCCCTTATGGCTATCCCTGCTTTTTTGGTTTTCTTTTTTTTCCCCACAGGGACAAGGGTTTCCCTTCATACTAATCCTTCTTTTATAGCAAAAGTGGTCAGTGAGTTATCTTTGAATCGGGCAGTTCAGCTCCCTTCCTTTTTACCTTCTTCTCAGTCTGCTGGTGAGAGGGGGTACACTATGTACCTTGGATTTGCACAGACAGCACAGGTAGTTGGATAAAACTAAGGTCATTCGTAAATCTGGCCAATGTTTTTTTTTCTTTTCATCCCAGGACATTGGGGTTTGGCTGTATCTAAGCAGACCATCTCCTCCTGGATTTCTAAGGCCATTTCTTTTTATTCTTTTCATGGCAAATGTCTGTCTACTTCCTTTAAAGCTCATTCCAGTAGGGCTGTTGCCTAATCTGGTGCTTTCTTCAAGAGATTAGACACCAATTCCATTCTTGAAGATGCTGCTTTAGTATTCGGTCTATATCCTTACTAACTATTACAAATTGGATATGGTTCTAGGGCTAGAGCAGGTTATGCTCAAGCCTTTCTGCATGGGTTTGTTGGGGGTTCTTCCCAGTCTTCCACCTCCTAGTTCTTTTCTTGAGCTTTTGTACTTTTCTTGAGCTTTTGTACTCCCCCTACTGTGAAGAATACTGCAGCAGTGATGTAAAAAGACATAATAAAGTTGTGTAAAATCTTACCATAACAGTAGATGCCCTTCTCTTCACTGTTGACCTCACTCCAACCCTCTTTACCTTTGGATTTTGCTTGGGTTCCCTGCCTGGCCGAGGTCTCCATTTTCTCCTTCTGGGTGTGTATGGCCTTTTATGTCCTATGAAGACTACACTCTTCTAGTGCAATTCAGTTCTGAGTAATTGTCAGTACATCACTTTTATGCCCTCCATCTTGTGTGAAGAGCATACGTGTGGCATACAGTGCACGCAGGATCTAAAGGCACTGGTATACTGGCCGGATGTTGGCAGAATATCCCTACTGTGAAGAATACAGTGAAGAGAAGGACATGTACTGTTATGGTAGGATTTTACACAGTTGCACTTTGTGGTACATTTACTTGTACACCTGTTCTACATTTTGTTTCTGCTGTGGACTTCATAAGTTGGTATCCGTAGGTTGTATGGCTAGCTACCTGAAGGTGTGAACATTGAGTCTAAGTGATGGCCTCTTTGATGTGATTCCCTGATCCCTTGTACAAAATGGGAAAAAGGGGGTTGATGGCCAATGACATGTAAGGTAAGAGGCAGATATAGGCCAGCCATGGCAGTGTCTCTGACCCAGGTGGTCACATCCTTGTTAGATTAACTGTTCACCACCTTGTTCCTGTCTTCACGTGGCACCCTGAGGAGACTGTAAACATCACATTCCGCTAGCCAAGGCTTGCTCATCACGGAGCCATTATTGTGCACTGTTGAAGTATGCCAGGGTCTGTATGTAACAAGTTAAGCATAGTTTCTTATCTGTTGTGTTGTGATAACTTCAACTTTATATAAGAACTTGATTGGATAACAACTTTGGCCCCAGTTTAGTCTCAACCATTCCTCACAATGTCTCCATTCCCCGCTGTTGTGCACATTTTACTCTGTGTGTGTGTGTGTGTGTGTGTGTGTGTGTGTGTGTGTGTGTGTGTGTGTGTGTGTGTATGGGTAGGAGTTAGCAATACTTCTTAGACCCACTTTAGGCAAGCTTCATATTCCTTGCAGGCTGACTTTGAGTCATCTGAGAAGTAACACACAAAAAGTTCCTTTTTATCTGCTGTCCACCATGTAATTTGGAGTTTTTCCTACAATAATTTTTAGATTTCCTCCTTGACTAAGTATTGTTGCTATAATTTAATTCTTTAACTTTTAACAGTCCCATTGATGTTGAGCCTGTGATTCTTGCCTATACCTTTTTTTCATTTATTCAAGGTTTCACTTCTGGTTAGAGGTCACTCATTAGACGTTATCTTACATCAAGGTGCAGTGACCTCAAATTGGATTTGGAGATGGCCTTCTGGTCATATCTACCAGCAACTTGCAGCTCCCTCTGATTAAGGCACTGCTTGGCTGTGGTCTAGTATAGGAACTAAAATGCTACAGTGATACGTTTCTTTGCTGGGCCTGCTCTGTCTGGTGTGTAGTTTTGATCCAGTAATGTTGGTATTGGTCTGTAATACAATAATCATAAAATGTGGCTAGATCTGCATCTGAATTTTTTTTTCACATAAGTGCAAAAAAATTTGAGATGCACAACTGGCTGCTTCAGCCAAAATTCCTTGACAGTAGGTAAAAAAAAAAAAAAAAAAAAAGTCTTACAGTAATGGTGCATGTCATAAGCCCTAAGTTTTTCTGAGTGTCCACCTTGCTTTAATCAGGAACTGTGTAGGCGGGATAACAGGGTATAGGTTGGAGCAATAATGGGCATGGTTTGATCTTTCTGCATGAAAGGATTGGTCAGGTAAGTAGGTTCCCCATGCTGTGGAACTCGCTTATCAGCTTCCAGATTGTGCAGCTGTAATTAGTCTTCACAGATTCCTGTCCGTCTTTCAGAGATCCTGCCTGTTGATTTGTCTGCCTTCTTGATGCAGTAGCTACCATGTTTTTGTTGAATTTGTTTACTGGGTTAGTAGGCTGGTACAAAACCCTTTTTAGCTGTTGCCCAGACCAGCTGGCAGATATAGTTCAACCATACGTCATGTAACCAGACATTGTAAAACAGTAGTACACAGCTATTTTCATCTTTAATACTATGCTTTATATTTTTTATTTATATTGTACAGCTTTGACCCTCCATACACGCCTTGTATTATTTTTCCATTTCTTCATGGGTGAGTGCTAGACTTTTTCTGTACTTTGCAGGGCATCTTGGTATCTTTCTGGTTTACATGCAGTGCTGTAGTTTTAATATTCACCAAAAAAATACTTGTGCTGCCTATCTTTCTAAGATTGGCTAGCATTGAGTGTATGTTGAAGCTAAACATGCTAATGCAGACTGAGGACTAATTTTGACTAACCTAAAGGTTTTATTGTTCTAACATTAGACCTGCTGTATGAAACCTGTTTAAAAGTGATAATTTGAGTATTGCACATCCTTATATTTACAGCATTCTCCACATGTCATCTTTAGACATGCAGTGGTAGAAAGCAAGCTTAATAATCTCTCTTGCTGTTCTAGGATGGCAACAGTTTCCAAAGATGGCACCTGGAAGCTGTGGGACACTGATGTGGAGTACAAGAAACAACAAGACCCCTATCTTCTGCTGACAGGCAAGTGGGATGGGAATACACCATGTCGGATAGCACTTTCTCCTGATGCAAGAGTTGTGGCAATTGCTAGTGGCATCAATATTTTTGTCTACAACACTAAGACAGCTGAGAAAGAGGAAGAATTCATTAATGTCCATAGTGTGGAGATTGCAGACTTGGCTTTTGATGTGAACAGCAGATATCTATTATCTTGTGGGGACCGTGCAGTTCGACTCTTTCATAACACAGTAGGGTACCGAGCAGTCATTGAAGAAATGAAGGAAATGCTTAAAAAAGCACACAATGATGCAATGAAACAGAGAATACAACAGCAAATAATAGATGCACAGAATGCCTTAGAAGCTATTAATTCACAAGCAGAGGATGAGAGAAAACATTGAAACCATGCTGCCAACATGTAATAGCATCACTGTGATGTTTTTATTAGTAATGATTTCTAATAAATTAATTTGTTATAATAATGTTATGTGGGAGTTTATTTGAATTCTAACAAACTTATTGTCCTTGGTACTGACATGTATTACTAGTCATGCTTTTTTTTTTCATAGTTTTCCTGTATGCATTGCACAAGCAAGTACCTGGCGTAACTTGCTCAGACCCATGTGTTGATCATACCTTTTTGACACCTACAATTGCAGTTGAGCAGGCAGGGTTTTCAGTGCCACAGCTCTCATTTGTTTGAGTTCCAAACCAGATTACAATCAGTACTGTTTAATGTTGAATTTGCATCATTCAGTAACGAGATTACTTGCTCTAACGCATTTCTTTAACAATTAAAGAACATGCTATTACTTTTTCTCTTGTAAGCTTCAGATTATCATGGTGTAGTCCAGCAGCACATATATTTCTCACCCCATTATCTCAAATATTAGCAGGTCTAGATTAATTTATCTCTTGCATGTCAGTGAACACATTTTTCTAAACAGAGTTAATATAACCTTGTATATTTTCCATTTCTTGATTCTTCACTTGTGCATAATAATGCACGTTAAGTTTAAGGCTGGTAAATTAAAAAAAAATATTAGCAGTGAAGTCCACAGCTGTTGACTATTTTACTTTCAGTTTGCTGTGTGTGTATTTGATATGTCCTGCATAATTTTCTGTGCATGCTCAGGCTTTTTACTGACATTGTGCATGTATGAAAGTGAAAACAAAATATGGCTCAAATTGAAACAAAAAGTAGAAAAACAAAAATACTACAGAAAAGCCACCAAGTAATGATATACTCGTTTGGAAAATAAAATGTATTCACACAACACTAATCATGTTCAGCAAAGGGATATTATCACCCAAGACTTCTTCAGAGTGTTTTATATCAACAAATAACCGTGCTCTATTTCAGTCTTTAAAATCAGCCACAAGTTCAGATGTTCTGTAGTCCTACCCTCACCTTCCTTCTTACATATGGGATCGGAGCCGAGGATTGGCCTATTTACAAGCTGGAAGTTGTCTAGTTGTCTCGTGGCTAGGTAGGTATCCCATGGTGCACCTAGTACAATCCCCAAATCTCGTTTGCCGCGTCAGCATGTTCGGTTGTATTTCTCTTTGGCTCTGGCTAAGTTTTTTGAATTTATTCAACATTTTTGTATTTTCTAGACTAACTTATTATATCATAGTTTAGGATAGTTAGCGTAGTTTAGAATAGTTACCTGTATAATTATGCCTTTGTGTGCAATCTTTTGATCTTTGGCCTTTTGGCTTGATCGTATTGGTATCCTGTGTGCTATTTGTTCGTGTTATTCATAGTTTGGTATTCGTAAACACCTTTGCGCTTAGTTTGGTGTGTATAGTTATTAGGAATTAGTCTAAGTTTTTGGCAGTTTCCCGCTTGCTAAATTGTTAGCGTAGTTAACAGGATGAGATTCTGTTCTGTTTGATTCTTTAGTCATAAGTGCTGTTAGTGGTGTCAGAACACTGTTCTGTTTTTCTTATTAATATATTGAAAGTTTCACTGTATTCTGGTTTGAGTGTGTGACTTTCCTGCCTTTGTCTCTTGACTAGGTCTGTTTTAGTTAGAAGACCTAGTTGTTTTCAGTTCCCTTCCTTGCCCGGGCTAGGCCCGTTTAAGTTAAAGGACCTAGTCCTCGTGGTGTCTTTCTCTTTCTGCAGTGCTAGGCCCATTTAAATAAGAGGACCTAGTCCTCCCCTTCCTTTTTCTTCTTTCTGTTTGTGTGCAGTTTGTGAGAATGTCCAGAGTTAGTAAGGACCATAAGCCATCCGGCTTCAAGAAATGTATTAAATGCTCATAGAAAATGTCCACCACGGATGGCCACAGTAACTGCATTTACTGTCAAGGGGCCATCCATTTACAGGAAACCTGCTTATTTTGCCACTTGTTTAGTCCTAGGGTTTTGTAAGAATAAGTTCATCCTAAAAGGTCTTCTTAAACCGTCCTTTGAGGAAGATCTGGCTAGCTCTTCCTCTTCTTCTAGATCTCAGGGATCTAAAAAGGAAAAGTCCTCTAAGAGGGCCCTCCCCAGCACCAGCTGGTGTCTCGGAGCCATCTCTTAAAATCATGAAAACGGATAAGTCTGCTGCCTCTTCGGCTCCACAGAGCTCGGTGCCGAGTGAGAGCACTACTGTGACTACAGGGTCAGTTCAAAGTATTTTGGAGCCAACCACTAAGACCATTTCATGGAGCCAGTCTATGGATCCTCTACCGGCCTCCGCTATATTAAAATGTCTGATACCTCAGAGATCCCGCTCTCCTACTCTGTCATCCAGATCTTCCAGGAGTTTATCGGAAGAAGATGTGGAGAGGGTAGTGCTGAGACTATTGAAGTCATCTGCTTTGCCTAAATTGCTGTTGGCTCCGACCCACTCGGTTCCGGAGCCACTCGGGGTCGTTCAGCCCTCTGCGATCATTCCTTCTCCAAGCCAAGCTGGTATTTGGGAGCCGGAGTGTTTGGTACCACTGGTGGAAATTTCGGTTCCAGCTCCCTCTGTGGCTGTTTCGGAGCCGAGTTCTACTCCGACAATTCTGGCACCGTCCGTAGTGTCTAGGAGCCGAAACTCCCTGGTCGGCCCCACCAGCGATGCTTGGAACCAAATTTCTTCGGTTCCGAGTCTTCCTCTCAGCATGTCGGCTAGGGTGAGTTTGGACCCTATGTCTATCTTGGAGCCGATGGCATCCTCAGTCTCCTTGGAGCCAGAGAGGTCGGCATTCGAGATGATGAGTGTGCTGTCCCGATCGTCGGCTCCTACCAGAGGTACCCGACACTCTTTCCCCTACTTCTGTCTCAACTCCTACTCCCTCTGTGGGCAGCAGAGACCCTCAGCCTCAGGAGCCACCAGCTGGTGGCCCCCATTCTTCCGAGACCTCCCTGGAATGTCCTTCTGAAGAGCCCACGTGGAAGAGAACATGTAAGAGTAAGCATGTAGACTCCCAGAATGAGTCTCTGACCCCTGACACTGACCTCGAGGAGTCAGAAGAGTCCCACAAGTCGTCCTCTGATATTTCCTTCATAGACATCCTGGAAGTCCTTAAGCAGTGGTGCGGCTGGCCCACTGTTACCCCTTCTGATGAGGAGTATGTGTACCTGAAGGCTTTCAGGTCTCAACCTTCAGCCTCTTGTGGGTCTCCACCTTTCGATGAACTGATGGAGCTAGTTAGTCAAAATGTGTTGGATACTTCTGATGCCATGGAGCCAGTCCCCAGGAAACCGAATAAGTTTCTTTCTGCCCCTCCTGAGAAAGTTTTTTTTTTTTTTGTCTAAAGGTGTTCCCGTAGATGTCACGGTGGTGGCGGCGGCCACTAAGAAGGAGCTAGCTTCTGTTCATCCGTGCCGAATAAGGAGTCTCGAACGATGGACAGATACGGGAAGCATATCTTTAGTTCAGCGGCATTTACCCTTAGATTGCTGAACTACCTTACTCACTTCACGAGGCTTCAGAGAGATCTCCTTAGAGTTAAGAGATTCTCTACAAGGTAAATGTACTGAGGGAGTCCTTGACAAGGCTTCTGCCCAGTTGTCCACCTTGAACTCTATCGTCAGCTCTTCCATGCGGCTTATTTCGTATGCAGCCGATGGAGCAAGTAGAGCAGCAGGTTCAGGAATTTCCCTAAGGTGTCATTCCTTGATGCATTTGTGTAACTTCTGGAACCGTTCAAGTCTACCTTTACCAACGCCCCCTTCGGTTCCTCATTGTTTGGACCCAAGGTAAAGGACACTCTCACCTGGTGCGAGCAAGAAGGAAAAACACACTCTGCCTTGAGAGTATGTTTTACTGATGTTCTTCATGTTTCACTGTTGCAGTCATTACATTTGGGTTATCCTGCTGGCAGGTTGTCCTCAGTCGGCCTGAATTCCAAAGTCTTGGGTCCTGCGTCAGTTGCTGTCACCTCTTCCCTGACGTCAGGTCGTCAAGGGTATAAAAGATGTAGCAGACGCCATTTTATTCAGTCTTTCTTGCCGTGCGGTGCCCGAAGCAGAAGCAGTTTGCAAGGGCCGGTCGGCCGACTCCTGAGATTTTCGTGTTCGAGTTTCAGATCCAAAGTCTTCATTAAAATCTAATTATCCCGTTGGGGAAACTTTTTTCTTGCTCCAGACTGATGTCAGAAAAAGTTAATTGTATTTCTTGTGGGAAGCAAATACCTTATAAAGACTTTCATTCTTACTGTATTCCTTGCCTAGGCCCTGACCACGACGCTGCTAGTTGTCGGTTTTGTACTAGATTTAACCAGCACACTAAAGTGTCAGTACGATTTTGCATTAAGCTATTTTGGGCGGAGATTTAATTACACAATGTCATTGGATAGCCATCCAACTACCCGAGTTCACAAAAAGCGCAAAGAAAAGGAAAAAGACAGGCAACCGAGATCCAAAACCGACAAAGCTTCTCCTAAGCAAGTCACCGGTTCTCAGTGAGGCGCTTTCGCAGCCCGTGACGCCCACTACTTTAGAGTCGCAGGCCGCTACTGACTCCCACGTGGAGTCACCCAGGCTGCAGGAAACTCGAGGTATTGGAGCCTCTGAGATTATTCCCTCAGATGGTTCCGGAGCCGCTGAGCAGGCATCGGCTTCTGAGGGTGTATTCAGACCTAAACAGTTCTATATTAAACCGACTTCAAAGACTAAAACACCCTGAAAGACAAAGAAGCAAGTTCACCAGCCACAAGGACAGGCCTCCATGCCCAAAAAACAGATGCTCAAAATGGCCAAAGACTTAATTACCTTGATCAGGGGATCCCATCCCCCTCCTGATAAGAGGCCTAGGCAAGAGACAGACTATGAATCTTCAGATCAGGTTTCCATTTCTTCTGATTCCTCTTCTGATCAGGAATATTCTCTTCCCCCCTTTGAGGATTCTAATGCTGAAGAATTCCTTCAGCTTCTCCTCCTGAGGACTACTCTTTTGGGGAAACCTTGCATACCATGAGGGAGCACTTCCACTGGGAGAGCCAAGATTTTTCAGAATCTAAGAAAAAGGCTCAGAGACTTCCTTTTACTTCCTCAACACAGGCCTCTAGCTATTCCATTTGTGCTGGACATTGTAGATGATGTGTTCTCAGAGTCCAGTCTGACCCCTGCCTCTCTACCTCCAGCTCCTGTTAAGCCGGACAGATACTACAGGGTCCCTGACTCTCATAAATTCCTTTTCAAAAACCTTTCTGCAGACCCAGAAACTATTTCTCAGGGCCCAAAAGGGGTCAAGGCTTCCACTGCAAAAAAAAAACCTACCCCCTTTCATAGGGATTCTAGGGCTCTGGATGGATGGGGAAAAAAGATTTACACATCTGTTACTTTGGCTATAAGGGCCTTAAATTGCCAATTTCATATGCTCAAATATCAGCAATATATCATGACACTGCTTAAGCAGAAAATGATGGCAAATTCTGAATGTGCAGAAAACAAAGAAATATAAGATTTATTGCATGCAGCTGAACAAGTTGGAAAGCATACTTTGCAATGTGGTTTTGATTCTCTGGAGGCCTCCTGCAGGGCCGCTGTTGCGGGTTCTGTCATTAGGAAGCATGCTTGGTTGAAAGAACAAAATCTGCCTGACCATGTTAAAGCAAAATTATTAGATTCTCCTTTACAACATGATACCTTGTTTGGTGTTAAGGCAGAAGAGGTGTTAAAGAAAATGGAAGACAAAGCTAAATCTATGCAAACAGTCAAGGATTTCTAACAGGTTCAGCCACCTAGATTTAGCAGACACTGGTCTACAAAGAATTGGTCCTTTCCAGTCTCAGACAGACCTCAAAGGGGCAGATCCAGATGCCCTAGAGGCAGATCACAGCCGCAAGGTTCCTACAGGTCTAAGCAGTGGAGTGCCTCTACCTCCAAAGGTGGAGAGGACAAATCACAGTCATACAGGAAACGGTCCCAATGACTTCCCCCTGCCTGCACCAAGCACTTATCTTCTGGCAGCACCCTTAGGGGGAAAACTAGTACTTTTTTCTCAAAATTGGCACATTATTACCCAGGACAAATGGGTTCTAGACATAGTGTTTCAAGGCCACAAGTTTCATTTCTATACCCTACCAAGGGCAAACGGTTGGCCAGACCTGCCAAAAAATCAATGGGCAGAGGCTCAAAAAAAAGTCACAGCTCTCATGGACATGAGGGCTATTCAACAAGTGCCTTAGCAAGAGCAGGGACAAGGATTTTGCTAAAGACTGTTCCGTACCGAGAAAGGACCAACCATGGAGACCAATACTGGACATATCTATTCTAAACAGTTTCCTGGATATACCAAAATTCAAGATGTTGACCTTACAGCAGCTTCTGCCCATGCTGGGCAGCAAGGCTTGGCTCCTGACTTTAGACCTAAAAGAGGCATACTTGCATGTCCCAATCAGACAAACATGCAGAAGATTCCTCAGATTCAAGGCTAGCTCAAAGCATTACCAATTCTCTGCACTGCCCTTTGGCTTATCTACTGCGCCCAGGGTCTTCACAAAGTGCCTGGCACCAGTAATTGCATTCTGCAGACAAAGAGGAATACAAATATATCCTTACTTGGACGACTGCCTCATACAAGCAGAGAACAAGGACATTCTACTGCAGCATCTGACGTTTGTGATGAGACTTTTAACATGCATAGGGTACACAGTCAACAAAAACAAATCCAAACTAGTACCCTCTCAAGAGATAATATTCCTGGGTGCAAGCTTAAATACAACTGCCCAGATGGTTTATCTCACTCCAGACAAAGGCAACTGACTACCTATTTCAAGGAAATGGCAACAAAGGTCCAGTTATCTGCAAGAAAAATTCTGCAGACTTTGGGCTTCATGGCATCCTGCATCTTACTAATTCCAAATGCAAGACTACATATGAGGAAAATTCAGTGGTACCTAAAACGTGTTTGGGCGCAACATTGCCACAGTCTGGAAACGATTACTCTAATTCCCTGCCTGCAACATGAGTTTCGATGGTGGGCAAAGGCTTGTCACCAAAAAAAGGACAGCCATTGTCACTACCCCCAGCCAGGCAGAGCCTAACGATGGATGCATCAGATTATGCCTGGGGGGCACACAAGGCAGGCAGAGGCATTCAGGGCACCTGGTCCACAAACCAAAAGCATCTACATATCAATCAAAAAGAAATGCTAGCTGTTCAAAATGCCCTGACACCCTTCAAGGACCTACTTCATCCGGGACACCTACTGATAAAGGCGGACAACACCACAGTCATGTGGTACATAAACAAGCAGGGGTGCACTCATTCTTATCCCCTGTGCAGACTAGCCATGGCTTTATGGGACACAGCATTGACTTACCAAGTTCATTTGCTGGCACAATTCCTGCCAGGAAAGGAAAACACTCTGGCAGATGAACTAAGCAAAAACCTCACGGATCCCCACGAGTGGCACGTGGATCCACATGTCTTCAGCATGATGATAAAGAAATGGGGACGCCTGGACATAGATCTATTTGCCTCCCCTCAAAACAATCAACTAAAAAGATTATGCACAAGGACTTATCACAGACAAGCTTGGAAAGTGGACGCCTTATCTTTCAACTGGACAAACCTATCAGTATATGCCTTTCCTCCACTACCTCTCCTCCCCAAGGTACCCCTAAAGGTCAGGCAGGAGAAACCAAAAATGATTCTGATTGCCCCAGACTGGCCACGCCAGTACTGGTGCCTGATCTTAAGCAACTTGTCCCAATGCCCAGCCTGGACCTTACCTCAAATACCTCATCTACTGTCCCAGCAAAACAATCAGATTCTGCACAGCCAACTCAGGACCCTAAACCTGGCAACATGGCGGATAATGTAGCCATACAAACCACACCTCTCAGTAAAGCTGTGTTTGATGTCATTTTAGAAGCCAGAAGGCCTAGTACTAGAAAATCCTATGCTGGGAAATGGAAGAGATTTTACGCTTGGAAACAAGCTCAAGGAACTGATACAGCTGTCCCGAATATTCCTCAGATTTTGCAGTACTTAACTGAGATGATGGACAAAGGCCCGTCTTTCTCATGAATTAAAATCCATGCCTCTGCCATTTCGGCTCATTACAATACAGAGCCGCCACTCTTTTCTCATCGTTTATTAAAGCAGTACCTCAGAGGAGCCCAAATCTTAAGGCCTCCAAGGAGAATGCCAATACCTGCATGGGACTTCAGTTATGTCTTGTAAAAACTCACCTTACCTCGTTTTGAGCCAGCTGCTACTGCAGATATAAAATTCTTAACTTGGAAGACAGCTCTGCTCCTAGCAATAACTTCTGCAAGATGAGTTTCAGAGCTGCAGGCTCTCATGGCCGTGGAACCCTTTATCATTTTTTATCCAGACAGGGTCTCTCTGAGAACAAACCCTACATTTATGCCTAAGGTGGTATCCAGTGTAGCCCTTAACCGAACTATTCATTTGCCAACCTTTTATCCAAATCCACAGAATAAGGGGGAGAAAAGTCTGCATTCTTTGGATGTACACAAACAACTTAGATTCTACTTGGAAAAAACTAAAGTTTTCAGAAAGACAGAACAATTACTAGTGGCATATGCCACAGCATCACAAGGAAAGGCTATCTCCAAGCAGACTATTTCAGAGT
The DNA here is from genome assembly GCF_019279795.1 of Protopterus annectens. NCBI lineage: Eukaryota > Metazoa > Chordata > Ceratodontiformes > Protopteridae > Protopterus > Protopterus annectens. The sequence continues at coordinate 492,385,090 of NC_056747.1, forward strand.
GAATAGGTCACTGCATTCGTTTCTGCTACTCACAGCATGGCAAACCAGTGCCTAAGGGCATTAGACCACATTCAGCCAGAGCTGCAGCCACTTCTGCAGCCTTTCTCAAGGGAGTACCAACCAAAGACATTTTAGAGGCTGCCACTTGGAGTTCAGTGAATACCTTTACAAAACATTACAATCTGCCTCTTTACTCTAAATCCAGGGCAGGCTTTGCCACTGCAGTTCTGCAGGGCCTCATAGCCGCTCCTAATGCTATTTAGCTCCAGCCCCCCAACCATAGCTTTGGGACTCAACCCAAATGTAATGACTGGAACAGTGAGACACGAAGAACATAGTACAGTTGTGTACACTTACCATAAATGTAGATGTTCAAGTGTATTCACTGTTGCAGTCCAGGTTACCCACCCGCCATCCACCTTATTTTTGCTGGAACTTATCTTTACTTCTCTAATCTATACAACCTAGGTGGTGTATTTGCTTATAGATGAAGCTAAAGCTTATTTCTGGTGCATGTATGTTTTATTTACATAAATTTAGCCTACCCTTTTGGGGGCACCTGACATCTGGGGCAAGAAAAACTGAATAAAATGGCATTGGCTGCATCTTTTATACCCCTGACGACCTGACGTCAGGGAAGAGGCGACAGCAACTGACGCAAGACCCTAGACTTTGGAATTCAGGCCGACTGAGGACAACCTGCCAGCAGGATAACCCAAATGTAATGACTGCAACAGTGAATACACTCGAACATCTACATTTATGGTAAGTGTACACAACTGTACTTTCCCTCTAGACCATACCCTAAGGGTCAGAGGGGCGGTAAAATGTGATTCAAGAAGTCCCAGATGTTTTTCCAGGATGCACAGGGTGACTCCTCCTTCAGAGGCAGAGGAGAAGGAGGAAATGGTAGACGGCCTAGATGTAGGGACAGCCAGCAAAACCAGGGAGGTCACAATTCCTTTTGTGGCCGGCCTTACCAGCGCTCTTGATGTAGGGCCCGACTGTGCTTCTCTGGGGCTGGTCGGGGGGGGGGGTCGCATTTCTTTGTATCCAGAAGCCTTTCTGGGTATCACTCAAGACAAGTGGGTACAAAGAGTTAATACCAGAGGTTATGTCATACCCTTTTCTCTTCCACCTGTTCCCAAGAAGATCCCGGATGTTCCACCCAGTCACAGGGATCAGGCAACTGTGGAGGTCAACAAGTTGCTGTCAAAAAGAGTCATCCAGACCGTCCCAGCAGACCAAATAGGATCCGGAACTTATTCCCTATTCTTTAGTGCTAAAACATACAGGGGACTATAAGGCCCATTCTGGACCTCAGCAGATTGAACGAATCAGTAAAGAGGGACAAGTTTTGGATGGTGACACTGCAGTCTATACTCCTGTTATTAGGAAAAGACAATTAGATGTGCTCAATAGATCTCTAAGATGCCTACTACCACATAAAAATGGACAGGACGTCGAGGAGTCATCTACGCTTCCGGCTGGGAGCCAGTCATTGGCAGTTTCGTGCTCTGCCCTTTGGTCTCACCACAGCCCCCAGGGTATTCACCAAATGTTTGGCAGCAGTGACATCTCACACTGAGACGTCGAGGATTCCAGGTGTTTCCGTATCTGGTCGACTGGCTCTTGACCACCCCCACCAGACGTCTACTTCTTCAGACCAGGGAGACTACTCTTCAGCTTTGTGCCCAGTTGGGAATTTCTATAAATTGGGAAAAATCTGCCTTGTTGCCCCCTGAATCTGTGATTTTTATAGGTGCAGAGATAGACACAGTAGACATGTTGGCTCGTCTTCCTGCCGAAAGGGCACAGAATGTGGTTCTTCAGATTTGGAGTCTTCTCCCCTTACGAAAGGTGAAAACCAAGACTATTCTGCAGCTTCTAGGGACCATGGCTTCCACCATATTACTAGTGCTACTAGCCAGGCTACACATGAGGATTCTTTAGTGGCTCCTGTCATCCCAATGGTCTTTTCAGCACCTCCCATTATCTCATCACATTCTGCTGACAGAATCTTGCAAGAAGGACCTCCTTTGGTGGACACTACCCAATCAGTTAACCACGGGCACCTCATTTGTTCCTCACCAACCCATTGCCTCTGTGACCATGGATGCCTCACAGATAGGGTGGGGGGGCTTTATCTTGGCAGAACTGTCCAAGGCACATGGCAAGATCACGAGGCTGACCTGCATATCAACGTTCTAGAGATGAGGGCGGTGCTCTTGGCATTGCAAGCACTCCTTCTACCTCTGGGGACTATTGCAATACAATCAGACAACATGTTGGTAGTATGGCATATCAACAAACAGGGCGGAACCAGATCTTACCCACTCTGTCAGGAGGCCATGAGAGTTTGGAAATGGGCAATAGCTTCCCAGTGTTTTCTGGTGGCAACGCACATTCCAGGGACAACCAACATGATAGCCGACAAGCTCAGCAGGGCAATCCTTATGTCTCATGAGTGGTCTCTGAAACAGCGAAACAGATTTTCCGCAGATGGAGACAGCCTTGCTGCGACCTCTTTGCCAATCCAATCAATGCCAAATGCAGCAGCTACTTCTCCCTCATCCCCCCTCCGGGGGAGTCACCGAGAGGTGCACTTGTTCATGATTGGCCCCTGTGTCTCCTGTATGCTTTTCCTCCCTTTCCTCTCATTCCCAAGGTTATTCAGAAAGTGAAATGGCTGGGAAGCAAACTTATCCTCATTGCTCCTTAATGGCCTCGTCGGGTTTGGTTCCCTTCCTCGGGCGTTTTCTCCTGGATGATCCTTGGATCCTGGACTTAGCTCCAGACTTGTTGACTCACATGTCACGTTCGCTTCATCCCTCCTTACACACCCTCAATTTGACAGCGTGGCTGCTCCAGTTCCATCCCTAGTCAGGCTTCATGACTTTTCACCCTCCATGACTCATGTCCTTATGTCTTCTCATAAACCTTCCACTAGGAGACTATATTCCAGTAAATGGAGAAGATTCTCTATCTGGGCAGAGAAAATGAGTGTTGACCTTTACACTGCCTCCATTCCAGTGGTTTTGGAATACCTGTCTGAGCTTTTTCACCAGGGATCTGTGGCTGTCACTATCAGAGTTCAGTTGGCAGCGATTTCAAACTTTCATGTAGGTTTTCAAGATTCTAATCTGATGTCACATAAGCTGTGCAAAACCTTCCTTAAAGGTGCCACCTTTCAAGAACCTGTTGCCTCATGGGATTTAAATTTTGTGTTGTCCAAATTGACTTCTCTGCCCTTTGAGCCCTTTTCATTCATCTTCTTCGAAATTCCTGTCTTGGAAGACTTTGCTTCTGGTGGTTATCACGTCGGCCAGACGGGTGTCAGAGTTGCAAGCATTGTCTGTAAAACCCCCTTATTTGATTTTTCACAAGGACAGAGTGTCCCTTCGTACTAATCCCTCCTTTATCCCCAAGATCTGTTCCCATGCCACTTTGACTCAATCCATAGAGCTTCCGGTGTTCTTTCCAAATCATTCCAATGCAGCTGAAAACAGGTTTCACCAGCTGGATGTCCATAGATAATTATGTTTTTATTTGCACCAGACTATGGAAATCAGATCAGTTATTCATTTTCTTCTCTGAATCCAGGTCAGGCTTATCAGTTTCCAAAGTGACACTCTCTAATTGGATTTATAGCTTATGTTTACAATTCTGAGGGTAGACCTTTACCCTTTAACATCAAGGCTCATTCTACCAGATCTCAGACTACCTCTGCAGCCTTTCAAGCCAGGGTCCCACTTGATAATATTTGTGTAGCAGCTACGTGGGCTACCCCTCACACTTTTATTACTCATTACAAATTGGATTTAACCTCCAGGAGTAGAGCTTCTTTTGGTTCCACGGTACTCGGGAGTATTTTTTCTTGAGACAACCAAGAATAAGGCACTAGGGATGCTGTCCCATATGTAAGAATGAAGGATGAGATGGACTACAAACATGGAGCGTTATGGTGAGTATATAACTTTTTTACCCAGTTTTGAAGAATGGTGTGAATGCATTATTTAGTCACACTACCAGTTCAAAATATGAAGTGTTTCTTCAATGTGGCGGGTATTTTCAGATCCGATGTGGTCTTTTCCATCTGGATTCAACCTGTGGGTGATCGGATCCGAGAACAGCCACATTCCTTAGAGTTCAGCCTGTCAAGCTCAGTGTCCTGTACTCAGTCCCTTGCTTCTCAGCAATACAGCCAGATCTTGTTTGTCTCCAGTCCTGGAGAGCAGTGAGGTTGAGTGCTCAGGATTTCTTGTATCTGTTTTGATAGCATTTATCTGACTTTTTTTGTCCTCTACCCTGTTGGTGTGTGTGTGTGTGTCACTATTTCTAGTGTAATGTGAGGTATAGTTTAGTTAGTAGGTTAGGGTCATAAGGTTTTTAGGTAGGGTCCTGTTGTTTTTTCCCACCCTTGTGCTTTTAATTGTACTTTGTGCATTGTCCTATAGCTGTTTTGTTTTTGGCTCTTTTGGTAGCTGTAGGTTAGGTAAGTAGGTGTGTAAGTGTGAGTGAATTATTTTCTATTGTACCATGACCCCCCCATTAAAATTCCAAAACATGCACACTGATTGGCCAGCGTGCACGTTGTAAATAGACTTATACTAATGGAAAAAGGTCCGTTCGCCCGGACTTTTTCCATTAGTACAAGTCTTTTTTAAAACACTGTCTCGCTATGTGAGTTTAACATAGCCACACAGGTTTAAAAAAAGCAACGGAGATCTCCGTCACTTTTTTTAAAGCTGTTGCGCTATGTTAAACTCCTTCAACATAGCGACACAGTGTGTAAAAAGCAACAGAGATCTTGTTTTCTCCATTGCTTTTTTTGTTTAAACCTGTCTCGCTATGTTAAATGGGTTTAACATAGCAAGACAGCTTTAAAATAAGCAACAGAGATCTCCGTTGCTTATTTTAAAGCTGTCTCGCTATGTTAAACCCATTTAACATAGCGAAACAGTTTGTAAAAAGCAACGAAGATCTTGCTTTCTCCGTTGCTTTTTTCAAAACTGTCTCGCTATGTTAAATAGGTTTAACATAGTGAGACAGCTTTAAAATAAGCAACAGAGATTCTCTGTTGCTTTTTTTAAAGCTGTCTCGCTATGTTAAACCCATTTAACATAGCGAAACAGTAAAAAGCAACAGAGATCTTGCTTTCTCCGTTGCTTTTGCCCACAGCTCTGATGCACTGCGTAGACATACGCATGCGCAGTACATCAGAACTGCCGAGGAATACCAGACAGCTGCGGAAGGGCAGCAAGGAGGCATTATACAATGCCATTATTTAAGAAAAGTAATTATTTTTTTTCTTAAATAATGTCACTATAATAGCAATAACCCTTCTGGGTGGGTAATGCTGGATTTACCCACGGTTGGCTGTTTGGTCCCTGGCTTCGGGACCAAACCATGCCAACCGTGGGTAAATCCAGCATTACCCACACCCAGGCGTGGGTTATTGCTATAGTATCGTTATGTTTTTCTGAATATGGATAAGAGTTTTAAAAAGTGACTGGACTGTGGTCATAAGCTTCCCTGTCAGGATACACATGATTTGTGTGTGTATTGTTTAGGGATTGTCCACTTGGAATCATCCACTTGGAATCCCCTTGCTCCATTTGCTTGACATTCAGCTCACAGGCCGTTAATGAGAGGAGAGCCAAGCTGGTCCTGAAAGGGCTGCCAAGCTGGTGAGTCCTTTTCTGCCTCCTACATCAAGGGGAATACATTGGATCAGGGTCATCTAAGTTTCAAGAACCCCAAGGCTGCCAAGGGGGATGAAAAGTGCACATCTCACTCTTCAACTTTATCTGCCCCATCAGAGCTGAAGGTCCATAGGCCCTCTGCTTCCCTGCTGGCTTCAGCTCCATTGTCAGCACCAACCCCTCAGATCTGGTCGTCTTCTGCACCGGTTGCAAGAAAGGCTCAGCCTCCTGTCTTCAGTGTCCCTGAGCCCCTTCTTTTAGAAGGGTGCTCTGTCAGGCAGAACTTTTTACCCTTTTCTCCATCTACCCAGCAGGTGTCCTTGTTGCAGTCTTCCCCATCTCCACCAGTGATCTCAGCTTCTCCATTTCGGGGTCTGGTCTTCAGAACCCCCATCAGGGGATCTAGGCCTTTTTCGGTGGCTTTGTTGGCTCAGTTGCTTGAGTGTTTAGAACCTGCTGAGTTGTAGCAGTTGATGCAGTCAATTTTACAGTAGCAAATGCAATTAGGACAAATTTCTTCTGCTTCGGACCCTCAACCCAAACCTTTGGCTCCCATTACTATAGTTTCCTTCCTCCAGCCAATCTGCTTCAATTCCGTTGGAGCTGGTTGCCTTTCCTCCTTTAGGGTTGGATCCGCCGGCTTGGCCAATTTCAGTGCCAACCCATATCTTGATTTCCTTGAATCTGGCCGTTTCTGAACTGAGTGGACCCTTAAGCAGGGATATCAAGGCAGGGGTGTCAGAGTCTGGTTCGATGATCCCTGTTTCAGGGTTTTCCCTTACACTTGGGGCTTCTACTGTGGATAGATCAGCTCCTTTCTCAGTTTTTGAGGCGAGATGGAGTGGCTACTGGATCTGGTGCATCCTTGGGGGTCTTTAGATCTTCTATCCACCAGCTCCAGTAGGCTTGCATCAGTCCCTTTCTTTAATGTTGTTGAAAGGACATTCTCATGTCTGGTGAAGGGGTGGTTAGATTCGAGTGTTCACTCTGTCTTCAGCATATGTGCCTGTGGACATGATTCAACCTGTTCCAGGCAGCTCACTCTGTGTAGCCTCCAGTGTGTCCTTCCTTTAGAGCTCCCAGTCTCTGCTGTACACCCCTTGCATTCTTCAAGGCAGGAGGTTTCAAGCAAGTGGAAGCACCTGGATTCCCCAGAGGAGTCCCTCACTGAGGATACCAACCTTTGAGGAAGGAGAGGGGTCCCAAAAATCCCCCTACAAGGACACCTGTTTTGGCAACCATTTGGTAGTGCTTACAGGAAGGTCCTCCTCAGGTTTTCCCTGTCTCACAGGGGGTAACAATAGTGGACACCTTCCATGTGGCGGGGTGGTCTGCAAAATCGGGTTTTGTGGATGGCTTCTCCAAAGCCCTTTCAGTGACTGAACGGCTGCTCAGCTGTCAATCTGTGAAGACAGTCTGGGTGACTTGACTGCACACCTGAAAGCATCCAAGAGGTCCCATCAGACCAGTGTGGATATTGGGTCTATTCAAGATTCTTTTTGGTTCCAAAGAACAAGGACCGCAGGCTAATTTTGGATTTGAGCAGGTTGAACCTATTCATCAAGCAGACCAAATTCCGGATGGTCACAGTGTAGTCCATTCTGCCTCTCCTGAGAACCAGATGTGCTTGATCAGCTTCAGGAATGCCTACCATCATATAAAGATTGCAAGGCAATTCAGAAGGTTTCTACACTTCCGGCTGGGAGCCGATCACTGTCTGTTCCGAGCACTGTCTTTTGGGATCACCATTGAAATGTACCCCCCAGATGTTCACCAAGTGTATAGCAGCAGTGGCAGCCTGGCTCAAGCTGCAAGGGTTTCAGTTCTTTCCCTACCCGGACTGTTGACTACCAACAGTCCATAAGGGCATCATTGCGCAGAGCCAGGTGCACCTTACTTCGGCAGCTCCAAGGGAATCGGTCAGCTATTGCAAATCCAGTCTTCTTTGTCTGCAGTTGATGGAATTTATAGGTTGCCACTTTGGACATAGTCTCTCAGATAAAAAGGCTACCAGTTTCCAGAATGCTGGCCTTGTTAAGTCTTGCTGTTTCGTTAGTATTGTGCTCAAACCCCATTTTCTTATCTGGTTCTCACGTTCTTGGGGCATATTGCAGTTGCCATTTGTTTGGTTCCCCTTGTGAGGTACTACATGAGGGTTCTGCAGTAGACATTGGCGATACAATGGTCTTATCTGATGCACTCGATGGTATTCCCAGTTGCACTGACAGAAATTTGCAGAAATCAAATCAGGTGGTGGATGGAGTCTCCCTTGGTGTTTGCTGGGAGACTGTTTGTTCCTCCTCCTCCTCTGGCACTGTCACTAAAGATGCCTCTCTGCTTGGATGGTGGGGGGTGTATTTTGAAATGAGAATGGCCCAGAGGAGCTGGTCTGATACTGATGCCAGTCTTCGCATCCATGTCCTGGAGAAGAGTGGTGGTCCTTGCATTGCAAGCTTTTCAAGACGTTCTCCTCAGGGTGTGATTTCACTTCAGACTGACAAACGTGTCTTTTGTGTAGTACTTGATCAAGGGGGAACCAGTTTGTGGAACAGAGCATGTGTTGTAACTTTAAGAAGCATTTCCAAGTGTAAGCACATGCATGTAAATAGTGAGCACGTGCAGGCAGCAGTGCCATTTTGAGAGAACAGCCAGAGTGTTAACATGTACGAGTACAGTAGTCAGTCTGTTCATAAGTTTATTTAAGTTACTAAGCCTTAATCCTGATGTGCTTGTGTTTAATAAAGCTGCTTGAACTGAATTCACAACCGTTTGTCTGTTTTATCCTGACCGGACGAGCAACACCGTTGATATCCTCTTTGAGATGGAAGTTTGGCAGTGGGCGATATTGTCTCAACAGTTTCTCATTGTAGTGCACATCCTGGTGAGATCCAACATATTGACAGACAATTTGAGAAGGAACATTGGTCCCTGAATCAGAGATGTTCTTCGTGTTTCACTGTTGCAGTCATTACATTTGGGTAATCTGCTGGCAGGTTGCCCTCAGTTGGCCTGATTAATAAAGTCTTGGGTCTTGCGTCGGTTGCTGTCCCTTCTTCCATGATGTCAGGTCATCAGGGGTGTAAAACATGCAGCCGACACCATTTTCATCAGTCTTTCTTGCCGCGCGCTGCCGGAAGCAGAAGCAGTTCACAAGTGCTAGTCGGCCAACTCCTGAAATTATTGTTTGAGTTTCAGAAATGAAGTCTTCAACCTAAAGCTACGTACCCCATTGGGGAAACTTTTTCTTGCTCCTTACCAATGTTAGTAAAAGTTAATAATTATATTACTTGTTTGAAACAAATACCTCATAAGGATTTACATTTGTACCGTATTCCTTGCCTAGGCCCTGACTACAACATGCCTTCCTGTCGGTTTTGTGTTAAATTTAACCAATGCACTTTTAAGCGTCTGTATGTTTTTGCATCTAAATATTTTGGCTCAAGATTTAACTATCCAGAAATGTCAATCAGACTACCGGAATTCACAAAAAATGCAAAGAAAGACAGAGAGAGACCATCGAGGTCCAAAACCAATGATGAAGCTTCTCCTAAGCCAGTCGCCGGTACTCGGTGAGGAGCTTTCACAGCCCCTGATGTTCATCATGTTACCCTGTTGCAGTCATCACACTTGGGTTATCCTGTCGTCAGGCGGTCCCACAGTCGGCCTGAATTCCAAAGTCTTGGTCCGGCGTCGGTTGCTGTCGCTTCTTCCCTGACATCAGTGCGCCAGGGGTATATATGATGCATCCAACGCCATTTTCTTCAGTCTTTCTTGCCGCACGGTGCCCGAAGCAGAAGCAGTTCGCAAGTGCCGGTCGGCCAACTCCTGAGATTTTCGAAGTCGAATTTCAGATCCGAAGTCTTCAATAAAGATAAGTACCCTATTGGGGAAACTTTTCTTGCCTCAGACCGATGTCAGAAAAAGTTAACAATTGTATTTCTTGTGGGAAGCAAATACCTCATAAGGATTTTCATTCTTATTGTATACCTTGCTTAGGCCCAGACCACGACGTCACTGGTTGTCGCTTTTGTGCTAGGTTCAATAAGCGTGCTATAAAACGACGCTTTGGTTTCACACAACACTACTTCGGTAGAAAATTTAATTACACCATGCCATCAGAGCAACCGGCTACCGGCGTGCACAAAAAATGCAAAGATAACAGGCAGCCTAGACCCAAGCCAGACTCCGAGGCCTCGGCTGGGCTGGTCTCCGGTTCACCGGTTTTCAGTGAGGTGCCTACTCAGTCCCTGGCTACCGCAGAATTGGAACCCGAGACCGCTTCGGATCCTTTGGCGGAGAGTTCTAGGCCGACACAGCCATTTTCTTTAGGCCCTACCGACGACATTGCAGAAAGAGAAGCCGGTGCTGCAGAAACATCTTCGGTTTCTGAAGGTGTCTTCAGACCGACGACGCTCACCATTAAAACGTATCCTAAGCTTAAGACTCCGCTTAAACCAAAAAAGACTGCACTTCAGTCTCCAGTTCAAGGCCCCATGCCTAAGAAACAGATGCTTAAAACGGCTGAAGATTTGATCTCTTTAATCAGGGGTTCCCAACCCCCCCCCCTGACAAAAGGCCTAGACAAGAGGAAGATTATGCCTCCTCTGATCAAGTGTCTATTTCCTCAGGCTCTTCTGAGGAACAAGATTACTGCTTTCCCCCTTATGAAGATTCTGATGCTGAGGATTCCATTCCCTCAGCTTCTCCCCCTGAAGACTACTCCTTTGGGGAAACTTTACACACTATGAGGGAACATTTTCACTGAGAAGGTCAGGATTACTCTGATTCAAAGAAAAGGCTCAGAGAGTTTTTTACTCCCCCAGCACAGACCACTTGCTATCCCCCCAGTTCTAGACATTGTGGATGATGTTTACTTAGAATCTAGTTTAAATTAAGATTTTCTGCCTCCTGCTCCAGCCAAACCAGACAGATATTATACAGTGCCTGACTCCCACAAATTCCTTTATAAAAGCTCTTTTGCTGACCCAGAGACCATCTCCCAGGGTCCCAAAGGGGCTAAGGCTTCTATGGCAAAAAATCCTGTATGCTCTGAAAGGGACTCCAGAGCACTAGACAGGTGGGGGAAAAAGGTTTACCCCTCAGCCACTCTAGCTATGAGAGCACTAAATTGTCAATTTCACATGCTAAAATACCAGCAATTTCTAATGTCTCAAATAAGACAAAAAATGAGCACACACCCTCAACAGTCTGAATTGAAGGAAATGCAGGATCTGTTGCATGCAGCTGAACAGGTGGGCAAACATACTTTACAATGTGGATTTGATTCCTTGGAAGCTTCCTGTAGAGCAGCTGTTACTGTGTCTGTTATACGTAGGCATGCTTGGTTAAAGGAACAAACTCTGCCTGATCATGTTAAAGCAAAGCTTCTAGATGCTCCCTTACAGCAGGATGTCCTATTTGGAGTTAAAGCAGAAGAAGTCTTAAAGAAAATGGAGGATAAGGCAAAATCTATGCAGACGGTCAAAGATTTCTTACAGGTTCAGCCCCCTCGCTTCAGCAGAAATTGGCCAACAAAAAATTGGTCCTTTCCAGCTACTGACAGACCTCAGAGGGGTAAATACAGACGCCCAAGAGGCAGAGGACAACCACAAACCCACTACAAACCTCGACAATGGGGCACTGCAACACAGAAGGGAGGAGAAGACAGGCCCCAAACTACTAGAAGGCAAACACAATGACTTAAACCTCATATGGCCAAGCAAAACTCTCTTGGCAGCTCCCTTGGGAGGAATATTAGCACTTTTTTCAGACAACTGGCGCATCATCACAAAGGACACATGGGTCCTAGATATAATTTCACAAGGATACAGATTCCATTTCCACACCTTGCCAACGAAAAGAGGAATGCCAAACCTGCCACAAAATCAATGGGCAGAGCCACAAAAGCAAATTACAGCTCTCATGGACATGAGAGCCATTCAACTGGTACCTACACGGGAGCAAGGCCAAGGATTTTACTCAAGACTCTTTCTAGTCCCCAGAAAGGACAATGCCTGGAGACCAATTCTGGACCTTTCAATTCTAAACACCTTTTTACAAGTACCCAAATTCAAGATGTTAACACTACAGCAGCTTCTTCCCATGTTGGGCAAGAAAGCATGGCTAGTAACGTTGGACCTCAAGGAGGCATACCTGCATGTCCCTATCAGACAAAATTGCAGAAGATACCTCCGTTTCATTGCAGGTTCAACCCATTACCAATTCTCTGCACTGCCCTTTGGCTTATCCACTGTGCCCAGGGTTTTCACAAAATGCCTGGCACCAGCAATTGCATACTGCAGACAAAGAGGAATTCAAATATACCCATACCTGGATGACTGCCTCATCCAAGCAGAAAGCAAGGACATCCTCTTACAACATCTGGCTTTTGTAAAACATCTTCTAAGTTGCCTAGGGTACAAAGTAAATGAAAAGAAATCAAAACTAGTACCCTCACAAAATATGACATTCCTGGGTGCCAGCTTGAATACAACGGCCCAGAACGCTTATCTGACGCCAGACAAACAACTACAACTGACTCAATATTTCAAAACAATGGCAACAAAGACCCAACTCCCTGAAAGAAAAATTCTGCAGGCCTTGGGCTTCATGACATCTTGCATACTACTAATACCATTTGCAAAGCTGCGTATGAGGAAATTACAGTGGTACCTAAAAAGCGTATGGTCTCAACACAGCCACAGCTTGGACACAATGATATCTCTCATTCCCTGCCTTCAACAAGAGTTTCTATGGTGGTCACAGGCATGTCACCTCAACAAGGGTCAGCCTTTCACCTTGTCCCCAGCCAGGCAAACTGTGACAACAGATGCATCGGACTATGCATGGGGGGCACACATGGCAGGACAGTGCATTCAAGGCATATGGACTGCAGATCAAAGGAATCTGCACATCAATCAAAAAGAAATGCTAGCTGTACAGAATGCCCCGACAGCCTTCAAGAACCTCTTGCATCCAGGACAGCTTACAATAAGGACGGACAACACCACAGTAATGTGGTACATAAACAAACAAGGGGGTACACACTCCTACCCTCTATGCAGGCAAGCAATGACCTTGTGGAACACAACACTGGCTTACCAAGTTCAGCTACAAGCTCAGTTCCTGCCAGGAAAAAAGAACGCATTGGCAGACTACCTCAGCAGAAACATCATGGATCCCCACGAGTGGAAACTGGATCCACAAGTATTTGCAATGATAACTCATAAATGGGGCCACCCAGACATAGACCTGTTTGCCAGCCCCCAAAACTATCAGCTAACAAAATTTTGTACAAGGACGCTCCACCATCAAGCTTGGAAAGTGGACGCACTCTCATTCATTTGGAAAAACCTGACAGTATATGCCTTCCCTCCATTGCCCCTTCTCACAAAGGTGCTACTGAAAGTCAGGAAGGAGAGACCCAGAATGATACTCATAGCCCCAGACTTGGCCATGCCAGCACTGGTACCCACTACTAAGGAATATGGCCCAGGGCCCACCTTGGGTTTTACCACAAATTGCTCATTTGCTCACACAGCAAGACAATCGGATTCTACACAGCCAGCTCAAAACCTTAAATTTGGCTGCATGGCAAATCACCTAAGCAACCATCCAGCTCCTCTTCCTCAAGCAGTTATGGATGTTATTCTGGAAGCTAGGAGCCCCAGCACCAGGAAGGCCTACTCAGACAAATGGAAAAGGTTTTGCGCCTGGAACCAAGCTAAAGGCCAGAATACCCTTCAACCTCACATACCTCAAATTGTACAGTATTTAACTGAGATGTTGTACAAAAGACTTTCCTTTTCATCTATTAAAATCCAAGCCTCAGCTATTTCAGCCCACTACAACACGGATCCTCCCTTATTTTCACATCCGCTTCTAAGGCAGTTTCTCAGAGGGGCCAAAAACATTAGGCCCCCCAGGAGAGCACCTACACCAACCTGGGACCTCAACTTCGTTCCGGAAAAACTTACACTACCTCCTTTTGAACCAGTTTTCTCTGCTGATCTAAAGTTTATATCATGGAAGACTGCCCTGCTGCTAGCAATAACTTCAGCAAGAGGGGTCTCAGAGCTTCAGGCACTAATGGCAGTAGAGCCTATCCTCATTTTCCATCAAGACAGAGTTTTTCTACGAACTAATCCCTCCTTCATGCCTAAGGTGGTATCCAGTGTGGCTCTAAATCAAACCATCCACTTACCCACCTTCTTTCCAAATCCACAGAACAAAGGAGAAAGACTCCTGCACTCCTTGGACATTCACAGGCAACTATGTTACTACTTGGATAAAACTAAGGTTTTCAGAAAATCTGACCAGCTCTTTGTATCCTATGCTGCAGCTTCACAAGGGAAGGCTATATCAAAACAGACCATTTCCAAATGGAGAGGACATTGCATTCGTTTTTGCTATACCCATCATGGAAAACCAGTTCCTGCTAAGATAAGGCCCCACTCTACCAGGGCAGCAGCTACATCTACAGCCTTCCTCAGGGGGGTGCCAACCAAGGATATTTTGGAAGCTGCAACTTGGAGTTCAGTACACACCTTCACCAAACACTACCACTTATCACTTTACTCTAAGACTAGAGCTGGCTTCGCCACTGCAGTTCTGCAGGGCCTTCTAGCCTCCTCTAACCCTGTTTGATTCAACCTCCCATCCTTAGCTTTGGGATTCTACCCAAGTGTGATGACTGCAGCAGGGTAACACGATGAACATAGTATAGTTTTGTACCTACCATAAATGTAGATGTTAGAGTGTACACCCTGCTGCAGTCCAGGGTACCCTCCCTCCATCCCCTCTGACCTAACTAACTAAAACTTTACAATACCTTTGTGATGTATTTGCTTACAGCTGGAGGGATGTTGTGCTTGTGCTAAACTTTTTAGATTGGTACTAATTACTGACCACCTTTTTGGGGGCACCTGACATCTGGAGCAAGAAAAATTGAAGAAAATGACGTCGGGTGCATCATATATACCCCTGGCGCACTGACGTCAGGGAAGAAGCGACAGTAACTGACACCGGACCAAGACTTTGGAATTCAGGCTGACTGCGGGACCGCCTGACAACAGGATAACTCAAGTGTGATGACTGCAGCAGGGTGCACACTCAAACATCTACATTTATGGTAGGTACAAAACTGTACTATACCCGCCACTTTTTATTCGCAGGCCTCTACTGAGACCCATTCGGAGTCTGGTATGCCGCGAGACACGTATTGAACCCACAGATGTCTCTACCTTAGATAGGTCCGGAGCCGCTGAGCAGGCACCGGCTTCTGAGGGTGTTTTCATTCCTAAAGATTTGTATATTAAACAGACGCCATCTTCAAAAACAAGGCCAAAACCAACTTCTGTGTCTAAAAAACCAACGCATGGCCCACGTGCACAGGCCCCTATGCCTGAAAAACAAATTATCAAAATGGCTGTGGATTTAATTACCTTGATCAGGGGTTCCCAACCCCCTCCTGCTAAGAGGCCTAGGCAAGACACAGTATGAATCTTCAGATCAGGTTTCCATTTCTTCTGATTCCTGTTCTGATAAGGAATTTATCTATTCCACCTTATGAGGACTCTGACGCAGAAGAATCCATCCCTCCTGCTTCTCCTCCTGAGGATTTTTTCTTTTGGAGAAACTTTGCATACCTTAAGGGAACATTTTCATTGGGAGAGTCAGGATTTTTCAGAATCCAAAAAGAGGCTTAGGGATTTCTTTCTTCTTCCTCAGCATAGGCCTTTGGCTATACCTCCTGTTCTAGACATTGTTGATGATGATTTATCAGAATCCAGCATGGCTTCTGATTCCCTGCCTCCAACTCCTAGTAAGTCAGACAGATATTACAGTGTTCATGACTCCCACAAATTTATTTTTAAAAATCCTACTGCTGATCCTGAAACAATTTCTCAGGGTCCCAAGGGTGCTAAGGCTTCTACTGCTAAAATTCCCCTTCTGATAGAGACTCCAGGGCACTGGATAGATGGGGTAAGAAGGTTTACACGTCTGCAACCCTGGCAGTCAGGGCTTTAAACTGTCAATTTCATATGCTTAATTATCAGCAGCATGTCATGGGCTTACATAAACAGAAAATTATGTTGATTTCTGATGTGGAAAAGAGTTACAGGATTTATTGCATTCAGCTGAACAAGTTGGAAAGCATACTTTGCAATGTGGTTTTGATTCCTTAGAGGCCGCTTGCAGGGCCGCTGTAACTGGATCTGTGATAAGAAGGCATGCTTGGCTCAAGGAGCAAAATCTGCCTTATGTTAAAGCAAAATTGTTGGATGCTCCTTTACAACAGGACAGTCTATTTGGTAATAAGGCAGAAGAAGTTTTGAAAAAGATGGAAGACAAAGCTAAATCTATGCAAACTGTAAAAGATTTCTTACAAGTGCAGCCACCTAGGTTCAGTAGGCACTGGCCTACTAAGAACTGGTCCTTTCCAGTACCCACAAGAGGCGCTCAGGTCAAGCCCAGATACTCCAAAGGCTCCAGGTTTCAGTTACAAGGAACGTGCAGAACAAAACAATTGGGTGCCTCCACCTCCAAATCTGGAAGTAGCAAGGCACCTCCCAATGGTAAACAGTCTCAATGACTTTCCTCTGCCATTTCCAAGCACTTATCTTTTGCCAGCCCCTTTGGGGGAAAACTAGCACTTTATGCATAAAATTGGCATCTAATTACCCAGGACAAGTGGGTTTTAAATATAGTATCCCAGGGATAAAGATTTCATTTCCACACGTTGCCAATTCCAAACGGTTGGCCAGATCTGCCTCCAAGTCAGTGGACAGAGGCCCAGAAACAAGTTATGTCCCTCATGAATATGGGGGCTATTCAACTAGTACCAGAAAAGGAAAAGGGACAAGGTTTTTATTCAAGACTTTCCCTGGTACCCAGAAAAGACAAATCATGGCGTCCAATTCTGGACTTATCCATTCTAAATATTTTCCTGGACATTCCAAAATTCAAGATGCTGACTCTACAACAGTTACTGCCTATGCTAGGCAAGGATGCCTGGTTGGTAACTCTAGACTTAAAAGAGGCTTCCCTGCATATCCCAATCAGGGAATCTTGCAGAAGATACCTCTGCTTCAAAGCAGGCTATTTGCATTATCAGTTCTCTGCACTGCCCTTTGGCTTATCTACTGCACCCAGGGTCTTCACAAAATGCCTGGCACCAGTAATTGCATTTTGCAGACAAAGAAACATTCAAATTTATCCTTATCTGGACGATTGTCTAATTCAGGCAGAAAACAAGGACACTCTTCTACAGCATCTGGCATTTGTAAAGAAAATGCTTCTAACTTGCCTAGGGTACACCATAAACGAAAATAAATCATAACTGGTACCCTCTCAAAAAATTACATCCCTGGGTGCAAGCTTGAATACAACTGCCCAGATGGCTTACCTCACACCAGACAAACAAATCCAATTGATGACTTACTTCAAACAAGTGACCACAAAAACCCAGTTATCTGCAAGACAAATTCTGCAGGCCTTGGCTTCCTGCATTCTTCTAATTCCATATGCAAGACTGCATATGAGGGAACTTCAATGGTACCTAACAAGCCTATGGAGTCAACATTGTCACAGCCTTGAAACATTGATGCCTATCATTCCTTGCCTGCAGCAAGACTTCCTATGGTGGGCAGAGGCCTGTCACCAAAACAAGGGACTGTCATTCATTCCACCCCCTGCCACCCAAACCCTGACTACAGACGCATCAGACTATGCTTGGAGGGCGCATCTGGCAGGGAGATGCATTCAGGGTGAATGAAGCCCAAATCAAATGCACCTGCATGTCAACCAGAAAGAGATGCTAGCTATACAGAATGCTCTGACAGCTTTCAAGGACTTTCTTCATCCAGGACAACTACTGATAAAGACGGACAGCACCACAGTTATGTGGTACATAAGCCAGGGGGGTACCCATTCCTACCCCCTTTGCAGACTAGCCTTGGCCTTGTGGAACACAGCCTTGACTTACCAAATACATCTACAAGCTCAATTCCTGCCAGGGAAGCAAAATACTCTGGCAGATGAACTAAGCAGAAATCTTATGGACCCACACGAATGGAAACTGGATCTGCAAATCTTCAGCATGTTGACACGCAAATGGGGAGCCCAGACATAGATTTTTGCTTCACCCCAAAACTATCAGTTGGACAAATTCTGCACAAGAATCTGTTACAAAAAAGCTTGGAAAGTGGATGCTCTATCCTTCAGCTGGAAAAACCTCAGTCTATGCTCCCTGCCTTTGCTCTCCAAGGTATTACTAAAAGTCAGACAGGAAAAACTAAAAATGATTCTGATTGCTATATATAACCAAATATACAGTGAGGTACCACACAATAGTGTCTTTATTACACAAAAAATAAGAACAGTGGTGAGCGCTTTCACAAAACTAATTGCTTCATCAAACTGATGAAGCAATTAGTTTTGCGAAAGCGCTCACCACTGTTCTTATTTTTTGTGTAATAAAGACGCTATTGTGTGGTACATCGGTGTATTTTTGGTTATATATAGTTCTGGTTTTGTGCACCTGGGTTTTACCTGAAGCCGTTTCTCTTTTTATATATATTTATGATTCTGATTGCTCCAGACTGGCCTCGACAACACTGGTACCTGCTCCTACACAATGTCACACCTTCCTCTGTGGTACCTGCCTCAGACACCTTATCTACTGTCTCAGCAGAACTTTCAAATTCTACACACTCATCTCCAAACTCTGAATCTTGTAGCATGGCTAATCAACTAATTTCACCAGTTGCATCTCTCAGCAAACCTGTGATGGATGTCATTTTGGAGGCTAGAAGGTCTAGTACTAGAAAATTTTATGCTGATAAATGGAAAATATTCTGTACCTGGAATCAGGCATAAGGAATAAGTACATAAATGCCCAATATTCCTCAGATTATGCAATATTTAACTGAGATGCTTCACAAGGGCCTATCTTTCTCTTTCATAAAAATCCACGCCTCTGCCATTTCAGCTCATTACAACACAGAGCCTCCCCTCTTTTCTCATCCCCTGCTAAAGCAGTATCTCAGAGGGGCCAAAAATTTAAGACCTCCCAGGAGAGCACCACCTCCTGCATGGGACCTCAATTTTGTGTTGGAAAAACTTACCCTGCCTCCTTTTGAGCCAGCTGCTACTGCGGACATAAAATTTCTCTCTTGCAAGACCGCTTTTCTTTTAGCAGTCACTTCAGCTAGAAGGATTTCGGAACTACAGGCTCTCATGGCAGTGGAGCCTTTTATTATTTTCTACCTGGACAGGGTAGCGCTCAGGACCAATCCATCCTTTCTGCCTAAAGTGATATCTAGTGCGGATCTTAATCAGACCATTCATCTGCCAACTTTTTTCCCCAAATCCACAGAACAAGGGGGAGTGGATTCTGCATTCATTGGATGTACACAGACAAATAAGATTCTACTTGAACAGGACAAAATATCTAAGAAAATCTGAGCAACTACTGGTGGCATTTGCTGCAGGGGCAGTGGGAAAGGCTATCTCAAAGCAGACAATTTCAAAATGGATAAGCCGTTGTATTAATTTCTGCTACATGCATCATGGTAAACCTGTCCCCAAGGGGATCAGATCCCATTCCACCAGGGCTGCATCTGCTTGTGCAGCCATTCTCAGAGGGGTTCTTATCAGAGACATTCTAGAAGCTGCTACCTGGAGCTCAGTTCATACGTTCACCAAGCATTACCATTTACCTCTCTTCTCTAAATCCAGAGTAGGCTTTGCCACTGCTGTCCTGCAGGGCCTTATAGCTGCTCCTAATGCTGTATAATTCCGTCCTCCCAATCATAGCTTTGGGATTCTACCCATATGTATTGACTGCAACAGTGAAACACGAAGAACATAGTACAGTTGTGTACACTTACCATAAATATAGATGTTAGAGTGTATTCACTTTTGCAGTCCTGGTTACCCACCCGCCAGCTCCCTACTTTTCTCTTTTTATACATCATCTTTCTGTTACTATGCTCAAAAGCCTTTTTGTTGTATTTGCTTTTATTTGGAGGTATATTTTTTGTGTTCTAAATTACATGTATATATATAATATATATATATATATATATATATATATATATACACACACACACACACACATATTTTTTTTTTTGCTTCCCATTTGAGGGGCACCTGACATCTGGGGCAAGAAAAACTTATGAAAATGGCATCGGCTGCATGTTTTATACCCCTGACGTCATGGAAGAAGGGACAGCAACCGACGCTGGACCCAAGACTTTGTTAATCAGGCCGACTGAGGGCAACCTGCCAGCAGATTACCCAAATGTAATGACTGCAACAGTGAATACACTCTAACATCTACATTTATGGTAAGTGTACACAACTGTACTTTACTGCTTGTGTTCACATCCCCTTACCACACAAATGCAGCAGCTATTATGCTTTTGTCCCTTCCTCGGGGATAGTCAGCCAGGGACAGTCTTCTGCATGCTTAAACCCCCTGGGTCTCCTTTATGCCTATTCACAGACTCCACTGAAAAAGTATCTTCAGAAGGCAGCCTGTTGCAGAGTGACTGTGATCCTCATTTCCCCCTTTTGGCCTCATTAGGTGTGGTTCCCCTTCCTTTGACTTCTTCTGAATACCCTCCTTCGGTCTTGGATCCCATTACGGATCTGCTCTCTCACCCACCAGATGTTCATCGTGTTCCACTGTTGCAGTCATTGCACTTGGGTTATCCTGCTGGCAGGCTACCCGCAGTCGGCCAGAATTCCAAAGTCTAGGTCTGGCGTCGGTTGCTGTCGCCTCTTCCCTGACGTCAGTACGCTAGGGTATAAAAGATGCAGCCAATGCCATTTTCTTCAGTTATTCTTGCCCCAGATGTCAATTGCCCCAAATAGGTAGGCTGAAAAATATAGCAATAAGAAATGCATGCACAAAAATAACATTTCCTTCATCTACAAGCAAATACACCAAAAAGGTTGTATAGGATAGAGAAGTACAGATAAGACCCAGCAAAAGAAAGGGGGATGGTGGGAGGGTAACCTGGACTGCAACGGTGAATACACTCTAACATCTACATTTATGGTAGGTACACAACTGTACTATGTTCATCGTGTTTCACTGTTGCAGTCATTACACTTGGGTTGATCCCAAAGCTGAGGTTGGGTGGCTGGGCCTAAATAGGATTAGGAGAGGCTACAAGGCCCTGCAGAACTACAGTGGCAAAGCCTGCTCTGGATTTAGAGTAGAGAGGGAAGTGGTAGTGCTTGGTGAAAGTGTGCACTGAACTCACAGGTTGCAGCCTCTAAAATGTCTTTGTTTGGAACTCCTCTGAGGAAGGCTGCTGAAGTGGCTGCTGCTCTGGTTGAATGTGGCTTAATGCCCTTAGGCACTGGCTTGCCATGTTGTGAATAGCAGAAACGAATGCAGTGTCCTATCCATTTTGAAATAGTCTGTTTTGAGATAGGCTTTCCTTGTGATCCTGCAGCATAAGCTACAAACAGTAGCCCCAAAACTATCAGTTGGAGAAATTCTGCACAAGGACTCCCCACAAACAGCTTGAAAAGTGGATGCTCTGTCCTTCAGCTGGAAAAACCTATCAGCTTATGCCTTTCGTCCTCTGCCTCTGCTCTCCAAAGTACTACTAAAGATCAAACAAGACAAACCAAGGACGATTTTGATTGCACAAGACTTGGCCACACCAGCACTGGTACCCCTTCTTGCGCAGTGTGTCACTGTGGGCCCCATGGCACCTGCCTCTGACTCCTATTCTCTTTTCTCAGCAGGAGAACCAAATTCTGCACCCTCAACTTCAAATGCTGAATCTAGTAGCCTGGCTAATTACATAATTTCTCCTTTACCATCCCTCAGTAAACCAGTGATGGATATCATTTTAGAGGCAAGGAGGCCTAGTACCAGAAAGTCTTGCGCTGAAAAATGGAAATGATTCTGTGCCTGGAACCAATCTCGAGGGATGAGCACAACAGTGCCCCATTTACCTCAGATTTTACAATACTTAACTGAGATGCTTCATAAGGGCCTGTCTTTCTCCTCCATCAAAATTCACACCTCAGCCATCTCAGCTCATTTTAACACAGAACCACTCCTCTTCTCTCATCCACTGCTTAAGCAGTTCCTCAGAGCGGCCATACATTTACGACCACCCAGGAGAGCTCCAACTCCAGCCTGGGATCTCAACTTTGTATTGGAAAGCTCACCCTTCCTCCTTTCAAGCCAGCTGCCACTGCGGACTTAAAATTCCTTTCTTGGAAAACAGCTTTCCTTTTAGCAATCACTTTAGCAAGAAGAGTATCTGAATTGCAGGCCCTCATGGCAGTGGAGCCTTTCATCATCTTTCATGCAGACAGGGTTGTCCCTCAGGACCAATCCCTCCTTCATGCCCAAGGTGGTATCCAGTGTGGCCCTTAATCAGTCCATACATTTGCCAACCTTCTTTCCTAATCCAAAGAACAAAGGGGAACGGATTCTGCATGCCTTAGACATGCACAGACAACTTAGATTCTACTTGGACAGAACTAACCCTCAAAGGAAATCTGATCAACTGCTGGTGGCATTTTCATCAGGGGCAGAGGAAAAGGCTATTTCAAAACAAACTATTTCCAAATGGATAGGCCATTGCATTCATGTCTGCTACAAACACCATGGAAAACTATCACACAGGGGATAAGACCCCACTCTACCAGGGCTGCATCTACCTCTACAGCCTTTCTCGGAGGCGTCCCTATCAGGGACATCCTAGAAGCTGCTACCTGGAGTTCTTTACATACTTTCATCAAGCATTACAAACTGGAAACGAATAAAAAACAAAATGTCCGGAAAGCAAGCTTTAACCAAAAAAAGGAACCAAAGTATCTCCTTTAACGCAAATATTTAATTTTACAAAAAAAGAGCGTTTTCGCCGTGACTCCTGTCACAGCTTCATCAGAAGAAACACATTTTGAAACAGTTAAAAAGCATCAATTTATATAATAAGACAGGAAGTGAACAAATAATTACATTTCCTGTAACACCTGAATTTTGGAAGGTAGATGTGAGCTCCTAAAATAAATCTATCACTTTTATAAAAACATAAACTATGCATGTATCAATAAAACCTAATTTACTATTAAGTGCAATAAATGTATTTAAAATAAGATAATTCAACTATATACTGTATATTTTAAAAATACATGATTACAACACATAAAAACCACAGGATCACCTAAAATAACTCTTTAGTTTTAGTATACTTGATATATTGCAGTTTTCATTCAGACCAGGTGGTCTGAATGCATCCATAACTGCCATGATAATTCTACATTTTCAAGAATAATTGAAAATGGGCCTCGTATCGTTGGAACAACCTGATCAATACCCATAAAACTAAAGTTGTGACCTGGATTAATATTTACGTGTTTGGCCAAAGCATTTTCCAAAAGTGGTTTATTTATTGCATATGAATGTTGGTAAACCCTCTCTTTCAATTTACAGTTCGTCTTTCCTATATAGAAGGATGGACAACAATTACATAAAGCAATGTAAACAACCGATTTTGAATCGCACGTAATCTTATGATGAATCAGGAACTTTTTCTTTCTTACTGTAAAAGAATTGCCTGTTCTCATAAATTTACACATGTTACAACAACCACATTTGAATGAACCCCTAAGTCTAGTAAAATCATAAGAATTAGTTTTGTATTGTAGTAACTGTTTGAGGTTACTGCCTTTTCTATAAATAACAAAAGGACGAATTCCTAACTTGTCAATTAAATTTGAGGAGTTGATTACTAGGGGCCAATTTTTTAAAATAATGGCCCAAATATCCGTTGAGTTTAAGTTATATTGTGTGATAAAACTCAAAGGAAAACTCCTTCTCTGTTCTGAACAGGCAGCAAAATCATCTTGCTCAGTAAATTCATTTTCTGCCAAAGGGGGAACAGGATTGTGTTGGTCAAGTAAGGGTTTGTACACACCTTTAACTCGTTTAGAATCAACTTCATAAATAAGGTCATTAACTGACATTCAAGTCTGAAATCTTCTAATGTACTGCACATCCTTCCTGCACGAACAAGCTGCCCCTTAACGATAGCCTTCTTTTGTTTTGGTGGATGGGAGCTAGTATAGTGCAGGAAGGAGTTGCAGTAAGTTGGCTTTCTAAAGATCCTAGAAAAGTAAACACTTTTATTAAGATCCTTTGCCAATCTTACATCAAGATAATCGACTTCCAGAGTTGAAAAAGTGTGTGTAAATTTCAAAAACTCTGTAGTAGTGTTTAATGAATCAACAAAAGTTTTTGCCTCTTCTTCGCTGCCATTAAACAAAATGAAGATGTCGTCCAAGAATCTAGTGTAGTACTTAACGTTCTGCACAAGATTCTCATTGGACATTAGAAAATGCTTTTCCCAAAAGGCTACAAATAAGTTAGCTATACCGCACTTTTGTAAATAAAACTGCTGGTCGAATGTGAAAAAATTGGTAGATAGAACTATACCTAAAAGTTCAGTAACTATATCTATCTCCAAATGGGGCACATTAAGATCTTTAAGTAAAAGTTGAATCCATTCAACAGCCTCATTATGTGGAATAGATGTATATAAATCAATAACATCAATTGTCAAAAAATTCAAATGGGCATTAAAACTGATGTTATTGATGTCATCCAAAAAAGACCACGAATCTTTACAAATGGTGGAAATTTTTTTCACATATTTTGACAAGATGTTATCAATTAATTTTGAACAAGGATAGGTCATAGATGACCTGCCGTCAATTAGTGCCCTCATAGGGGGGGTTTTCTTGTCTTTGTGTATCTTCGGTATTCCGAACATTACAGGTAACTTTGGGGGTATAATGTCAATGTAGTTGTACAAATCCAAATCTATTTTACCTGCAAGAAAAAGATCTCGGAAATAACCCCAGATACGACTGTGTGACACATGTATCTCATTGAGAGAAGAAGTTTCATAAGCTGCAGAATCAAGTACTTGAAGCATTCTTTCTTTATATTGATAGTCGTCAAAGACAACTAACCCACCACCTTTGTCAGGTTTTAAAAACCTGACTGGTAGGGAACTGAGGTTGTTAAGCCATTGGCGTTGCTCCACAGATAATGTTCTAATTTATGAGAACAGGCAATTCTTTTACAGTAAGAAAGAAAAAGTTCCTGATTCATCATAAGATTACGTGTGATTCAAAATCGGTTGTTTACATTGCTTTATGTAATTGTTGTCCATCCTTCTATATAGGAAAGACAAACCGTAAATTGAAAGAGAGGGTTTACCAACATTCATATGCAATAAATAAACCACTTTTGGAAAATGCTTTGGCCAAACACGTAAATATTAATCCAGGTCACAACTTTAGTTTTATGGGTATTGATCAGGTTGTTCCAACGATACGAGGAGGCCCATTTTCAATTATTCTTGAAAATGTAGAATTATCATGGCAGTTAAATTTGGATGCATTCAGACCACCTGGTCTGAATGAAAACTGCAATATATCAAGTATACTAAAACTAAAGAGTTATTTTAGGTGATCCTGTGGTTTTTATGTGTTGTAATCATGTATTTTTAAAATATACAGTATATAGTTGAATTATCTTATTTTAAATACATTTATTGTACTTAATAGTAAATTAGGTTTTATTGATACATGCATAGTTTATGTTTTTATAAAAGTGATAGATTTATTTTAGGAGCTCACATCTACCTTCCAAAATTGAGGTGTTACAGGAAATGTAATTATTTGTTCACTTCCTGTCTTATTATATAAATTGATGCTTTTTAACTGTTTCAAAATGTGTTTCTTCTGATGAAGCTGTGACAGGAGTCACGGCGAAAACGCTCTTTTTTTGTAAAATTAAATATTTGCGTTAAAGGAGATACTTTGGTTCCTGGCTTTCTTTTGGTTAAAGCTTGCTTTCCGGACATAAGGTTGCCTGCAGTTTGTTTTTTCATCAAGCATTACCATCTGCCAATTTTCTCTAAATCCAGAGCTGGCTTTGCCACTGCAGTCTTGCAGGGCCTTTTAGCGGGTCCTGATTCTATTTAAATTCCTCCTCCCATCCTTAGCTTTTAGAATCTACCCAAAATTGATGACTGCAACAGTGAAACACGAAGAACATAGTACAGATGTTCATCGTGTTTCACTGTTGCAGTCATTACTCTTGGGTTATCCTGTTGGCAGGCTACCCGCAGTCAGCCTGAATTCCAAAGTCCTGGTCCGGCGTCGGTTGCTGTCGCCTCTTCCCTGATGTCAGTGTTCCAGGGGTATAAATGATGCAGCCGATGCCATTTTCTTTAGTCTTTCTTGCCGCGTGGTGCCCAAAGCAGAAGCAGTTCACAAGTGCCAGTCGGCCGACTCCTGAGATTTTCGTCTTCGAATTTCAGATCCAAAGTCTTCATTTAAAGCTAATTACCCCGTTGGGGAAACTTTTTACTTGCTCCAGACCGATGGCAGAAAAAGTTAATAATTGTATTTCTTGTGGGAAGCAAATACCTCATAGGGACTTCCATTCTTATTGTATTCCTTGCCTAGGCCCTGATCATGACGTTGCTAATTGCAGGTTTTGTGCTAGATTTAACCAACGCACTATTAAGCGTTGGTATGATTTTGCATTTCATTACTTTGGCCAGAGATTTAATTACACAATGTCATCGGATAGCCATCCGACTACTGCAATTCACAAGAAACGCAAGGAAAAGGACAGGCATCCGAGGTCCAAAACTGATGACTAGGCTTCTTCTAAGCCAGTCGCCGGTTCACCGGTTCTCAGTGAGGCGCTTTCGCAGCCCCTAACGCCCGCTACCTCAGAGCCGCAGGCCACTTCCGACTCCCATGTGGAGCAGACTAGGCCTCTGGAAACTCAAGGTATTGGACACTTGGAAAATATTCCCTCAGATGGGTCCGGAGCTGCTGAGCAGGCATCGGCTTCTGAGGGTGTTTTCAGGCCTACACAGTTATATATAAAACTGACTACAGCTTCAAAGCCAAAGACAAAAGCACCACTAAAGACAAAGAAATAAGTGCAGCAAGCCCATGGACAGGCCTCCATGCCTAAAAAACAGATGCTCAAAATGGCCGAAGACCTAATTACTTTGATCAGGGGTTCCCAACCCCCTCCTGATAAGAGGCCTAGGCAAGAGACAGAATATGAATCTTCAGATCAGGTTTCCATTTCCTCTGACTCCTCTTCTGAACAGGAATACTCTGTCCCTCCCTGTGAGGATTCTGATGTTGAAGAATCTATCCCTTCAGCCTCCCCTCCTGAGGATTATTCTTTTGGGGAAACCCTGCATACCATGAGGGAGCACTTCCACTGGGAGAGCCAAGACTACTCAGAATCTAAGAAAAGGCTCAGAGACTTTTTTTTACTACCTCAGCACAGGCCTCTTGCTATCCCTCCTGTTTTAGACATTGTATATGATGTATTTTTAGAGTCCGGCCTGTCTCCTGACTCTTTACCCCCCTGCACCTGTTAAGCCAGATAGATAACTACAGGGTTCCAGATTCACATAAATTTCTTTATAAAAACCCTGCTGCTGACCCTGAAACTATTTTTCAGGGTCCCAAAGGCGTCAAGGCTTCCACTGCAAAAAACCCTATCCCCTCTGATAGGGATTCAAGGGCACTGGACAGATGGGGGAAAAAGGTTTACACTGCTACCTTGGCTGTGAGGGCTTTAAATTGTCAATTTCATATGCTTAAATATCAGCAATACTTAGTCACTGCTTAAACAGAAAATGTTAACAAATTCTGAATGTGCAGAAAACAAGGAAATGCAGGATTTATTGCATGCAACTGAACAAGTGGGAAAACATACTTTGCAATGTGGTTTTGATTCTCTGGAGGCCTCTTGCAGGGCCACTGTTATGAGTTCTGTCATTAGGCGGCATGCTTGGTTAAAGGAACAGAATCTGCCTGATCATGTTAAAGCAAAATTATTAGATGCTCCATTACAGCATGATACTTTGTTTGGTGTTAAAGCAGAAGAGGTGTTGAAGAAAATGGTGGAGAAAGCGAAATCTATGCAGAGTTAAGGATTTCTTACAGGTGCAGCCACCCAGATTTAGCAGGAAGTGGCCTACAAAGAATTGGTCCTTTCCATTGTCAGACAGGCCACAAAGAGGCAGATACAGACGCCCCAGAGGCAGATCCCAGCCCCAAGGCTCATACAGGCTTAAACATGGGGTGCTTCTACCTCCAAAAGCAGAGAAGACAAATCACAGCCATACAGGAAACAGTCCCAATGACTTTCCTCTACCAGCACCAAGCACTTATCTTTTGGCTGCCCCCTTAGGGGGAAAACTAGCACTTTTTTCACAAAAGTGGCACAGGATCACCCAGGACAAATGAGCCTTGAACATACTGTCTTAGGGCTACAGGTTCCATTTTCACACCCTGCCAAGGGCAAAAGGTATGCCAGACCTGCCACACAATCAGTGGGCAGAGGCACAAAAGCAAGTTTCATCCCTCATGGACATGAGGGCCATTCAGCAAGTACCACAGCAGGAGCAGGTACAAGGATTTTACTCGAGACTTTTCTTGGTACCCAGAAGGGACAAAGCCTGGTGACCAATACTGGACCTGTCTATTCTAAACACATTTCTGGATGTTCCAAAATTCAAAATGTTGACTCTGTAGCAGCTTCTGCCCATGCTGGGCAAGAAGGCTTGGCTTGTAACTTTGGACCTAAAAGAGGCATACCTGCATGTCCCAATCAGACAATCTTACAGAAGATACCTCAGATTCATAGCTGGCTCAATGCACTACAAATTATCTGCACTGCCCTTTGGCTTATCTACTGCGCCCAGGGTCTTCACAAAATGCCTGGCACCAGTAATTGCATTTTACAGACAGAGGAATTCAAATATATCCTTACTTTGTGTACACTTACCATAAATGTAGATGTTCGAGTGTATTCACTGTTGCAGTCCTGGTTACCCTCCCTCCAGCCCCCTTCTTTTTTTGGATATACCTCTACTTTCCTTTGCCATCTTCAAAAGCTTTTTGGTGTATTTGCTTTTTTGTTAGAGGTATATCCTTGTATATTTATAGATATAATTGCTTCCCATTAAGGGGGCACCTGACATCTGGGGCAAGAAAAACTGATGTAATGGTGTCGGCGGCATGATGTTCTTCGTGTTTCACTGTCTGCTTGCATGTTGCCCTCAGTCGGCCTGATTAACAAAGTCTTGGGTCCTGCGTCGGTTGTTGTCCCTTCTTCCATGACGTCAGGGGTATAAAACATGCAGCCGACGCCATTAGATCAGTCTTTCTTGCCGTGCGGTGCCCGAAGCAAAAGCATTTCACAAGTGCCGGTCGGCCAACTTCTGAAATTTTCATTTTCGAGTTTCAGAACCGAAGTCCTCAACTAAAAGCTAAGTACCCCGTTGGGGAAACTTTTTCTTGCTCCTTCCCGATGTCAGTAAAAGTTAATAATTGCATTACTTGTGGAAAGCAAATACCTCATAAAGATTTTAATTCGTACTGTACTCCTTGCCTAGGCCCTGACCACGACGTACCCTGCTGTCGGTTTTGTGCTTTATTTAATCAGCACACTATCCGTCGTCGGTATATTTTTGCCAGTAAATATTTCAGTTCTCGGTTTAATTATCCAGAAATGTCGTTGATTAGCCATCCGACTACTGGGATTCCAAAAAAATGCAAAGATAAAGACAGACAGGCCGTTGAGGTCCAAAACTGCCAACAGCGCTTCTCCTAAGCCAGTCGCCAGTTCGCCGGTACTCAGTGAGGTGCTTTTGCAGCCCCTGATACCTGCTACTTCTGATTCGCAGGCCTCTACTGAGACCCATTCAGAGTCCGGTATGCCGCAAGATGCTTCAACTATGGAACCCGCATATTTCTCTACCTTGGATGGGTCCAGAGCCGCTGTGCAGGCACCGGCTTCTGAGGGTATATTCAGGCCTATGGACTTGCATATTAAATCGACGCCTCCTTCATTACTAAGACCTAAATCTCGATCCATGTCTAAAAGATGCCTAAGCCACATGCTCAGGCCTCTATGCCTAAATAAATATGATAAAAATGGCTGAAGATCTAATAACGTTAATCAGGGGTAGCCAACCCCCCCCCCCCGCCCCTTCTAAGAGGCCTAGGGCTGAGCTTGATTATGAATCTTCTGATCAGGATTCTGTTTTTTCTGACTTTTCTGTTGACCTGAATTTGTCCTTAACTACTTATGAGGATTCTGATGCAGAGGACTCTATTCCCTCTGCTTCCCCTCCTGAGGATTTTTCTTTTGGGGAAACCTTACATACTCTATGAGCATTTTCACTGGGAAAGCCAGGAATTTTCTGATTCAAAAAGAGGCTTAGGGATTTCCTTCTCCTACCTCAGCAAAGGCCTTTGGCTATTCCTCCTGTACTAGACATTGTTGCTGATGCTTACTGGGAATCCAGTTTGGCCCCTGATTCCCTTCCTCCTGTTCCCAGTAAACCTGACAGGTACTACAGGGTCCCACAAGTTCCTTTTCAAAAATCCTATTGCATATCCAGAGACCATTTCACAGGGGCCCAAGGGCATTAAGGCTTCTACTGCTAAAAATCCTACCCCTTCTGATAGAGACTCCAGGGCACTGGATAGATGGGGTAAAAAGGTTTACACTTCAGCAACCTTAGCCATTAGGGCTTTAAACTGCCAATTTCATTTGTTAAAATATCAGCAACATGTTATTGGACTGCTTAAACTGAAAATGATGTTGATTCCTGACTGTGTGGAAAATAAAGACTTACAGGATTTAATGCATTCTGCTGAACAAGTTGGAAAACACACTTTGCAATGTGGTTTTGATTCATTAGAGGCCTCTTGCAGGGCTGCTGTTACTTGGTCTGTGCTTAGAAGGCATGCTTGGCTTAAGGAGCAATCTTTACCTGATCATGTTAAAGCTAATTTGCTGGATGCTCCTTTAAATCAGGACCGCCTGTTTGGCAACAAGGCTGAAGAAGTTCTTAAAAAGATGGAAGATAAAGCTCAATCTATGCAAACTGTTAAAGATTTTTTGCAAGTTCAGCCTCCTCGATTTAGTAGGCACTGACCCTTTCCAGCTCCTTCCAGGTCTTCTCAAGCAAAACCCATACACAGCAGAAACCCCAGGTTTCAGTCCCAAGGGACTCAGAACTAAGCAGTGGGGGGGCCTCCACTTCCAAGTCTGGGAATAATAAGACTCCTCTATGGTAAACTGTCTCAATGACTTCTTTTTAAAATTTCCAAGCACTTATCTTCTGACTGCCTCTTTGGGGGGAAGGATTGCTCTTCATGCAAAGAACTGGGAACTCATTACCCAGGACAAATGGGTTTTAAATATAGTGTCCCAGGGATACAGATTTCACTTCCACACGTTGCCAACGCCAAGTGGGTCGCCGGACCTTCCCCCAAATCAGTGGGCAGAGGCCCAAAAACAAGTACTTTCTCTCTCAAGCATGGGGGCTCTTCAACTGGTACCAGAAGAGGAAAAGAGACAAGGTTTCTACTCAAGACTTTTCCTGGTACCCAGAAAAGACAAATCATGGCATCCTATCCTGGACCTTTCTACTCTAAACACCTTTCTGGAGATTCCAAAATTCAAGATGCTGACTCTTCACCAATTACTTCTTATGCTAGGCAAAGACGCCTGGTTGGCAACACTAGATTTAAAAGAAGCATTCCTGCACATCCCAATCAGGGAATCTTGCAGAAGATACCTATGCTTCAAAGCAGGACACATGCACCATCAGTTCTCTGCACTGCCCTTTGGCTTATCTACTGCGCCCAGGGTATTCACAAAGTGCCTAGCTCCAGTTATTGCATTTTGCAGGCAAAGATGTATTCAAATATATACCCATACCTGGACGATTGTCTAATTCAGGCAGAAAGCCAGGACATACTTTTGAATCATCTGGCCTTTGTGAAAAGGGTTCTAACTTGTCTGGGGTACTCCATAAACAAAAGGAAATCACAACTGGTACCCTGTCAACAAATTACATTCCTGGGAGCAAGCTTGAATACAACTTCCCAGATGGCTTACCTCACGCCAGAAAAGCAAATTCATTTGACAACCTACTTCATACAAGTGGCCACAAAAACCCTGCTATCTGCAAGACAAATACTGCAAGCCTTGGGATTCATGGCCTCCTGCATTCTTCTAATTCCATATGCAAGACTGCATATGAGGAAACTACAGTGGTATCTAAGAAGCCTATGGAGACAACATTTTCACAGCCTAGAAACAATGATTCATATCATACCTTGCCTACGCTTAGAGTTCCTTTGGTGGGTAGAGGCCTGCTACCAAAACAAGGGACTACCTTTCTCACCACCCCCTGCCGCCCAACCCCTAACAACAGATGCATCAGACTGTGCATGGGGGGCTCACCTGGCAGGGAAGTGCATTCAGGGCAAATGGAACCCAAGTCAAATGCACCTGCATATCGATCAAAAAGAAATGTTAGCTGTACAGAATGCTCTGACAGCCTTCAAGGACTACATTCTTCCAGGACAACTAATGGTAAAGACGGACAAACACCATAGTTATGTGGTATATAAGCAGGGGGGTATACATTCTTACCCCCTCTGCAGACTAGCCATGGCATTGTGGAACACAACCTTGAGCTACCAAGTGCACCTATAAGCTCAATTCCTGCCAGGAAAATGAAATACACTGGCAGACGGACTAAGCAGAACCCTCATGGACCCACACGAGTGGAAACTGGAACCAAGTATTTTCAACATGTTGACAAGCGAGTGGGGGAGCCCAGATATAGACCTGTTTGCCTCCCCCAGAATTACCAATTGGACATATTTTGCACAAGGACTCCTCACAAACAAGTCTGGAAAGTGGATGCTCTATCCTTCAGCTGGAAAAAAACTATCAGTCTATGCCTTCCCCCTGCTGCCTCTGCTCTCTAAAGTACTACTAAAAGTCAAATGGGACAAACCAAGGATGATTTTGATTGCTTCAGACTGACCGCACCAACACTGGCACCCCCTCCTGCGCAGTTTGTCACGGTTATCTCCATGGCACCTGCCTCAGACTCCTTCCCTGCAGTCTCAGCAGGAGAACCAGATTCTGCACCCTCAGCTTCCAACACTGAACCTTGTACCCTGGCTAATTATTTAAACTCTCCTTTACCATCCCTCAGCAAACCTGTGATGGATGTCATCTTAGAGGCAAGGAGGCCTAGTACTAGAAAATCTTATGCTGAAAAATGGAAAAGATTCTCTGCCTGGAACCAGTCTCAAGAGATGAGCACAGCAGTGCCCAATTTACCTCGGATTTTACAATACCTAACTGAGATGCTTCACAAGGGCCTGTCTTTTTCCTCCATTAAAATCCATGCCTCAGCCATTTCAGCTCATTATAACACAGAACCTGTCCTCTTCTCTCATCCACTGCTCAAGCAGTTCCTCAGAGGGGCCAAAAATTTGAGACCACCCAGGAGAGCTCCAACCCCAACCTGGGACCTTAACTCACTCTACCTCCTTTCGCACAGGCTACTACTGCAGACTTAAATTTTTTTCTTGGAAAACAGCTTTCCTTTAGCAATCACTTCAGCTAGAAGGGTATCTGAATTACAGGCCCTTATGGCAGTGGAGCCTTTCATAATCTTTCATGCGGACAGGGTGTCACTCAGAACCAATCCATCCTTCATGCCCAAGGTGGTATCCAGTTTGGCTCTTAATCAGTCCATTCATTTGCCAACCTTCTTTCCTAATCCACAAAACAAAGGGGAGTGGATACTGCATTCCTTAGATGTGCACAGACAACTTAGATTCTACTTGGGCAGGACTAAACCTCAATGAAAATCTGAACAACTGCTCGTAGCATTTGCTGCAGGGGCAGAGGTGAAGGCTATTTTAAAACAAACCATTTCTAAATGGATAAGCCATTGCATTCATTTCTGCTATAAGCACTATGGAAAAACCTATCCCCCAGGGGATCAGACCTCACTCCAACAGGGCTGCATCTTCTTCTACAGCCTTTCTCAGAAGTGTTCCTACCAGGGACATCCTAGAAGCTGCTAACTGGAGTTCTGTACATACTTTCAGCAAGCATTATCATTTGCCAATTTTCTCTAAATCCAGAGTTGGCTTTGCCACTGCAGTCTTGCAGGGCCTTATAGCTGGCCCTAATGCTGTCTAAACTCTCCTCCCAACCATAGCTTTGGGAATCTACCCAAATGTAATGACTGCAACAGTGAAACACGAAGGACATAGTACAGTTGTGTACACTTACCATAAATGTAGATGCTCAAGTGTATTCACTGTTGCAGTCATGGTTACCCTCCCTCCTGCCCCCTAACTTCTTTTGGCTATACCTCTACTTTCCTTTACTATCCTTAAAAGCCTTTTTGGTGTATTTACTTTTTTGTTGGAGGTATTCCTTTGTGTTTTTATGTTTAATTGCTTCCCATTAGGAGGGCACCTGACATCTAGGGCAAGAAAAACTGATGTAATGGCGCCAGCTGCATGTTTTATACCCCTGATGACCTGATGTCGTGGAAGAAGGGACAGCAACCGACACAGGACCCAAGACTTTGTTAATCAGGCCGACTGAGGGCTACTGCAAGCAGATAACAAAAATTGATGACTGCAATAGTGAATACACTCGAACATCTACATTTATGGTAAGTGTACACAACTGTACTTTCCCAGTAGCCCTCAGTCGGCCAGAATATTAAAGGTAAGTAAAAATGATGGTTGTAAAGGAGATCAGGGTGTCCCATACAAAAGGAGGCAGGCAACGTCACTTCCCCAGTCTTCCGAAGCAGAAGCTTTTCATGCATGAGTGCCATTCGGCAGTTTACCTTTGTTAGTTTCCAGCTACAAGCGTTGGTCTACTACAGCTAAGTACCCCATTGGGGATCCTCTTTTCTTACCTCTGCAGACTTAGTTTCTCTCTTGGCTATAACTTCAGCAAGGAGGGTTTCAAAGCTGCAGGCTTTGATGACCTTGGAGCCTTTTCTTATTTTCCATGCTGAGAGTCTCTCTGTGGACCAATCCCTCCTTTTTGCCTAAGGTGGTTTCCAGCCTGATTCTTAATCAGTCCATACACTTTCCTACCTTCGTTCCTTATCCTCGCAATAGAAGTGAAAGGATCTTACATTCTCTTGATGTGCACAGACAGCCTAGGTTTTACCTGGTCAGGACTAAGGACCTTCGGAAATCAGCACAGTTATTGGTCAGTTTTGCCTCTGGAGCCCAGGGCAAGGCTATTTCTAAGCAATCTATTTCTAAATGGATTGCACATTGCATTACTTTTTGTTATTCCTTTCATGGCAAAGCTCTACCTCAAGGAGTTAGGACCCACTCTACTAGAGCGGCTTCCACTTCTGCAGCCTTTCTAAGGGGTCTCCCTACTAAAGACATTTTGGAGGCTGCCACATGGTCTTCTGTTCACACTTTCACAAAGCATTATAATTTGCCTCTGTTTTCCAGAGCCAGGGCAGGGTTTGCCACTCCGGTGTTGCAGGGCATCATCTACAACCCTTGATGGTGTTGGTTCCTCCCCCCTTTTTCTCTGGGCTTTGGTAATCAACCCATTTGTTAGGACTGCAACAGTGAAGCACAAACATAGTACAGTTGTGTACACTTACCATAAATGTAGATGTTCGAGTGTATTCACTGTTGCAGTCCTGGTCCCACCCCCCTTCCCCTTTTTTGTGGTCTTCTCCTATTCTCTTTTCCTGAGGTACAGTCTTAATTTGTCAAATTGGTTTTTGGTTTAAGCTTTATTGTCAGGGGGCTCCTGACTGTTATGGCAAGAAAGACTGAGGAAGTGACGTTGGCTGCCTCCTTTTGTATCGGACGTCCTGACGTCCTTTACAACCGATGGCAACCAACATCATTTTTACTTACCTTTGGTATTCTGGCCGACTGAGGACTACCGGGAACTGGATAATCCATTTGTTAGGACTGCAGCAGTGAATACAGTTGAACATCTACATTTATGATAAGTGTACACAACTGTACTATCCGAGTCTTTCCCTACTTGGACGATGACCTATTTCAGGCATCCTCTCCAGAGATATTATTGCAAAAAATCTCCATTTTGCCATTTTTCTGTTTCCCTTCTGCAGAGCCTGGGGTTCACTATAAATTTCAAAAAGTCCTTTTTGTCAACTTGGGATCATGCCTTTCTGCGGTGCAGAATCCAAGCTGTTCCTATGCTAGAATCCCTGCCTCCTCCCAAGGCCCTAACTCTCATTTCCCTTTTTCAATCCCTTCTTCCTCTGGTATCAGTAACAGCCAGGGAATTTCTGAGAGCTCTGTGGTTCATGACTTCCACCTTTCCTGTGCTCCTTTTGCCAAACTCCACATGAGAAAAACAGTGGTTTCTGAGATCAGTTTGGCTTCAGCATTCTCATCCCCTCGAATTCTTAGTTCCTCCTCTTCCTTGTCTCAAGCAGGAGGTTCAGTGGTGTATTTTGCCGTTGGCTCTCAATCCAGGTCTCCATCTTCATCCACCTCTTCCATCATAGGAGCTGTTCACAGATACTTCAGATGTGGGATGGGGAGCAGCATTTGGCACTCTAAAGGTGCAGTGAGTCTGGTTGCTTCATCAACAGAAAGACCATATAAACGTCAAAGAAATGAGAGCTCTTCAAGCCTTTCATCCTCTGTTCTTCCCAGGTCCTCTCAAGGTGTTTACAGACAATACCACAGTGATGTATGTCAACAAATTGGGGGGTGGGTGAGGTCTTATATTTTTTGCCAGTTGATAATCAAAGTGTGGGAACTAGCTATCCAGTATCAAGAGACTCTTCAGGCAGTTTACATTCCCTCAGGTCAGAACAGTATGGCAGGCTGTCTGAGCAGATCCATAACTCAATCCCATGAATGGATGCTTCACAGGGATGTTTCTGGACATTGTCCACCAGTGGGGTACTCCTCAAGTGGATCTTTTTGCCTCCCCTCTGAAGAGACAACTTTCTCTGTTTTGTGCCAGTCTTACGTCCTCTGGTTTGGAAGGTGGATGCCCTGTGTTTTTCTTGCAAAGGTATGTTTCTTTGTCTTTCCTCCACTTTTCATTCCAAAAGTCCTGTTCAACATGCAGCAGCATGCACCCATAATCTTGTTGGTAACTCCCTTTTTGCCAAGACAGCATTGGTTTCCTCTTCTGCATTTATCTAAGGACAATCATCACAAGTTACCTCACAGGGTGGACCTACTCACACAAGACAAGGTGTCTCATCCATCCCCACCTGGTCACACTTCAGCTGACACTGTGGGTGATAGGATTTTGATTCCACATAGGCACCTTTTTTTCTGAGGATGTGCTTAGAGACCTTCAGGAGGCCAGGAAACCCACTACTAGGAAATCCTACTTATCCAAATGGAAGAGGTTTTCTGTTTGGTGTCTTTCTCTTAACCTGGATCTACTTCCTGTGGATGTTTTTTTTTCTCTTATCTGTGTGAACTGTTCAGTGTTAGGTTAGCTTATTCTTCTGTTAAGGCACACTTATCAGCTATATCTGCTTGTTTGCCTTTATCACCTCCTTTAGCTTCTAGATTTTAAGAATTCTTTAAAGTCGTCCTTTATATTAGGCCTCCCAATAATCCTTTTCTTCATCTGTGGGGTCTTATTTTTAAGAAAAAAATGACCCAGGTTCACTTTGAGTCTGAAGCTTCTATTTCCTTGCAACACTGCTCTTGGAGCACTGTTCTTTTGTTAGCCCTTACTTCTGCCAGACAGGTGTCTGAATTTCAAACTGTTATGGCTAGTCTTCCTTTTTTGGTGCTTCATAAGGACAGGGTGTCCCTTTGTCGTGATCCTTCTTTTATGCCCAGGGTGGTAAATGAGTATTCCCTTAATCAGTCTGTTCATTATCTAACTTTTTTCCCTTCTCTGTAATCTGCCATTGAGAAGGTGCTGCACACGGATGCGTAGACAACTCAGATTTTATCTGGATAAGACTAAGACCTTTCTTAAATCTGATTAGCTTTTTGTTTCCTTTCATCCTAAGTCTTTAGGATTGGCTGTGTCCAAGCAAGTTTCTTCTTGGATTTCTAAAGCCATTTCTTTTTGTTATTCCTTACATGGTAAGAACCTTTCCTTATTCTGCTAAGGCTTATTCTACTAGTGTGGACTTTTTTTTTCTCCTAGCATTGCCCTTTCAGGTCTCAGCCACCCTCTTTCTGTTGGCATGAAAGTTCTGAAGGGCTTGCTGCCCAAATTTCTGTCTTAGCTCAGCTCGAGCTGCCTGACACTTTGGGTGCATGGAAGGTGCCCTGTAGCTTTGGAAGCTGGCTGACTGTTCTATCATTGTCAGGATATTACCCATGTAGCAAGGGCCCCTGCAGCATTGAACATTCAAACTTCTGCTGTTACTGTAAGCTTACTTACACAACTATACTTTATTACTATTTTCACTTCACCGTAGACTAACGTTAGACTAGTTGAATAGATGGCCAGGTTCTGTGATGCAGTTAACCATAGCAGTTAAAAAGGCCTGATGACTTTGAAGCTGTTAGATAAAATTCATTTGTAAACTTTGAAGTATACCTGGTAGAAAAAATGTGCTGTGAGATGTACTTTTTATGTAGGGTAAACAGTTTGAGTGAGCTGATAAAATATCAGGTGTTTGATTACGTTAATTTTTTTTAATGAGAAACTGAAGCTGAATCAGCTCCTTACAGTATATGTATTCATTCAGCCATTAAAACGGATTGTATTGAAAAAGTGGTAGCAAGCTGATAGACTTCCTTATCCCCAGCAACAGTCTGTAGTTCATTTTGTAGAATCCTGGTGTGTTACTAGGCAAACTGAGATCTGTAATGCCTCCAGCATGCTCTTCAGGGTCTTCTCCTAGAGGGTCATGCCTGATACACTTCCTGTTGGAGTTCTTTACGGGATATCCTCATGTTAAGGAAAAACACAAAACTCATGTTTCAGTCAAACAAAACATTTCTTTAAGAACACAGTTATAGGAGACAAAGAGGAAATAAACCTGTCTCTCCGTGAACTAAGGGAGAGGTCTTATAACCTTGACCATACTGAGTAACTATTTACAGCTAAAGTAACCAAGCATGGGAATATGCTTATATCAAGGGACTAGATCACGTGACCCTAGACTCCATTTTAATTCAAGATGGATTTAAGTCTTGCTTTACTTCTAGAGAAAATTTCATTCCTTAACATTCCCATATCTGATGCTGTGAAGCATCACTCGTACTATAGCCATGTCACAAAATTGACAGCTGTGAACGTGCAGATATTTGACGTTCTAACAAACATTTTTCACTTGCTGCACCCAAAGTGTCAGGCAGCTCGAGCTGAGCTGAGACAGAAATTTGGGCAGCAAGCCCTTCAGAACTTTACACACACATTTTTCCTCAAACTTCTAATAAAAAATGTTTTATTTAGCAACAAATGCATCATGACTATTTGCAATGGGAAGATTTTGACAGGTAAACATCTGTGGTCTATTATTCTGTTTGAAAACAAACATCTGTGGTCTGTTTAAAAACATTACCAAAATTCTTGTCAGGTTGGTCAAGCTGTTAGCATCATTTATTTGTACATTTTGCAGTTTTACGTTAGGTGCAGGACTTAATAATTTTAATGCTAAAGATTTGCATAAAAATAAAACTAGAAGTCATGTAATAGTAATTGTAATTAGCATGATTTCTGTTGTGCAGCACGACAACCCTTGTGGCAGTCAGTTTCACTGATTTGATTAATGGACTTGGTTACATTACTCAAAACCTTTGGGTTTAGACAACTTTTTTTCAGTTTCCAAATAGCCTTTGGTGCCCACAAGCTGGAAGCATTCCTGGCCCACATATGACCTCATCACCAAAGTCCATATGGGAAAGTCTTTTAAATGTAGCTTGTTGTAGGTGATTGTAAATTCATGATGCATCAGTTTTGCCGACTGGATTCTTAAAGGTTACAGTCTTTGAGGTCTTGATTTTTTTTTGTCCTCTAATATTTTTATTTTTCCTTAAAGTAGGGTGTCTGCATAATGAATTGCTGATACTACACATCCAGTGTAATGACTAATCCCCCCATCCTTTTGAGAGGCAGTAGTAAGCTTCTTCGTCGTAAAAGTGCATGATGTTCTTAATGTTTCACTGTTGCAGTCATCACCTGTGGGTTATCCCTGTTGTGGTAGCCCTCGGCCAGCCAGAATACCAGAGTCAGTGTTTTTCTGTGTCGACTGCTGTCACTTGTTGACTGATGTCAGGTCATCAGTGCTATAAAACAAGGCAGCCGACGTCATTACATCAGTCTTTCTTGCCATGGAGCCCATAGCAGAAGCAGTTTGCAAGTGTGCAGGTCGGTCGCTACCAGAGTTTGAATTACAGCTGAAAAATCTAAAACTGAGTACCTCATTGGGGGTCCTTTTTCCTGCACTAACCGATGTCTGAAAAAGTTAACAATTGTCTTGCCTGTGGAAAGGAAATCTGACATCAAGACTTCCAGTCATACTGCATCACTTGTTTAGGCCCAGACCACGATGCCCCCCTTTGCTGGTTCTGTACCCTCTTTAATGTGAGAACCAATTGTCGTAGAGCTCTTATTGTAGCCAGGTATTTTTGTCTTTAGTCTTTGCATTCCGAAATGGCATCCATCAGCCAACAATCTGTAGACGTTCCGAAAAAATGTAAGGCTAAAGATAGAGACAGACCACACAAGGCTAAGCCTTTCGATGACTCTACCACTAAGCAGGTTGTCAGCTCTCTGGAATTCAGTGAGGTGTCTTTGCAGCCCCGATGCCCAATACAATACCTTTGCAGGCCTTTACCAAGACTCTTTCTGAGTCTGGTGTGCCACAGAAATCTTCTTTGTGTTCCGAGCCTTTGGTTGTCTCTGCCTCAATTGGGTCTGGAGCCCCGACGCAGGCATCAGCTTCCGAGGAGGTTTTTCACACTACCGAATCTAGACAAAAATGGCGTCTTCTCATCTGACTACCATTTCTCTTAGACCCGATGTATACTCTTAGGCCTAGAAGCAAGACCACTCCTAGGAAATCTACCTCTAGCCACCATTTCACCCCTGCTCCACCACCCCAAGCTCAAATGCTTAACATGGCTCTGGATCTTATCACCCTTTTCACGGGTAGTCAGGCCACAACTTCTAAAAGGAAAAGAGACCTTTCTCCTTAAATACTGACAGAACAGGATTCTGAGGAGTCTGATTATTCAGATTTTGAAAAGGAACAACAACCTCTGACTGGTAATGAGGATTCAGATGCAGAGGAATGCAGTCCTTCTGCCTCCCCACCAG
Source organism: Protopterus annectens (assembly GCF_019279795.1). Taxonomy (NCBI): domain Eukaryota; kingdom Metazoa; phylum Chordata; order Ceratodontiformes; family Protopteridae; genus Protopterus; species Protopterus annectens. The sequence goes on from NC_056747.1 coordinate 492,426,007, forward strand.
AAGATCTTTGGCGAAACCCTTCACACACTCAGCGAACATTTCCACTGGGAATGCCAGGACTTCCCTCAGTCCAAGAAAAGACTAAGAGAGTTTTGAGACTTGCCCCAGCACAGACTCTTGGCCATCCTCCCCAGTCTTAGAGATGGTGGATGATGTCTTCCATGAATCCAGCTTAGCTCCTGATGCATTCCTACCTGCTCCCAGTAAACCTGACCTATATTACAGAGTCACAAATACCTGTACAGAAGTCCTGCTGCAGACACAGGGTCTAAAAGGAGCTAAGGCTAGTTCTGCAAAGAATCCTATTTCTTCTGACAAGGACTCCAGAGCTCTGGACAGGTGGGGTAAAAAAAGTATGCACTTCTGCAACCTTAGCTATCAGAGCACTCAACTGTCGGTTCCACATGTTAAAATATCAACAGCACACTTTGGAACTATTAAAGCAAAAGATTTCTACCTTTCCTGACTGTGGCAATTCAAAAGAGTTAGCAGATTTACTGCACTCTTCTTGTCAAGTGGCCAAACACTCATTACACTGTATATGATGCCCTAGAAGCCTCAAGCAGGGCAGCAGTATTAGGATCTGTCATTAGGAGATGTGCATGGTTGAAGGAACAGCTTCTCCCTGATCATGTCAATTCTAAATTAATTCACGCATCCTTGGATAAGGGCCGCTTGTTTGGAGTAAAAGCAGTAGTGCTTTAAAAGATGGAAGATGAAGCAAAATCTATGCAAACAGTAAAATATTTCTTTCAGGTACAACCTCCTAGGTTCAGCAGGAATTTTCCCTCAAACACTGGTCCTTTCCTGCACCTAGCAGACAGGGGCAAGGTAAGCCCCGCAGGGACAGACCACCCAGACTCCTATCCCAGTGACAGCAGAGAACCAAACAGTGGACCACTTCCGTTCCAAATACAGGGAGTTTTAAGCCATCCCTCTATGTTAAAAAAACTCAATGACTCCCTCTCCCCCCCTCTGTCCTCTTTTCACTCACCAAAAACTAGGAGGAAAGCTCTCCCTCTGCAAAGAAAATTGGCTTTCTGTAGCAAAGGACCAATGGGTCTTAAAGATATTTTTTCAGGGATACAAATTCTCTTTCAATGAACTCCCAATTCCAAGAGGGTACCCAGACTTGCCTTCAAGTCAGTGGGCAGAGACATTGAAACAAATCCAAATTCTCATATCCCAAGGGCCAGTAGAACTTGACCCCTCAGATCAAACAGGCAAAGGCTTTTATTCCAGGCTATTCCTTCTTCCCAGAAAAGAGGACACTTGGTGCCCCATCCTGGATCTATCCATTCTGAACACCTCCCTGGTGGTCCCCAAATTCAAAATGCTAACTTTGCAGCACCTGCTGCCTATGCTGACAAAAAATGCTTGGTTAGTAGGCTAGATCTAAAATATGCCTACCTCCACATCCCCATAAGGGAATCCTGCTGGAAATTCCTTCGTTTCAGAGCAGACTCACAACACTTTCAGTTCTCTGCTCTACCCTTTGGCTTATCTACTGCTCCCAGGTATTCACCAAATGCTTAGCCCCGGCCATAGCCTTTTTCAGACAGAAAATATACAGATTTACCCTTATCTGGACAACTGCCTCATTCAGGCAGAGTGCAAAGAAAAGCTACTCAAGGACCTCCTCTTTATCAAAACCCTTCTAACCTCCTTAGAGTACACCATCAACAAGAAGAAATCAAAGCAAACACCCTACAGGAAGATCATTTTCTTGGGAGCACTGCTGGACACAGCATCCCAAATGGCCTTTGTATCCCCAGAAAAGCAGAGCATCCTGCCTCTCTACTTTACCCAGCTGGCTTCCAGAAGTCATCTCACTGCAAGGAAGTTCCGGCAAGCCTTGGGGTACATGGCATCTTGCATCCTTCTAATTCCTCTGGCCAGGCTTCACATGAGAAAACTTCAGTGGTATCTAAAGAGCATTTGGTGTCAGCACTCTCAACCTTGAGAGACCTCTCTTCCTCTGATCCCCTGTATAAGGGCAGAGTTTCTCTGGTGGGCAGGGGCCTGTGCCAAGAACAAGGGTCTTTCCTTCACCCTCTGCTCAACCGGGCAGACCATTACCACCAACGCCTCAGACATGGCTTGGGGCGCTCACCTAGAAGGTAGGTACAGCCAAGGTCTTTGGGATGCCCAGCACCTTCCCTTACACATCAGCCAGAAGGAAATGATGGCAGTACAAAAGACTCTGACATCCTTCAAACCCTATCTCAAGCAGGGGTTCTCCTTATTAAAACAGACAACACCACAATAATGTAGTACATCAACAAACAGGGAGGGACCCAATCTTTCCCTGTGTGCAGGCTAGCCATGAACCTCTGACTGACAGCCACTCCCATGGGATTACACCTCATAGCCCAATACCTACCAGGGATCAACAACACCCTGGGAGACCACTTAAGCAGAAACTTACTGGCCCTCCATGAATGGTAGCTCCATAGAAAAATTTTTTTACAAATCACTCGGGAGTGGGGGACTCGAGGTGGATCTCTTTGCTTCGCATCTCAACCATCAGCTGAAAAATTCTGTACCAGGAAGTATCACCACTTAGCCTGGAAGGTGGATGCCTTGACCTTCCCCTGGAAACACCCTCTTTGTGTACGCATTCCCTCCTCTGCCTCTTATTCCCAAGGTACCAATCAAAATAAGGGAGGAGAGACCAAAGGCCATCCTTATTGCTCCAGATTGGCCCAGACAGCATTGGTACCCCTTACTGTGCAGCCTGACATTACAGCCTCCCAAGCAGCTTCCCCTGATCTCAGATCTCTTGACTCAGGTGGGGGGGAAATGCTGCACCCAGACATGCAGACAAACTATCAGCATGGCTAATACTCTAAAGGCAAACAAGGGCCCATGTTAAGCAAACAAGTCCTAGACATTATCACAGAGGCCAGAAGGCCCAGCACCAGAAATTTTACACAGGAAAATGGAAAAGATTCTGCTCCTGGAGCCAGTCCAGAGGGGGCAATACCTCACAACCTTCCATCCATCTTATCCTGGACTACCTAGTGGAGCTACTTAATAGTGGCCTCTCCTTCTCTTCAATTAAAATCCATGCTTCAGCCATTTCGGCACATTTTGATACAGATCAGCCCCTGTTCTCACATACTTTGATTAAACAATTCCCCAGAGGGGCTTCTAATATCAGACCTCCCAGAAGGCCACCCACACCACCGTAGCACCTGAATTATGTTTTGGAAAAACTAACCTTACCACCCTACGAACCTGCTAAGTCAGCAGAACTAAGATACCTCTCCTGGAAGACTGCTTTTCTTCTAGCTATCACCTCAGCGAGAAGGGTTTCAGAACTTCAGGCACTGATAGCCATTGAGCCCTTCATCATTTTCACTCCCTGAGGACTAACCCCTCCTTTATGCCCAAGGTGGTATCTAATGTGACTGTCAACCAGGCCATACATCTACCCACCTTCTTTCCTAACCTTCAAAATGAGGGGGGAAAGAATTCTGCACTCACTAGATGTGCACAGACACCTCAGATACTATCTGGACCATACTAAACCCTTCAGGAAAACAGACCAACTACTTGTCAACTTTGCCCCAAAGGCAGAAGGGAAGCCCATTTCCAACCAAACCATTTCCAAATGGATATCACACTGTATCCATTTTTGCTACAGATTACATAGGACCCCCCCAAGTCTGTTTGTACCCATTCCACTAGGGAAGCCTCCACTTCCACAGCATTCCTCAAAGGAATTCCCACCAGGGACATCTTGGAAGCTGCCACCTGGACTTCTGTCCATACCTTTACTAAACATTATCGCCTACCTTTATTTTCTAAGGCTAGGGCAGGGTTTGGCTCTGCAGTCTTGCAGGTTATACTGACCCATTCCTAGGTCTCTTACTAATCCTACCACCCTTTTCCTCAGCTTTGGGAATCCTCCCACAGATGATGACTGTAACAGTGAAATACGAAGAACATATTACAGTTGTGTACACTTACCATAAATGTAGATGTTCGAGTGTATTCACTGTTGCAGTCCTGGTTTCCCTCCCTCTCTCTTTCCCCCTTATATATTCTTTCTTTAGGGAGACATACGCTTCTAATGGTGGCTTTTAGCCACCAGGACCCCTTTACCATATTTACTTGGACTTCTGACTGGTTAGGGCAAGAAAAACTGATGTAATGGCATCGGCTGCCTTGCTTTATAGCTTTGATGACCTGACGTCAATCAGCAAGCGACAGCAGCCGATACAGAAAAACATTGATTCTGGTATTCAGGCTGGCCTAGGGCTACCACAGCAGGGATAACCCACAGGTGATGACTGCAACAGTGAATACACTCGAACCTCTACATTTATGGTAAGTGTACACAACTGTACTTTGCATAGTTAAGTAGATGAGGTGGCCAGTTTGTGATTTATGAAGATCAAACAGCTTATTAGAGTCATCATTGTCTCCCTGTCATTTTGGGGGCAGTGCTAGGTATCAGTCAAGAAAAAAATGTACCATTATTGCAATCTATCCAAATAAGATAATGCTGTGTATTTTATGAGATAACAATCAATGTGTTGTGTGAGGGATGCTGATTTCTCTTACATATTAAAAAAATGTCATGGTGGCAGTAAGGGTTTGCATGGCAATATAGTTCACTCTGCTACAGGTTTTGGTAGGAAGTGTCACACTGTTATGTACTAACAATTCATATGAATGGGTATGTTCCTTGTTGCTGGATACACACACAGCAGTTTTTTCATTGGAGAATGGTGACGGGAAATAGTCTCCTTGCCTTTGTGATTGGCATCTGCAGTTTTGGGTATTTTTAGTACATTGTATAGAGTGGCTGCCATGGGTATGCCTGCCTTATAAGCCAGAGGAGTGGCAAAACACACCACAACATTAAATTTGTCAAGGTATAATGCACGGAACTGAAAATATTGAACAGGGAATACCAATGTGTTGTGCTTTGCTCAGTATCCGAAAAAAACAGCATTTGTAATTTTCACTGAACCAGGAAGTTTGAAGTCAGAAGTGCAGCAATTGGGCAAAGGTGATCATAACAAGGGTAGTGGTGATAAAGTTGAAACATGCTGGAATTAAAACAATTGAAGTGTTTGTTCAAGAAATTGTAGGCAGGGATGAGTCATTCTGGCCTTTTGACCTTATGCATATAGTATGACTGTTCTCCCAAGTAGTGCTTGATTTGCATGATACTAAGGTCAGGTCATCTGGATCACTGAGTGATGGCATTACAGATATCAGGTTGCAAATCTTCTCATCAGGTAGTAGCTGTGACTTTTCTGAGGTCCATTTGTAAATCCTACAGTTGGGGTTGACGGTGGGCAGTAGATGCTTATCATCCCAGCGATCCTCTATGGCTTTTGGCATTTCCAGGTCTCCATTGGTGTGGATTTTCCTGATATGGGTAAACATGGATCCATGTTGTTGTTTACCTCTTTCATCAGATGCCTGTGGCTATTATGGATGATTGAAAAGGGGCCCTTTTGTCTGGATTGAAGCAAATGTCATATGGTAAATGATCTGATGTAGATCTAATCACCAGTTTGATGTCATGGTTGTGAGGATTCAAGCTTGTTTTGAGCTAAATGCTGTTTCTAAATGGCTTTGCTGTAGAACAGAAATAAGTTGTCAGTATAGAAGCATGGCTTCATCTATATATAGCAACTCCAAGACGGTGGTGTAGCTGGTAACACTTAATGAGAATTTCATGGGGCAATATTTTATAGAGGTGTTTCCTGCACTACAAATACAAACTAAAAGTAATTTATTTAGCCATTTTAGATATTTTTCTTCAGACATCTTGGTTAATCTAATCTTAATTTGATTGATTCTTTCATCTGTCCCAGAGACTTTGGAGCATTGGGGATAGTGGCAATAAACAGTCACATTCAGATTTTTATACAATTGTATCATCTGACTAGAGAAATGAGTACCCCCTGTTTTACAGGATGCAGTGTGGAACACCACACCTTGCAATAAGCTCTTTCAATAACGGCTTGGCTACAGTAATGGCATAATTTCACTTAACCAAAGTAGTTTTGTACCCACCCAGAAAATACATCAATGTTGTTGTTGTTGTTGTTGTGTCTTTCAGCTTAAGGGTCGCCACAGCTGAACTCCGGTCCGCTAATGTTTGGTAGTGGATTTTTATGTGCTGAGTTACCAGCCCTGATGCACAACCTTCAACAAAGGCACGCCCATTCACGCATGCCTCCACACAGATGACAAGTCTGTTATTTTTCTGTGGTGCTGGATCAGTCTTTGAAACATTATATTGACTGCATACCTGGCATTTATTTACCATATGCTGGATGACTTTTGAAGCGTAAGAGGCATATCAGTGTATAGCAACTTGGAGCATAAGAGCATTTTTTCCCCAAGTGAGGAGAATAAATGATATTCTGACCATTTATGATAAAATGCATGTGGTGCTACTAACCTTCCATTCAGATGGTGTCATAATGAGTCCAGTGAATAGCAACAGCCATCAAGTAGCCAGCTTATCTTTTCAATGTCTTCAACTTGTTCTTGAAAAAGGCAACACTTCCAGTAATGATTTTGGAATATTTTCAATTTGAAATGGCTGCAAAAGGAAAGCCGGAACAGAGTTATAAAATACAGTCTGCTTAGCCGCTATTTCTGCAAAATAATTCCCATTGAAATGTTAATCAATGGTTGGCATACTTAATCATAGCTGTTTTGGTAATGACTGTCTAACAGGTGAGCTACTAAAATGCATTTATAACAGTCTGATGATGTCAAATATCCTCTTTCCATCTACAGTGTCTCAAAGTCATGAACTACACATACGCATAATGTGAGTCTGTGAAAATATTAACTGTTATGTCTTTAGTTTACAGGCTTTCGTGGAAGGTCTCCAACTTGAGCTGACACTTTTCCATTCGTTTTGTAAGCAGGACTTGATTTGTAGTGCAAACAGAAAATGCTGCCATAAGTGAGGAGGCATCTCTGCAAATTCAGGATCTGTGTACAAGCAGTACGTTCTGCAATCTGTCAGGTCAGATCTAGGAGGAAGCATATGGTTGACAATATATGACATTCTGTTATCCCTTGTTAGAAAAAAATGCAGGATTCAAAACTGGACACACCATTTTTAGGGAGGGATGTTCATCGTGTTACACTGCTGCAGATTTAACACTTGGGTTATTCTGCCATCAGGCGGTCCCGCAGTCGGCCGGAGTTCCAAAGTCTTGGTCCAGCGTCGGTTGCTGTCGCTTCTTCCCTGACATCAGTGCACCAGGGGTATATAAGATGCATCCGACGTCATTTTCTTCAGTCTTTCTTGCCGCGTGGTGCCTGAAGCAGAAGCAGTTCGCAAGTGCCAGTCGACAGACTCCTGAGATTTTTGAAGTTGAATTTCATATCCGAAGTCTTCAATAAAGCTAAGTACCCCGTTGGGGAAACTTTTTTCTTGCCTCAGACCGATGTCAGAAAAAGTTAATAATAGTATTTCTTGTGGGAAGCAAATACCTCATAAGGACTTCCACTCTTACTGTATTCAATGCCTAGGCCCTGATCACAACGTCATTAGTTGTCGGTTTTGTGCTAGATTTAACAAACGCACTATAAAAAGACGTTTTGATTTTGCTTTGTACTACTTTGGCCAAAGGTTCAATTATACTATGCCGTCAGATCAACCGATGACCGCAATTCCGAAAAAACGCAAAGACAAGGATAAAGACAGGCATCCGAGGTCCAAAACTGATGACGAAACCTCTTCTAGGCCAGTCGCCGGTTCTCAGTGAGGCGCTTTCGCAGCCCCTGACACCCTCTACCTCAGAGCCACAGGCCGCCTCCGACTCCCACCTGGAGATAACTAGGCCTCTGGAAACTCAAGGTATTGGACCTACGGAAACTAATCTCTCAGATGGGTCCGGAGCCACTGAGCAGGCACCGGCTTCTGAGGGCGTTTTCAGACCTTCACAACTTACCATTAAAGACAAAGAAACAAGCACAGCATTCTCCTGGACAGTCCTCCATGCCTAAGAAACAGATGCTTAAAATGGCCGAAGACCTCATTACTCTAATCAGGGGTTCCCATCCCCCTCCTGAGAAAAGGCCTAAGCAGGATACAGACTATGACTCCTCTGATCAGGTTTCCATTTCCTCTGATTCCTCTTCAGACCAGGGATACTCTTTACCCCCCTATGAGGACTCTGATGCTGAGGAATCTATCCCTTCAGCCTCTCCTCCTGAGGATTACACTTTTAGGGAAACTTTACATACCATGAGGGAACATTTCCATTGGGAAAGTCAGGAATACTCAGAATCCAAGAAAAGACTCAGGGATTTCCTCTTATTGCCTCAGCACAGGCCCCTGGCTATTCCGCCTGTACTAGACATTGTGGATGATGTGTTCTCTGAATCCAGCTTATCTCCTGACTCTTTGCCCTCTGCTCCAGCAAAGCCAGATAGGTATTATAGAGTCCCTGACTCTCACAAGTTTCTATACAAAAACCCTTCTGCTGATCCAGAAACTATTTCCCAGGGTCCAAAAGGGGTTAAGGCTTCCATTGCAAAAAATCCAGTACCCTCTGACAGAGATTCCAGAGCTTTGGATAGATGGGGGAAGAAAGTATACACGTCTGCAACTTTAGCAGTTAAGAGCTTTAAATTGCCAGTTTCACATACTTAAGTACCAACAATATTTAATGGCTCAGTTAAAACAGAAAATGCTTGCCAGCTCAGAAGCTCCTGATTGTAAAGAAATGCAGGATTTATTGCATGCAGTTGAACAGGTGGGGAAACATACTCTGCAATGTGGTTTTGATTCTTTAGAGGTCTCTTGTAGAGCCGCAGTTACAGGTTCTGTTATTCGAAGACATGCTTGGTATAAAGAAAAGAGTTTACCTGAACATGTTAAGGCAAAGTTATTGGATGCTCCTTTACAACATGATACCTTGTTTGGTGTTAAGGCAGAAGAGGTGTTAAAATGGAGGATAAAGCTAAAGCTATGCAAACAGTCAAGGATTTCTTACAGGTACAGCCACCTTGGTTTAGCAGAAATTAGCCAACAAAAAATTGGTCCTTTCCAGTGTCAGACAGGCCACATAGAGGCAGATACAGATGCCCAAGAGGCAGATCTCAACCCCAAGGCTCAAACAGACAACACAGTGGGGCACCTTAACCCCAAAAGGAGGTGAGGACACGTCTCAACCTTACAGGAAACAGTCACAATGACTTTCCCTTGCGTACACCAAGCACGTCCCTTCTGGAAGCCCCCTTAGGGGGAAAACTAGCACTTTTTTCTCAAAACTGGCAAACAATCACCCAAGACAAATGGGTCCTGAATATTGTGTCTCAAGGTTACAGATTACACTTCCATACTTTACCAAAGCTAAAAGGAATGCCAGACCTGCCACAAAACCAATGGGCAGAGGCACAAAAAAATTTCAGCCCTCATGGACATGAGAGCTATAGAAAAAGTACCACAACAGGAACAAGGACAAGGATTTTACTCAAGACTCTTCCTGGTCCCCAGAAAGGACAAAGCCTGGAGGCCTATACTGGACCTTTCAATTCTGAATACTTACCTGGATATTCCGAAATTCAAAATGTTGACATTACAGCAGCTTCTACCCATGCTGGGCAAGAAGGCTTGGCTTGTTACTCTGGACCTCAAAGAGGCATACATGCATGTCCCTATCAGACAAAATTGCAGAAGATACCTCCGATTCAAAGCTGGTACAATGCACTACCAATTCTCTGCACTGCCCTTTGGCTTATCTACTGTGCCCACGGTCTTCACAAAGTGCCTGGCACCAGTAATTGCATTTTGTAGACAAAAAGGAATTCAAATATATCCATACCTGGATGACTGCCTCATTCAAGCAGAGACAAAGGCCATTCTTTTACAGCATCTGGTGTTTGTGGAAAGGTTGCTAATTTCTCTAGGGTACACAGTAAACAAAAAGAAGTCAAAACTAGTGCCCTCACAATAGATTACATTCCTGGGTGCCAGCTTAAATACAACGGCCCAGATGGCTTACCTCACGCCAGAAAACAAGTGCAACTAACTCAATATTTTCAACTACTGGCAAAAACGTCCCATCTCCTTGCAAGAAAAATTCTGCAGGCCCTGGGATTGATGGCATCCTGCATACTACTAATGCCATATGCCAGACTGCATATGAGGAATTTACAATGGTACCTAAAAAGTGTTTGGACTCAACATTCTCACAGTCTAGAAGCAGTAATTCCAATAATTCCCTGCCTACAACAGGAGTTTCGATGGTGGGCACAGGCATGTCACCTAAACAAGGGTCAGCCTTTTACCCAACCCACAGCCAGGCAAACTCTAACAACAGATGCTTCATATTATGCCTGGGGAGCACACATGGCAGGAATATGCATTCAGGTCAAGTGGACCACAGACCAGATGCAATTTCACATCAGTCAAAAAGAGATGTTGGCTGTTCAAAATGCCCTAACAGCTTTCAAGGACCTTCTACACCCAGGACAACTATTACTAAAGACAGAGAACACCACAGTAATGTGGTACAGAAACTAACAAGGGGGCACTCACTCTTATCCCCTATGCAGGCAAGCCATGACCTTGTGGAACACAGCTCTAACATACCAAGTTCACCTGCAAGCACAATTCCTGCCAGGAAAGAAAAATACTCTGGCAGACGACCTAAGCAGAAATATCATGGACCCTCACGAATGGAAATTGAACCCACAAATCTTGATTGATAACATAAAAATGGGGATGCCCAGACATAGATCTTTTTGCCTCCCCTCTGAATTGCCAACTACAAAAATTCTGCACAAGGACTTATCACAAACAAGCATGGAAAGTGGATGCTCTTCTGTTCAGCTGTAAAAACCTAAAAGTCTATGCCTTCCCATCACTGCCTCTCCTTTCAAAGGTACTCCTAAAAGCCAGACAAGAAAAACCACAGATGATCCTGATTGTTCCAGACTGGCCACACCAGCACTGGTACCCTATCTTAAGGAACTTGGCTGAAGGCCCACCATGGATTCTGCCCCAAATTCCATACCTTCTGACTCAACAAAGCAATCAGATCCTGCATGGTCAGCTCAAAACCCTAAACCTGGCTGCATGGCAGATACTTTAGTCAAACAGGCAACACCTCTCTCTAAAGCTGTTATGGATGTCATTTTGGAGGCCAGGAGGTCTAGCACCAGGAAAGCTTACTCAGAAAAATGTAAGAGATTCTGCGCCTGGAACCACGCTCACAGCCTTGACCCTCTTGTTCCAAACATTCCTCAGATTTTACAATACTTAACTGAGATGCTGGACAGAGGCCTATCCTTTTCATCAATTAAGATTCACGCCTCTGACATTTCTGCACATTACAACACGGATCCTCCTTTATTCTCTCATCCCTTGCTAAAGCAGTACCTCAGAGGGGCTAAAAACATAAGACCACCCTGGAGAGCACCAACACCAACTTGGGACCTCAATTTCGTTTTGGAAAAACTGACCCTACCATCTTTTGAGCCAGCCAATACAGCCGATCTAAAATTTTTATCATGGAAAACAACTCTGCTCCTGGCAGTAACTTTAGCACGAAGAGTCTCAGAGCTACAGGCATTAATGGCAGTGGAACCTTTTATAATTTTTCATCAGGATAGGGTATCTTTAAGGACAAACCCTACCTTCATGCCAAAGGTGGTATCTAGTGTGGCTCTTAACCAAACCATCCATTTGCCTACTTTTTATCCAAACCCCCAAAATAAAGGGGAGAAACTTCATTCTTTGGACATACACAGGCAGCTACGCTTCTACTTGGACAAACCAAAGCTTTCAGGAAAACTGATCAACTGTTTGTAGCATATGCTGCAGGATCACAAGGCAAAGCTATCTCAAAGCAGACTATATCCAAATGGATAGGACACTGTATCCAGCACTGCTACACACAGCATGGAAAATCAGTTCCAAATAGCATTAGGCCTCATTCCACCAGGGCAACAGACACTACAGCAGCCTTTCTCAGAGGAGTACCTACCAAGGAAATTTTGGAGGCTGCAACTTGGAGTTCAGTGCACACCTTCACCAAGCATTACCACCTGCCTCTTTACTCTAAATCCAGAGCAGGATTTGCCACTGCAGTTCTGCAGGGCCTCTTAGCCAATCCTAACTCTTTATAGACCAGCCACCCAAACTTAGCTTTGGGATTCAACCCAAGTGTGATGACTGCAGCAGTGTAACACGACGAACATAGTACAGTTTTGTACCTACCATAAATGTAGATGTTCGAGTGTTCACACTGCTGCATTCCAGGTTACCCTCCCTCCATCCCCTCTGAACTAGCTGGACTTATCTGTACCCTTCTATCCTATACAACCTTTGGGGTGTATTTGCTGGTAACTGAAGGTATTGTTTTTATTTTATATGTATATTTTTGATTAGCATTATGTATTGCCTACCCACTTGGGGGCACCTGACATCTGGGGCAAGAAAAACTGAAGAAAATGGTGTCGGATGCATCTTATATACCCCTGGCGCACTGACGTCAGGGAAGAAGCGACAGCAACCGACGCCGGACCAAGACTTTGGAACTCTGGCCGACTGTGGGACCACCTGATGGCTGAATAACACAAGTGTGATGACTGCAGCAGTGTGAACACTTGAACATCTACATTTATGGTAGGTACAAAACTGCACTTTATTTAACAGTGAAAGTTTGTATTTAGAAAGTTGAGATACTAATATTTTTTTTTCTTGGTATTAAAAAGGTTAATGTGGAACTGCTACAAAGGTTTCAAGTCTAAGTGTAAGTGAAGACACTATATCTACTATCCTGGCAGCAGCTGCCATCACCCTAAGGCAGTGTGGGAGACCAGCTGCAACATTGACTAAGTTGGTGCTAAAATGTGACCAGACTACGACTATCATTTTGCCCTGTGCTAATAAGCCTAATGCTGCTGTGTTATGCTCACAACAGAAACTCCTTTGAAGAGTCAGGTAAGTCAAGGATGGAAGGGTTAAGGAAGATTTTTCAGATGAGTGAATGCACAGGTTTTTCTTGCTCTGGTAGTAATTCTGATACTTTTAAGGAGTTCTAAAAGTAGTTTTATTACTAATGTAAAATTGGAAATCCATTGCTACAGTAACCTGCTAACCCAAGGAAAGCATGGAGCTCTTTCAGGGTCATGAAGCACTGAATAGCAAAAATATGATGAGGAAGAGGATATTGCTGCCCCCCAGGGGCAGCAGTAACATAGACCTCGTCATCACCAACATGGGTGACTGGTGTATCACACCAGAGGTCAGCTCCTCATTGGTCAGATCCGAACACAAGCTAATCACCCTAAACATCCACATCCCACTCCCACCCTCCATTAGGAAAACAACCGTAAAAAATGTCTCCAAAGCCAACTTCACGCTTCTTAAGACAGAAGTGGCAAACTTCACGACACCCATGCAGATGGACAGTAGAGGTACGACTGCTGAATCCTACACAAATGCACTTTATAAGCACTTACACGAGTGCATGGATCGTGCTATCCCTAACAGAACCAAGATGCTATCCTCTAAAAAAGGAAGCCAATCTGGTGGTCTTCTGCTATAAACAAACTCTACAACAGAAGAAAGAAACTGTTGCAAAAAATGAGTAAAATCCCACGATTGGAGGAACTCCCTGGTCAGCCTCAGTAAGAAGCTGAGATCTTTCATAAAATCCTCCAAAGCTAGTTATGAAAACAAAATCGCCACTGATTCTAAAGACAACCACAAAGCATTCTATAGCTATGTCAAGAATCTCAATGGCAACACTCAGGTCTGCTCTGAGTTACAGCACAATGACACTAAATATACAGAACCAACTGATATTGCCAATATCTTGGAAGATAGGTTCAGTGCTAACTTTACCCCCTCTCACCCCCTAAAGGGCCCATCTTTATACCGAAAGAATGCAAAGTTCCTGTAATCAAGGCTGCACAGGTAAAAACCTCACTCTCCAAAGCCAATAACATAGCATCCATGGGACCTGACAACATCCCAGGCTGCCTTCCACATGAACTACAGAATGAACTGGCACCCCACCTAAGTACCGTGTTCAATCATAGCCTCACCTCAGGCTTTGTACCCATTGAATGGCGCACTGCGACGGTTATCCCACTTCATAAAGGGGGGCCACAACAGAACCCGGGAACTACTGCCCCATTAGCCTGACGAGCCTGGTCTGCAAGGCCATGGAATGTATCATCATGGAACTCATAAACAAAGACATTGGAGATCTCCAAACTCTGGACCCCACCCAGTTTGGGTTTGTAAAAGGCAGCTCATGTCACCTAAACCTGATAGACTTCTTTGAAGTAGTCACCAAAGCCACAGATGAGGGTAAGGTGGGTCACACAGCCTATCTAGATCATGCCAAGGTGTTCGACACCAACACCCACTCTGGAATTATAGATAAACTCACTAAACTAGGTATAAATCCCTATGTCACAAGATGGGTTGCCAACTGGCTTACTGACAGAATCCACACTGTGAAAGTAGCAGACTACAAATCAGACTTCAGACCAGTGACAAGTGAAGTACCACAGGATTCAGTCCTGGGTCCTCTCCTGTTTGGTATCTACTTCTCTGAAGTACAGGCTAACACAGAAGGTCTTTGGCTAATGAAGTTTGCAGGTGACTGCAAACTAGGAGCCATAAACGAAACTCCTAACGATGTGGACATCCTACAAAAGGGCCTCACTGAGACAGATGCCTGGTGTCAAAGCCATTGTCTCAAGCTCAATGCCAAAAAGTGCATTGTCATCCTCTTTGGTAAAAACTCTGTACCCATGAACTACCACATAGGCGGTAGTCTACTTAACACTGAAAGTGTGATAAGAGACCTTGGGATACAGGTGGACAGTAGTCTCTCCTTTGATAATCACATCACCACAGTGGTCAGGAAATCCTTCTACGTGGCACACCTCATCACAAAAGGTTTCTCATCCAGAAAAAGAGGTCATTGTTCCCCTCTACTCATCACTCATTAGACCCATTATAGAGTACAATGCCCCTTTTGGTATGTACCTCACAAGACAGCTACAACAACTGGAAAGGCTGCAAAAATACCTCACAAAGAGGATTACTGGCTTCAAACAGATGCCTTACACAGACCGTCTCAAAAAACTCCAGCTTTACTCCATCGCATATCGCCTACTCAGAGGCGATCTCTGCCTAACATACAAAGCTATGTCAAACCCAGAGCTGTTGGACATGCTCCACTTAAATAAATCCCAATCCCTCCGAGCTACACGCTCTAGGGACCTAAACCTTGTCACCAAAATAAACAGAACATGCTGGAGGGATAGATTCCTGTCCCATAGACTTCCCATACTCTGGAACAGACTACCTATCTATGTCAAACAGAGCTCCTCATTAGCACTCTTCAAGAAAAATCTTGATGATTGGATGGGTAATAGGAAATTCACGCCGGGGATCACTTCTGTGGTTCTGTTTGATAGGGGCACAGGAAAATAATTTTCTTGGGTGGTGAAAGCCAGGGTACCTTTTTGGCTAGGCTTGTATAGGCCCTAGGGCCAATAGCCTAGTACCTACCTATGAACCTAAGAATATGATGTGCTTATGCAGAAATAAGATGTCTCTAGTACTGATTCTGTCTCTTCCACAACTGCAGATTCCTATGGTAGTCTAGTCCAAGTATACATATGTTCTGTAAATAAAAACACACCGATGTTGAATCACAGGATCCTATTCATTCAGTCTGTTCAATCTGACATATGGGTCCATGAGCCACCACTCAGATCTGATCCAGCAAATCTAGTGCTCCAGTCTCGAACCCTTTAAGAATCTTTCCTTCCCCTAATGGCCCTGTCCCCATAACAAACTCAGATCTCATTTGTTGCTTTTGTGAGTACCAGCAAGATCTGGGCAGATAAGTGGACCACCTCAAAATTTCAGTTTTTGATTGTTCGTAGCTTAAACAAAATTTATATAGACCTTTCTTTAATGTTAACGAAAAATTGTTAAAATCTGTCATAATTTTCTCAGTTTGCCCTTTACCTTTTCTATGGTGTTTTTGCCTCCTTTCCTTCCCTGCCTATTGACTGTACTATTAATTATACCCTATTGAGATGGTGTTAGTTACAGTTAGTTATTACCTTTGAATAATTAGATATATTTGGTGTATTGTTAATCTTTGAATAATAGTACTCATATTAGAGTTTAAATCTTGTAGAGTTTTAGATTCTTTAAGTGCTTCGTGGTTTTGTATAGACATAGTTATTGTGTGAAATTAGTGTTTTTTTATCTCACCTTGGAGAGAAGTAAACTCCTTTAAAAAAAGGTGGTCATAAGAATCCCCATGCAGGATCTTCACAACCTTTGTGTATTGTGTCTGGAGGTCTCACATCTGTCAGTTTCACATAAGATTTGTGCTACCTTTGGCCCCAGAGACTTAGCAAACTGACATAACAATCTCACTGTCAAAGGGCTTCTTCGAATAGAGGAAATCCTGAAACCAAAAAAAGTATTCAGAAAAAGCTTCAAAGTCAAAAGATTTGTATCCAGAGAAGAGGTGGAGAGATGCTTCATTTTCAACTCCAGCAACAACAGCTGTGAGAATTGAGAAACATGCCAATTGGACCCCGACATATACTCCAACTCCAGCTCCTGAGATTGGGCAAACTATTACAAGCCAGGATTTCCCAAGGAAACCATTTTCAGACAAGACAGAGCAACTTCCTTACAGGCCCTCTTCTGCTGTTTCTACATGATCCTTCAGATGATATAAAAGTATTTTTGAAGTTTGTCTGGATTGTCTGTTGGAGAGGTTTCTTACGACACAGAATGAGGTGGAGGTCATTCCTATCCCTTCAGCTCTGAAGCTGGTAGGATCCATACATTTTACTCCTATCCAGGACCACTCACTGAGCCTATCTTCTGTATCCATCATCTCGGAACTGTCTCTCCAACCAGATTCTGTGGCCTGGAGACCCACATTTCCTCAGCTCCAGGACTTGTGGATCTGACTCGTTCAGTTCTAACATTGTCTGATCCTCCATTGGTTACTTTGGAGATGTCTGCCTTTGGGTCCAGTCCTCACACTGGTGCCATCTTCCCTGACAGGTTCACAGATCCCTCTGGGTTTACTGACCCACATTTCTGTGGAGGGAGTTGGATTCAACAATGGGAGTGGCTTCTTTGGATCCGTTTGAGGTGGGCATGGTGTTCCAAGTGCGCAGGAGAGTGATTTCTTCACCTCAGAGAGCAGATCCACAGGTTCCACTGGGGTATGGTTCTTGCCCTGCATCCTTAGTCAATCTCTTCTGTTTCGGCAATGACATCTACAGGTTCAGAGTCATTCTGTTGACCCCAAACATTTTGCATTAGCACAGAGGCAGTCCTCTGAGGACTCAGAGGAGCATCATCTCCTGATCCACCAAAGAGGGAGGACATGTAAGAGGAAACACCTTTTCTTCCCATTTGAGTTAGTCACATCGGATACCAACTCTATGGATAGAGAGGGATCTCCAAGATCCCCCCCCCCAAAGGATGCCTCCTTTGGAGGTACCCTGGAGCTCATGAATCAAAGAGGATAATAGCCCACAGAATCTTCCTCTCAGAATGAGACAGTATTGCTTGAGGCATACAGAATAACTCCATCAATATCCTGGGTGGTTCTCTCCTCTTAACAAGCTAATGGATTTGTCAGTTAGGAAGTCATGCCAGGATACCTGTGAGGTGGTCCCCGGTAGGGCAGATAAAAATTCTTTGTCCCCCAAATGAGAAACCCCATTGGTCCAAAATGCCTCCAGCTGACTCCATACTTATAGTAGCAATCACTAAGAAACAGATTTCTGAGGACTCTTCCTCTGTCCATCCTCCCAGTAAGGAAGCATGGGTGAAGGATAGACTGGGGAAGTGGGTGCCTGCTTCTGGCTCATTTGTGATCTGAGCCTTGAACTACAACCACATGACGAGGTTCCAAAGAGATCTCTCCCAACAAGCATCATCCGTTCTGAAGAAATCCTTTTCTCCCAAGTTGTAGAAACTACTTCAGGCTACTCTGATTTTTAAGCCTACCATTTGTAATTTCTTCATGTGCTTGATGCATATAATTGCAGATGGCACACCAAGAGCAGCTGGGATAGGTAGCACGATGAGATATCATGCCTGGCTGTAGTTGTGTGATTTCACACACATCTTTAAGGCATCCTTCATCAATGTCCTTTTCAAAGGTATTGCCTTATTTGGATCTGTGGCCTAAAAGAAAATATAGACACTCGAGAAGGAAGGTAAGACACACACACACACTGCTGAGGGAATCAAGTTTGATGCTCCTGAACTCCCTTTTAACAGAAAACAAAGAACCTCATTCACTCTGATTCCAGAGGTCTAGGTGTCAGTCTGACTCCTACTCTGAGAGGGGTGGCTGTGGCAGAGGTGGTCCCTTTAACAGATGCAGGCCCTTTTCTGACAGGTGAGCCCAGAATCCCTAAAGGTGTATCTGGCTGCTCCACTCTGGAGGCAGTTGGGGGATACATGTCCCTGTACCCACTCTCGTGTTTCACCATCACATGAGATAAGTGGATAATAAGGATTACATCCAGAGGCTATCACTTTCCATTTCTGGAACCCCACCACCACCACCATGTCACCCATTGCTGGATGCCTCACTCAACCAAGCAAAAGCCACTTTGCAGGAGATTCTGTCTCTGCTACAAAAAAAGAGCCATCCAGTAGCTCTCACCAGGCCAGACTGGGTCAAGATTTGTTTCCAAAGAAATCAACAGACCTCAAGTCTGTATTGGACCTCAGCCTCCTGAACAAATATGTAGAAAGACCCACTTTCAGATGGTCTGGTGGCAGTCAGTTCTTCCCTATAGAAGAACAAATGGCAATATTCATAGATCTCCAGGACATTTACCTTAATATAAAGGTTGAGGAAGAGTCATGGATATTTCTATGCTTCCAATTAGGAAACAGTCATATAGTTTAGAGCCTCAGCCCCCAGGGTATTTACCAAATGTATGGTGGTAATAGCAGCCCATCTATGTCTCCAGGGATACAAAATATTCCCATAATGGGAAAGCTAGCTTCCAGCTGTCCCCCTCAGTGGAGTCTCTTCTACATGCCAAGGACTACCTTCTTCAGCTTTGTTTTTCTGTGGCCATTTCCATCAGTCTTGGAAAATTCAAGTTGAGTCCCACACAGTGCTTGATATTTCTAGGATGTTGTTTAGACACTACAATTTCATTGATATCTCTTTTTTGGACAGAATCCTAGCCTTAAGATCCATGATTGAGTGTCTTCTATGTGCTGAATGTCCTTCAGCATGTGTAATTCTGAATACTGAGGCTCATGGCTTCCTCAATATTAGTGGTACAATTTGCTCAATATCCCATGAGAATCCTTCAGTTCCACCCTCTTTCAACAACAATAATAATAACTCAGTCATCCAAGAAACATCTACAATGGTGGCTGCAGTTTCCACTAACGTCAGCAAACAAACTCTTTCAGGTTCCATTCCTAACAGCAACGATGACCACTGATGCAGCCCACCACAGGTGGGATGGAGCATTACGAAGGGGAATGGTCTGAGGTCTGTGGACAAAACAGAGGTTTGTCTTCACTTAAATATACTCTAGATTAGGAGCAGTTATTCTTATGTTATAGGAGCTGCAGGACTACATTTCTCTGGGAGAGATTCATTTTTGGATGGAACAACATGACAGTAGTCTGATACATAAGCAAGAGGGGAACCAAATGATGTTCTTCATGTTTCACTGTTGCAGTCATTATATTTGGGTTATCCTGCTGGCAGGTTGCCCTCAGTCGGCCTAAATTCCAATATCTTGGGTCCTGCGTCGGTTGCTGTCACCTCTTCCCTGACGTCAGGTCATCAAGGGTATAAAAGATGCAGCCGACACCATTTTATTCAGTCTTTCTTGCTGTGTGATGCCAGAAGCAGTTCGCAAGTGCTGTTCGTCCGACTCCTGAGATTTTCATGTTTGAGTTTCAGATCCAAAGTCTTCATTAGAAGCTAAGTACCTCGTTGGGGAAACATTTTTCTTAATCCAGACCGATGTCAGAAAAAGTTAATAATTGTATTTCTTGTGGGAAGCAAATACCTCATAAGAACTTTCATTCTTACTGTATTCCTTGCCTAGGCCCTGACCATGACATTGCTAGTTGTCGGTTTTGTGCTAGATTTAACCAACGTACTATTAAGCGTCGGTACGATTTTGCACTAAGCTATTTTGGGTGAAGATTTAATTATACAATGTCGTTGGATAGCCATCCGACTACCGGAGTTCACAAAAAACGCAAAGAAAAAGAAAAAGACAGTCAACCGAGGTCCAAAACCGACAACGAAGCTTCTCTTAAGCAAGTCGCCGGTTTTCAGTGAGGCGCTTTCGCAGCCCCTGACACCCGCTACTTTAGAGTCGCAGGCCGCTACTGACTCCCACGTGGAGTCGGCCAGGCCGCTGAAAACTCAAGGTATTGGAGCCTCAGAGATTATTCCCTCAGATGGGTCCGGAGCCGCTGAGCAGGCATCGGCTTCTGAGAGTGTATTCAGACCTAAACAATTATATATAAAACCGACTTCAAAGACAAAGACTAAAATACCTTTAAAGGCAAAGAAACAAGTTCACCAGCCACAAGGACAGGTTTCCATGTCCAAAAAACAGATGTTCAAAATGGCCGAAGACTTAATTACCTTGATCAGGGGTTCCCATCCTCCTCCTGCTGATAAGAGGCCTAGGCAAGAGACAGGCTATGAATTTTCAGATCAGGTTTCCATTTCTTCTGATTAGGAATATTCTCTTCCCCCCTATGAGGATTCTGATGCTGAAGAATCAATTCCTTCAGCTTCTCCTCCCGAGGACTACTCTTTTGGGGAAACCTTGCATACTATGAGGGAGCACTTCCACTGGGAGAGCCAAGATTTTTCAGAATCTAAGAAAAAGCTCAGAGACTTCCTTTTACTACCTCAACACAGGCTTCTAGCTATTCCACCTGTGTTGGACATTGTATATGATGTGTTCTCGGAGTCTAGTCTGACCCCTGACTCTTTACCTCCAGCTCCTGTTAAGCCGGACAGATACTACAGGGTCCCTGACTCTCATAAATTCCTTTTCAAAAACCCTACTGCAGACCCAGAAACTATTTCTCAGGGTCCAAAAGGGATCAAGGGTTCTACTGCAAAAAACCCTACCCCCTCTGACAGGGATTCTAGGGCACTGGATAGATGGGGAAAAAAGATTTACACATCTGCTACTTTGGCTATAAGGGCCTTAAATTGCCAGTTTCATATGATCAAATACCAGCAGTATATCATGACACTGCTTAAACAGAAAATTATGGCAAATTCTGATTGTGCAGAAAACAAAGAAATGCAGGATTTATTGCATGCAGCTGAACAAGTTGGAAAGCATACTTTGCAATGTGGGTTTGATTCTCTGGAGGCCTCCTGCAGGACCACTGTTACGGGTTCTGTCATTAGGAGGCATGCTTGGTTAAAGGAACAAACTCTGCCTGACCATGTTAAAGCAAAATTATTAGATGCTCCTTTACAACATGATACCTTGTTTGGTGTTAAGGCAGAAGAGGTGTTAAAGAAAATGGAGGACAAAGCTAAATCTATGCAAACGGTCAATGATTTTTTTACAGGTACAGCCACCTAGATTTAGCAGACACTGGCCTACAAAGAATTGGTCCTTTCCAGTCTCAAACAGACCTCAAAGGGGCAGATCCAGATGCCCTAGAGACAGATCATAGCCGCAAGGATCCTACAGGCCTAAGCAGTGGAGTGCTTCTACCTCCAAAGGGGGAGAAGACAAAGCACAATCATACAGGAAACAGTCCCAATGACTTCCCCCTGCCTGCACCAAGCACTTATCTTCTGGCAGCACCCTTAGGGAGAAAACTAGTACTTTTTTCTCAAAATTGGCACATTATAACCCAGGACAAATGGGTTCTAGACATAGTGGCACAAGGCTACAAGTTTCATTTCCATACTCTGCCAAGGGCAAACGGTTGGCCAGACCTGCCAAAAAAATCAATGGGCAGAGGCTCAAAAACAAGTCGCAGCTCTCGTGGACATGAGGGCTATTCAACAAGTGCCACAGCAAGAGCAGGGACAAGGATTTTACTCAAGACTGTTCTTGGTACCCAGAAAGGACAAAGCATGGAGACCAATACTGGACCTATCTATTCTAAACACTTTCCTGGATCTACCAAAATTCAAGATGTTGACCTTACAACAGCTTCTGCCCATGCTGGGCAGCAAGGCTTGGCTCGTGACTTTAGACCTAAAAGAGGCATACCTGCATGTCCCAATCAGACAATCATGCAGAAGATACCTCAGATTCAAGGCTGGCTCAAAGCATTACCAATTCTCTGCACTGCCGTTTGGCTTATCTACTACACCCAGGGTCTTCACAAAGTGCCTGGCACCAGTAATTGCTTACTGCAGACAGAGGAATGCAAATATATACTTACTTGGATGATTGCCTCATACAAGCAGAGAACAAGGTCATTCTACTACAGCATCTGACATTTGTGATAAGACTTTTAACATGCCTAGGGTACACAGTCAACAAAAAGAAATTAAAACTAGTACCCTCTCAAGAGATAATATTCCTGGGTGCAAGCTTAAATACAACTGCCCAGATGACTTATCTCACTCCAGACAAAGACAACTGACTACCTATTTCAAGGAAATGGCAACAAATGCCCAGTTATCTGCAAGAAAAATTCTGCAGGCTTTGGGCTTCATGGCATCCTGCATCTTACTAATTCCATATGCAAGACTGCATATGAGGAAAATTCAATGGTACCTAAAAAGTGTCTGGACACAACATTGCCACAGTCTGGAAACAATGATTACTCTAATTCCCTGCCTGCAATAGGAATTTCGATGGTGGACAAAGGCTTGCCACCAAAACAAGGGACAGCCATTCTCACTACCTCCAGCAAGGCAGAGCCTAACGACGGATGCTTCAGATTATGCCTGGGGGCACACATGGCAGGAAGAGGCATTCAAGGCACCTGGTCCACAAACCAAAAGCATCTACATATCAATCAAAAAGAGATGCTTAGCCATTCAAAATGCCCTGACAGCCTTCAAGGACCTACTTCATCTGGGACAACTACTGATAGAGACAGACAACACCACGGTCATGTGGTACATAAGCAGGGGGGCACTCATTCTTATCTCCTGTGCAGACAAGCCATGGCTTTATGGGACACAGCATTGACTTACCAAGTTCATCTGCAGGCACAATTCCTGCCAGGAAAGGACAATACTCTGGCAGACGAACTAAGCAGAAACCTCATGGATCCCCACGAGTGGCACCTGGATCCACAAGTCTTCAGCATGATAACAAAGAAATGGGGACGCCCGGACATAGATCTGTTTGCCTTTCCTCAAAACAATCAACTAAAAAGATTGTGCACAAGGACTTATCACAGACAAGCTTGGAAAGTGGACGCCTTATCTTTCAACTGAACAAACCTATCAGTATATGCCTTTCCTCCACTGCCTCTCCTCCCCAAGGTACTCATAAAAGTCAGGCAGGAGAAACCAAAAGTGATTCTGATTGCCCCAGACTGGCCACACCAGTACTGGTATCCGATCTTAAGGAACTTGTCCCAATGCCCAGCCTGGACCTTACCTCAAATACCTCATCTACTGTCCCAGCAAAACAATCAGATTCTGCACAGCCAACTCAGGACCCTAAACCTGGCAGCATGGCGGATAATGTAGCCATACAAACCACACCTCTCAGTAAAGCTGTAATGGATGGCATTTTAGAAGCCAGAAGGCCTAGTACTAGAAAATCCTATGCTGGGAAATGGAAAAGATTTTGCGCTTGGTTGGAACCAAGCTCAAGGAACAGATACAGCTGTTCCAAATATTCCTCAGATTTTACAATACTTAACTGAGATGCTGGACAAAGGCCTATCTTTTTCATCAATTAAAATCCATGCCTCTGCCATTTCGGCTCATTACAATACAGAGCCATCACTCTTTTCTCATCCTTTATTCAGGCAGTACCTCAGAGGAGCCAAAAACTTAAGGCCTCCAAGGAGAATGCCAATACCTGCATGGGACCTCAATTATGTCTTGGAAAAACTCACCTTACTTCCTTTTGAGCCAGCTGCTACTGTGGATTTAAAGTTCTTATCTTGGAAAACAGATCTGCTCCTAGCAATAACTTCTGCAAGACGAGTTTCAGAGCTACAGGCTCTCATGGCTGTAGAACCCTTTATCATTTTTTTCATCCAGACAGGGTCTCTCTGAGAACAAACCCTACATTTATGCCTAAGGTGGTATCCAGTGTAGCCCTTAACCAAACAATTCGTTTGCAAACTTTTTATCCAAATCCACAGAACAAGGGGGAGAAAATTCTGCATTCTTTGGACGTACACAGACAACTTAGATTCTACTTGGACAAAACTAAAGTTTTCAGAAAGACAGAACAATTACTAGTGGCATATGCCACAGCATCACAAGGAAAGGCCATCTCCAAGCAGACTATTTCAAATAGGTCACTGCATTCGATTCTGCTACTCACAGTGTGGCAAACCAGTGCCTAAGGGCATTAGGCCACATTCAACCAGAGCTGCAGCCACTTCTGCAGCCTTTCTCAGGGGAGTTCCAACCAAAGACATTTTAGAGGCTGCTACTTGGAGTTCAGTGCATACCTTTACAAAAACATTACAATCTGCCTCTTTACTCTACATCCAGGGCAGGCTTTGCCACTGCAGTTCTGCAGGGTCTCATAGCCGCTCCTAATGCTGTTTATCTCCAGCCCCCCAACCATAGCTTTGGGACTCAACCCAAATGTAATGACTGCAACCCCCCCCCCCCGCCATCCCCCTTATTTTTGCTGGAACTTATCTTTACTTCTCTAGTCTATATAACCTGGGTGGTGTATTTGCTTATAGATGAAGGAAGAGCTTATTTTGGTGCATCTATGTTTTATTTACATAATTTTAGCCTACCCTTTTGGGGGCACCTGACATCTGGGGCAAGAAAAACTGAATAAAATGGCATCGGCTGCATCTTTTATACCCCTGACGACCTGATGTCAGGGAAGAGGTGACAGCAACCGATGCAGGACCCAAGACTTTGAAATTCAGGCCGACTGAGGGCAACCTGCCAGCAGGATAACCCAAATGTAATGACTGCAACAATGAATACACTCGAACATCTACATTTATGGTAAGTGTACACAACTGTACTATATCCATTATGTCACAAGGCAATGCGGGTGTGGTGATGGGTGGTGACTTCTCACCATTTTCTGACAGCGGCACACATTCCTGGGTGGCACAACAAATTGGTGGGCAAGTTCAGCAGGAATCTCCATTTGCCTTATGGGGTGGTCCCTCAATCCAGAGGTTGCCAAGAAGATATTTGATCGCCGGAGAACCCCTTGCTGTGACCTGTTTGCCACTCCCCAAAACATGAAATGCAGCAGCTATTTTACCATTGCCCATCTTCCAGGACAGCCACCCAAGTACTCTCCATCTCATCATTGTCCGCTGGGTTACTTTATGCTTACCCTCTCCATCCTCTGATGACCAGTTCCTTCAGAAAGCCTTATGGTGCAGAGACAGTTATTCTTATAGCTCCATTTTGGCCCAGGAAAAAAATGTTTTCCCCTTTTCAAGCTTCAGTTAAAGGGAGCCTCCTTGTTTCTTTGATCCGTTTCCAGATGTAGTCACTCACCCATTTGGGAAGCCTCATCCAGACATTCACAATTTGACCCTCCAGTTCCAGTGATAGCCAAAGATACTTCACTTCCCATTCTTTATCACAGCTTCTTAGAAACCTTTTACCTGAAAGGCTTATTGCAGTAAATGGAAAAGGTTTACTTCTTGGGCGGAATTCAAAATATTGAACCCTTTTCAGCTTCTTTTGAGAATGTTTTCCATTTTTCTTTGACAACCTTGTTCCACTCTGGTTGTAGTTTATCAGCTATTAAGGTTCATTTGGCAGCAATTTCTTCCTTTCCTGTTGGTTTTAAAGAGCGTTCACTGACTTCCCACAAATTGTTTTAAATCCTTCTTCAAAGACACCTTCCTTCTATGACCCCCAGTAAAGGGCTCCGTACCTCCTTGGGATCCAAGTTTCATGCTTATAACCCTGTTCAGCCCTCCATTTGAACCTGCATCTTCTGCAGACCTAATAGTCTTATCTTGGAAAACTATTTTCCAAGTACTAGTTGAAAAAAACAACACCAATTTATTTGGGTCCTGATTAAACAACTAAGAAATATACTAAGTGCTTCATCACTGTTAAAGATGGAAGTGCTTAATACTTCTTAGTTTATTAATAAAAGTTTAATCTGGACCAGTTTACGTTGGTGGTATTTTTTTCAAGTGTTTGTGTTTGCTTTTTCTTCTTTTTTGGTTCCTGGTAGCAGTCCCATCAGCCAGAAGGCTATAAGAGCTTTGCACTCTTTCATTTGATTTCTCTATATTATTTTTTTTACAAGAATAGGGTCACGTTAAGAACAAATCCTTCCTGTATACCAAAAATGGCTTCACAGATCAACATTTCTCAACCCATTCACCTACCTTTGTTCTTCCCTAACTGTTGAAATAAAGGAGACTACATCCTTCATACACTAGAGGTTCGCAGACAACTTCAATTCTTTCTTCATTGAACAGTCCCTTTGAAGAAGTATGATCATTTTTTTTCCTAGTTTATTCTGAAAAAAGGATCAAAGCAGCCAAGATTTTGATATTTAGATGGTTGTGGAATTGCATGTGCTTTGTCTATTCGCTCCTTAACAAATTATTTGCTGCCAAACTCAGGTCTCACTCAGCAGGGCTATGGCAGCATCTTCAGCCTTTTTTCAGATCCCATTCCTTGTATAATAGTTGGGAAACAGCTACTTGATCTTTTACACATACCTTCATTAAGCACAACTTGGATTGCATGTCTAGTACTAGAGCTTCTTTTTGGGCTTCCATCCTGAAGGGTCTCCTTTCATGAGGCCATGCAGGATTTCCATAGCTGGGAATTATGACCCAGACTTCAGATCTGATGTACTGAATGAATAGGATACATAAATTATGTACTTACCATAATGATAGATCCTTTCATTCCAGTCTGTCCGATATCACAACCTGCCTACTTTTCCCTGCCAGTCTATAGACCTTAAGGATTGTGATGTCCTTCAAGAATGCAACTGCAGTCATAACATATGGGTTGTCCTGCCTCAGGCAGCCCTCGGTCGGCCGGATTCCAAAGTCTGGGTCCGGCGTCGGCTGGTGTCGCCTCCTCTCCGACGTCAGAACGGCTGGAGTATAAAGGCATCGGCCGACGCCATCTTCTTCAGTCTTTCTTGCCGCGCGGTGCCCGAAGCAGAAGCAGTTCGCAAGTGCCGGTCGGTCAGCTCCTGTGTTTTCAATACCGAAGTCATCTAAAAGCTAAGTACCCCGTTGGGGAACATTTTTTCTTGCCTCAGCCGATGTCAGAACAAATTGAGAAAGTTAATAATTGTTTGTCTTGTGGTAAACAAATACCTCATAAGGACTTCCATTCTTATTGCCTCCCTTGCCTGGGCCCAGACCACGACGTCTCGGCCTGTGCTGCCTGTGCTTGCTTTAATAAGCGCACTCTCAGGCGCCGGGCAGAATTTGCTGAAGACTTTTGGTGAATCTTTTGCTTATATCATGCCGTCGGAACAACCGACAACTCAATCTACCAAAGCGAAAGGACCGGGACCGACATCCTCGGCCCGTCCTCCACCGATACTCCTCCTAAACCCTCCGTGAGTGCTTGGTCCCTTGAGCGGTAATTCAACCGCTCCAGGCTGACGACACAGCGTTAACACGTCCTCCGGTTTCGGAGTCTACCCCGGTGCCGGTTGTTGATTTTCCTCCAGAAACCGAAGTTCTGGATCTACCCGACACCATTCCTGTGGACAAGGTTACTCCTGCACGTGGGGCTGCTAGGCCTCCTGTATCCATGTCCATCAAGGCCTTTGCACGTGCTAAGGCCGCCAGCCAGGCCAAGGCCCATCCTAAACCTACTGCCCAGGCCCCTTCTTCTGATAAGCAGATCATGTCTCTTGCTGCAGATCTTATTTCTCTTATCAGGGGGTCTCAGCCTCATCCAGACAGAGGTTCTCAGCCGCCTGCAGAGAAAAGGCCCAGAACTGAGCAGGCCGACAACCTCTCTTCAAATGAGGCCTCTGGGGATTCTGAGCATTCAGATACCCAAGAAGAATCCTTCCAGGCCTATGAGGACTCTGATGCTGAGGAATCAATTCCCTCTGCCTCTCCTCCAGAGGATTTTTCGTTCGGTGAAGTCCTTCACTCTATGAGGGAGCATTTTAAATGGCAGGGTCAGGAATTCTCTGATTCCAGGAAAAGGCTACGTACCTTCCTCAAGCTACCCCAGCACAGACCTTTAGCTATCCCTCCAGTTATGGATGTCCTGGATGATGTTTTCTCCGACTCCAGTGCTAACCCTGATTCTCTCCCTCCTGCTCCTGTCAAGCCAGACAGATATTATAGGGTCCCTGACACCCACAAACATCTCTTTAAGGCCCATTCTGTAGATCTAGAAACTATTTCACAGGGCCCCAAGGGAGTGGCTACTTCCACAGCCAAGAATCCACTGCCAGCGGATAGGGAAGCTAGGTCCCTGGAGAGATGGGGTAAGAAAGTTTATACCTCTACCACCCTGGCCATGAGGTCACTTAACTGCCTTTTTTATATGTTTCAGTACCAGGATTTTTTACTGGATGATTTACAGAAAAAGCTAGCCTCTCCTGAGCCTATTGATAGAAAGGCATTGCAGGATCTAGTACATAACACTCAGCAGGTTAGCAATCATTTTCTTCTGTGTGGTTATGATGCATTGGAGGCTTCATGTAGGGCAGCTATGACTGGGGCTGTTATTTATAGATATGCTTGGTTAAAAGAACAGCCACTGCCAGACCATGTTAAAGTAAAGTTACTTGATGCACCTCTGGAAAAACAGAAGCTTTTTGGTGCTAATGCACAAGATGTGTTGAAGTCCATTGAGGAAAAAGCAAAATCAATACAGACAGTCAAAGATTTCCTCCAGGTTCAGCCACCCAGATTCAGCAGAAATTGGCCTTCAAAGAATTGGTCCTTTCCGGACACTGACAAGTTTCAAAGGGGAAAAAACAGGCGTGCCCGAGGTAGAGGGCAATACCGAGGCTCCTACAGGGGCTGCCAATGGCAACCACCAAATCAAAGAAGTGGCGCAGGCAGTCCAGCTGCACCACAAGGACAACCACAATGACTTGACTTTCATACCGCCTACAAAGGCTCAAAGAGAAGCACCTTTGGGCGGAAAATTATCCTTATTCTCAAAAAACTGGCATATTTTAACCAAGGACAACTGGATTCTGGATTTAATAGACAAAGGTTACAGATTCCACTTCCGTACTTTACCAATAAGACAAGGCATGCCAAACCTGCCACATCATCAAAGGGCAGAGGCACTCACTCAAGTTTCAAAGCTGTTAAATATAAAAGCAATAGAAAAGGTCCCTCCACAGGAACAAGGCCAGGGATTCTATTCAAGACTGTTCCTTGTTCCAAGAAAGGAAAACAAATGGAGGCCTATACTGGACTTGTCTACTCTAAATACTTATCTCATTGTGCCAAAGTTCAAAATGCTGACGTTGCAGCAACTCCTTCCCATGCTGGGCAAGGGGTCTTGGCTGGTCACTCTGGACCTCAAGGAGGCATACCTGCATGTCCCAATCAGACAAAGCTGCAGAAGATACCTTAGATTTCTTGCAGGGACAGAGCATTATCAATTCTCAGCATTGCCGTTTGGCTTATCTACTGCACCCAGAGTGTTCACGAAATGCCTGGCATCAGTAGTGGCACACTGCAGACTCCAGGGGATTCAAATATACCCCTACCCGACTGCCTCATACAAGCAGACAACAAACAAACCTTGATAGCAAACTTGGACTATGTCATTCAATTACTACAGGCTTTGGGATACACAGTCAACATTCAGAAATCAAGACTTCTGCCATCCCAACAGATTATTTTCCTAGGAGCCAAACTGGACACAAAAACACAAATGGCTTATCTCACAGAGGAAAAACAACAGCAGTTACCAGAGTACTTCAAAGGCCTAGCAAAGCTCTCCCAGCTGACTGCAAGGAAAATCCTGCAGGCCCTGGGGTTCATGGCATCTTTTGCATTCTTCTGATACCTTTGGCAAGACTTCATATGAGAAAGCTGCAATGGTACTTAAAAAGCTTATGGTCCCAACACAGTCAAAGCCTAGAGGACATAATCCCAATCATTCCATGTCTGCGAAGAGAATTTTTGTGGTGGGCTCAAACAAGTCAGTTAAACAAAGGCATGTCTTTCAACAAACCTCAAGCAGGCCAAATGATTACAACAGACGCCTCGGACCACAGATGGGGGGCGCACATGGAGGGCAGATGCATTCAAGGTCAATGGACACCAAGGGAAAGGCACTGCACATAAACCAAAAAGAGATGTTGGCAGTGATACATGCAATCGAGACTTTCGAAAAATCACTTCAACAAGGACATTTGCTAATAAGGACAGACAACACCACTGTTATGTGGTACATAAACAAGCAGGGAGGCACTCATTCTTATCCCCTCTGCAGACTAACAATGATTCTCTGGGAAAAATCCCTAAGTCTGAAGATACATTTGCAATCCCAGTTTGTGCCAGGCAAGGACAATGTACTGGCGGACAAGCTGAGCAGAAATTTCTTGGATCCACACGAATGGATGCTGCATCCTCACATTTTCTCACAAATAACAAGGAGATGGGGAAGAACGGACATAGATCTCTTTGCTTCTCACATGAATCATCACCTGGAAAAGTTCTGTACAAGGACCCACCATCCTCTAGCCTGGAAAATGGATGCTCTCTCCTTCAGCTGGAATTCCCTAACAATTTATGCATTCCCTCCTCTACCACTACTGACCAAGGTGATACTGAAGATCAAAGCAGAACAACCAACAGGCATTTTGATAGCTCCAGACTGGCCAAGGCAGCACTGGTACCCATTGCTGTTGAGCATAACTCGGACCAAACCGTGGCCTCTGCCCCTATGGCCTCTGCTTCTAACACAACACAATTACAGGACTGTTCATCAAGATCTGAAAACATTGCATCTGACAGCCTGGAGGTTACCATAACTCCTTCCGATATCTCTCTTTCCAAAAAAGTTCAAGAGATCTTACTGGAAGCACGCAGACCTTCCACCAGAAAAACCTACTCAGCCAAGTGGAAGAGATTCATCATCTGGAATGCTAACAGGGGTCAGGATACAACAGTCTTGAGTATACCTCAGATATTGGAATACTTGGCGGAAATGTTTCATACTGGTCTCTCATATTCTTCCATAAAGATTCATGCCTCAGCAATCTCAGCAAAATACAATTGTGATCCACCTGTGTTTTCACATCCTTTGCTAAGACAGTTCCTAAGAGGGATAAAGAATATCAAACCTCCCAGGAAACCACCAGTACCTGCATGGGACCTCAACTTCGTCTTGGAAAAATTAACTCTTCCTCCCTTTGAACCAGCAGCAACGTCAGAAATGCAATTTCTCTCATGGAAAACGGTTTTCCTATTGGCAGTCACATCAGCAAGAAGAGTCTCGGAGATACAGGCACTCATGCCAGTACCTCCTTTTCTCATTTTTCATCAGGACAGAGTCTCTCTAAGAACCAATCCTTCATTCATGCCAAAAGTAATTTCCAGGGTATCTCTAAATCAAGCCATTCACCTGCCTACTTTCTTCCCCAATCCTCAAAACAGGGGGGAAGCACTGCTGCATACTTTGGACATACACAGGCAACTACGCTACTACTTTTTAATCCATACACCTAAATGCTTCATCTTATCATGTCCCCATAAATATGTTTATTGCTGAGCCAATTAATGCGTGGATATATAGTTTACTGCAATAGATGCTACTACTTGGGGTGGGAGGGTGGCCTAATGGTTAAGGTGTTTGCCTTACAAACACAAGGTGCAGGGTTTGAGTCTCACAAGGGATAATTGGCTAGGCTTAAAATGGCTCGCAAGGGCAGTTAGCTTAGTGCTAACCTATGAACCTATGAACCTATGAACTTATGAACTTGGACAGAACTAAGGCCACCAGAAAGTCTGACCAACTGTTTGTAGCCTATGCTGCTGGAGTACAAGGAAAAGCAATCTCCAAACAAACAGTTTCCAAATGCATTGGACACTGCATCAGATTCTGCTATTCTTTTCATGGAAAAGGTGTGCCAGCCAATATTAGGCCACACTCCACCAGAGCTATAGCCACATCCACAGCTTTCCTAAGAGGAGTGGCTACAAAGGACATTCTAGAGGCTGCTACATGGAGCTCCGTGCATACATTTACCAAGCACTACAACCTGCCTTTATACTCCAGATCCCGAGCAGGCTTTGCTTCGGCAGTCCTGCAGGGCATTTTAGCCACACCATCACTTTCTTAGTTCCAACCACCCCCAGCTTGGCTATGGTATTCAACCCATATGTTATGACTGCAGTTGCATTCTTGAAGGACATAGTACAGTTTTGTACCTACCATAAATGTAGATGTCCGATAGATATGCAACTGCAGTCGGATTTTCCCACCCTCCTACCCCTCTGCATCCTTCTCTATGGGTCCACTACCCCTATTCCTATTAGCTGGGGGTATCTCCTATGGTGCATCTGTTTATTACTGTTGTGCATGTCTGGAATTGTTTATCCATTCACCAAATTTAGCCTTCCTAGGAGGGCACCTGGCATCTGGGGCAAGAAACACTGAAGAAGATGGCATCGGCCGATGCCTTTCTACTCCTGCCGTTCTGACGTCGGAGAGGAGGCGACACCAGCCGACGCCAGACCCAGACTTTGGAATCCGGCCAACCGAGGGCTACCTGAGGCAGGACAACCCATATGTTATGACTGCAGTTGCATATCTATCGGACATCTACATTTATGGTAGGTACAAAGCTGTACTTTTTTCTTCCTTGAGTCCAAGACAGTGTAAATTGGAGGCTTACACTTTTGACGTCAAACTAGATCTGAGTTAGTCAGAGGGAGACAAGAGAATTAAGGGAAGGAATGATTCTTAAAGGGCTTGTTGCTGTAGCACTAAATTTGCCAGATCAGATCCAAGCAGTGTTTCGAGGACTCATGAGTTGTAGCAGAGAGAATGGAATGAAAGGATCTATCATTATGGTAAGTACATAACTTTCATTTTAGAATCCTTATCCTTTGCTGCCATAACATAATTCTTTTTAATCCATACACCTAAATGCTTCATCTTATCATGTCCCCATAAATATGTTTATTGCTGAGCCAATTAATGCGTGGTTATATAGTTTACTGCAATAGTCTTTGTTTTATCTTCATTCATTTGATATGTAGAAAATAACTGAAACTGTCACAGAATGTTCAACAACACTAAAATGTCCTTTTCAAGATTTAACACACAAAAGATGCTAATGTCTGCAAATAAGGCAAACATTTCATGAGTAGAATGCTAGTTATAGCCTTGAATTTGTGAGTCACTTTTTTGCCAGTGGGCTGTAAATATAAAGCAAATAAAAAGGAAAGTGGACATCCCTGCCTGGTTCCTTTATTCAAACACATATTGTTGGAATAGGTTCATAGGTTCATACTAGGCTATCTGCCCTGGGGCAATTATAAGCCTAGCCCGATTCTGTATGGCTTACGCCACCCCTTGATTTGAGTATACTGTGCCCTTTTTAAGGTTTAGTTTACTGTGCCTCTGTCTAATAGTGACATGGGAGTAATCCCTGGGACAAACCTACGATCCCCCATCCACTTATCGAGATTCTTCTTGAAGAGATTCAGTGAGGTGCTCTGCCTCACATGAACTGGAATTCTATTCCAAAGCGAAGGGAGCCTCTGGGTAATGAACCTGTCCCTCCAGCAGGTTCTGTTTATTTCTGTGCTGAGGTTCAAGTCCCTCGAGCATGTGGCTCTAAGGGATTTAGATTTACTGAGGTGGAGCATGTCCATTAATTCTGGATTTGACATAGCTTTGTATGTCAGGCATAGATCGCCTCGAAGTAGGCGGTATGCAACTGAGTAGAGCTGGAGTTTTTTTAACCGAGCAGCATATGGCATCTGTTTGAGACCCTTGATCCTCTTGGTGAGATACTTTTGGGGTCTTTCTAATTGCTGCAGGTGTCGGGTAAGGTACATCCCAAAAGGGGCATTGTATTCTATGATGGGCCTGATGAGGGATGAATAAAGGGCACAATTACCTCTCTTGATCTAGATGTGAAACCCTTCATGATGAGGTGGGCTATGTAGAAGGTCTTTCTAACCACTTTGGCAATGTGGTTTTCAAAGGAGAGATTGCTATCAACTTGGGTCCCCAGGTCCCTAATAACTTTCTCTGTACTTAATGGGTTTCGCCTATGTGGTAATTTGTGGGCACATTGTTTTGCCAAAGGGTATGACTATACATTTTTTGGCATTTAGCTTTAAACCATGGCGCTGGCACCAGTTATCTGTCTCTGTGAGACCTTTCTGAAGGATGTTTGTGTCAGCTGGGGAGTTGATTATGGCGCCCAGTTTGCAGTCGTCTGCGAACTTGGTGAGCCCTAGTCCTCCACGTTGCCTGTACCTCAGAAAAGTATATACCGAACAAGAGTGGTCCCAGGACAGAACCCTGTGGGATGCCACTTGTGACCGGTTTCAAGTCTGACATGGCTCCAGCAACTCTCACTCTGTGGGTTCTGTCTTTGAGTCAGTTTGCGACCCATCTTGTGACATAGGGGTTTATATTTAAGCTGGATAGCTTATCTATGATGCCCGAGTGGGGTATTGTGTCAAATGCCTTTGCAAGGTCCAGATAGGCTGTGTGGACTACCTTCCCTTCATCTATGGCTTTGGTGACTGTTTCAAAGAAGTCAACCAGGTTCAAAAGGCAGGATCTGCCCTTGACAAAGCCGAACTGGGTAGGATCTAGTGTCTGTAGGTCCCCAATGTCTTTGTTTATGAACTCCAAGATGATCCTCTCCACAGCCTTGCAGACTAAGCTAGTCAGTCTTATGGGGCGATAGTTTCCAGGGTCCGTAGAGGCTCCACCTTTGTGGAGTGGGACCACTGTTGCTGTACGCCATTCTGTGGGCACATATCCTGTAGTGAGGCTGAGATTGTATAGCTGTTTTATTTGAGGGATTAGTTCCTCTTGTAGTTCATGTAGGATGCAACCTGGGATGCCATCTGGTCCCATGGAAGCAGAGTTTTTTGCTTTGGAGGGCAGCCTTCACCTGAGCATCTGAGATGTTTGGGAGGCAGCCCTCTGCTGGGATAGATACTTGCTCTTTTGGGGGGAGGGGGTGGAGAAGTTTGCACTGAACCTGTCTGCCAGGATATTGGCGATGTCTGTGGGTTCAGTGTATTTTTTGTCGTTTAGAATCAACTCAGAACAAGTCTGGGAGTTGCATCCCAGGTTTCTAACATAACTGAAAAAAGCCTTATGATTGTCTTTGGTGTCCTGTGCAATTTTTCTCTCGAAGCTGGCCTTGGAGGATTTTATGAGGGATCGTAATTTTTTGCTAGTACTGATCAGAGATGCCTTCCCTATTAGGGATTTTGCTCTATCATGTAGTAGCTTCCTCCTTCTGTTGTACAGTTTATTTATGGCAGGGGTCCACCAGACTGGACGCCTACCTTTGGATGATTGGGTCTTGGTTTTGTTTGGGATAGCATGATCCATGCATTCCTGGAGATGTCCGTAGAATGCATTTATATTGGATTCTGCAGTTTGGGCTGTAGTTTCCACTGGCCCTGGGGCCTTGAAGGATTCCACTTCGGTTTTGAGAAGTGAGAAGTTCGCTTTTGAGAAGTTTTTCACTGTGGTTTTCTGGGCTGGGCTGGGGGTGGGGTCGGGATGTGGACATTCAGTGAAATTAATTTATGGTCTGATCTTACCAATGAGGGATATACTTCTGGTGTGGAGCATAGAGTCCCCATGTTGGTAATGATCAGGTCTAGTATGTTGTCCCCTCTTGTGGGAGTGGTGACTAGTTGTTCCATAGCATTTGAGTTTATAATTTCCAGGAATCTTTGGGCTAAGGTGCTGGGGCTTGAGTAGTGCTTCCAGTCAATGTTTGGGTAGTTGAAGTCACCCAATATAATGGTGTTTGGAGAGATCTTCATTTTCTCCAATGTTTTCAGGAAAGCCGAATGGGATTCCTGACTTTGAGAGGGTGGTCTGTAGGATGCTATAAACTGAAAAGCAGTCTTGCCCACTGTTAGTTGCACATGGATGGTCTCCGATACTTGCAATGCCACTAACCTGGAGGTGTGGATATCCTTGATAAATATGGAAACTCCCCCTCCTTTTGTGGTTCGGTCCGGGTTTTGGGGCCAAAAAGCATGATATGAGGTATAGCCTGGTAGTGCTGGGGTGCTCTCTGGAGCCTTGAACCAGGTTTCTGTCACTGCACAGATATCGATGTTCTCCATACTGAGGAGAGCTTCGAGTGCGTGCATCTTGAGGTTAAGATTTCTGGCGTTTAGCAGCATTACCCTTAGTTTCTTGTTCCTTGTGCTGTCTATGGGGGTGGGTTTGACTTTTGAGCCTTGCCTAAAAAAGACACTATGGGGGTGGCAAGAGCCTTTGCCAATATCCGAAAGCCCAGTGGTGACAGGTGCAAGCCGTCCCTAGCGAAGCAACGTGGCTTGTCGAGCATGTCATCCCAGGCTGACAGACACTGGATCCCCTTTGAATGACACCAAAATTTTAGCCAATGAATGAACCCTCTCTCCTTAATTCATGTCTCTGATAATTCATATACCCACCTAATTAACCTTATTCTTTCAGGAAACACAATTGCTTCCATTGCCCTACTCATAAAATCCCACCTGACTCTATTGAATGCTTTCTCTGCATCATGATCCACCAATAATAGGCTGCATATTCTTAAATTCTGCTTCCCTCTGGTTCATCATGGCCACCCTCAGCTGCATCACTTTATCCATGAGACTGCTCCATAACACAGCAGATGGAGACATTAGATCAAGAAATTTAAGCATAGCAATGCAGCATAAAGCCTAACTTCACTAATCAAGATTTGCAAATCATTTTAAGGAAACATTAATCACTGCCACATTTGACAAATATATTTGGGAAATCAAAGATAAGCTGAAGCAATGTGAGCAAGAGGGGACAATGCTCACAATTGTTGGGGTCATTTTGCCTGTAGAGTTCATTTAAAAGAAATCAAAAAGGGACCATGGACTTTTGGTTTCAAAAATCTCAGCATTCTCAGAACCAGTAACCTTTTGGTAGAAGTTCCTAAGGCAGGGAGAACAATTATGGTAGCTGTCACCAGAGATGCAAAGGTGATCTTTATCAATAGGGGTTTCACAGGACGTCCTCATGACCCATACAGTACAACCACTGAATCATTACCCAACTGTCCCAATCTAGAGGCACTCAGGGGGTATCTCTTCTTGCACCCACTTGCATGGTAGTCCATCATGCAAGATAGTGGGGTCATGGAGATTATATCTAGAAGTCTACTCAATACCATTTTTGAGAAAGCCCAAATTGCTACCCTCCTGTCTACCAAAGTGCCACCCTGTAAAAGGAAGCAGAATAAAAAAAAATCTTACTTGAATCCTCCCTGTCCTTCATGGGATTTTAATTTTTTAAAACAGCTTTATTAAATTATCATTTAATCATTTAATATGCAGACACACACACATACATTAACAGGAAAGAAAGCAAACCATATTAACATTTTTTTCATTTGCATAACACATTACATACAAGTTTTCTTTCGTTATATCAGCTGTCATTCAGGACAGCATTACATAAATTGCTCAATTTCTGCCTTTCCTTAAAACTCATCTCTCCTTCTGAACATTGTTCTGCATGTCTCTCTCCCACAAATTACATTTAATACATAAATGTCTCCTTCCCTTTTCTAAAGATCCCACTTCCAGTTCTTTTATCTCTTTTACAATATTCAGTACTTCAAATGCAGTTATTTTAGATTTTGATTTCCATTTTCTCATAATTGTTTTTTTTTGGCAGCCAATAGAATTAAACTTAATAGTGCTTAACTATGTTTAGGCACTTTGGATCATGTGCCTCAGCTCAAAAGAATAATTTCCTTAGTTGCAGCTATTTAAATTCCTTCCCCAGTATTTCTGTTGGAGTATTCTGTAGGGATTTCTTAAAATCTGCCAATGCATTACACTCCCAAAAAACATGTTCCCAGTTACCATTTTCTTACCCATCATATCTCCAACATTTGCTATCTACCTGAAGAAAAATACTTTGAAGTCTGCTTGGGGTATAAAAATATCTGTGCAAACACTTCAGAGCAAAAATATTAAATCTTCTGGACTTTACTGCATAGTTTGGAGTCATTTATATCCTTCTAATTGTTGCTTTGTAAACTGTTTTTCCAATCTCTCTTTCAGATATTTTCTAATGTTCCTGGATTGACCCTTATGGTTAACATGCAGTATTTTATATGCTGTACTCATGATCTTTTCTATAATATCAGCTTCTGTCCTAGATTAGATTAAAAACTCTACCAGAACAGGTCATTCATTTCG
Organism: Protopterus annectens; assembly: GCF_019279795.1. Taxonomy (NCBI): domain Eukaryota; kingdom Metazoa; phylum Chordata; order Ceratodontiformes; family Protopteridae; genus Protopterus; species Protopterus annectens. The sequence goes on from NC_056747.1 coordinate 492,464,576, forward strand.
GGCTCTCCTATCCCTTTCCCTGTAGCAGTTTGTAATCTGAAGTCCAAACTTCTTAGCTTCATCTCATTTTATTATCTTTCCCTCTCTGCCCCCCTTGCCTATGTTCTGTAACCTTACTTGCAGTCATCCCTATTGCCAAATCTTTCTCCATTCCAGTGTTGGCTTAGTTCTTGGAATAATTTCTGCAGTTTTACAAATACAGTATTATTTGTGGTTATTCTCCTTAAGGATCTGCATCCAAAATCCCACTCTCTCATTCTTGAAACCCCTCCCCCACTTCATCATTGTCATCATCCCTTTTCACTTTGAATTGTAACATGCTTGTGTGTTATGTGTATGAGCCATAGCTGCAGAGCTCTAAAACATCCCTTCAAGTCAGGTAATCCTAAACCACCTTGTACTGTTTGGATGACCAACTTATCCTACTTACCTTTTGCTCTGCCCCCCCCCCCCATATAAATTCTTTGAATTCTTTACCAATTATTGTCCACAATTTATCTGCTGACTGATAATTTTATATACAGATTAGGCATATTTTAAGAGAACTGAAAACATTTTCACTGCTTGCATTGTGCTATCCATAAACAAGAGCTTCCAGTTTTTCAGTTTTAGTTTTTTGTTTAGTCTCTTCCCACGTATCACTAGCTGCCATAACAGAACTCTTTTTAATCCATTCTCTTAAGTAGTCAGTAGTAAATCCAAAGGCACACCATGGACTGGGATATGTAGAAATCCTTTAATAGTAAAACCAGGTTAAAACCAGGTCAAAACAGTAAGCGCTTTCACATTGTGTACTAAATACTTGATCTTATCATGTCACCATAAATATGGATATTGCTGATCTAATTCTTGAGGGCTACATAATTTACAGCTATAACCTTTGTTTTATCTTCATTAATTTTATATCCCAAAAAGACTTGGAACGGTTTTAAAATGTTCATTTTCTGGATTTATCAAGTACAATATATAATTTGTAAATAAAGCAAATTTTTCTTGATTATCATACCAATTATATCTTTGAATTTCTGAGTCTCTTATTTTCTTTGCCAATGACTAAATTTAAAGTAAATGAAGGGGATAGAGAAAACCCCTGCCTGGTTCCTCTTTTCCAGCACAACTTAACAGAAAGGAACCCTCTCACTTTAATTTTTTGCCTCTGTTCCTTCATATATCTTCCTAATTAACCATATTATTGAATAAGAGAATGCAAATGCTGCCATAGCCCTACTCATGAAATCCAAATTTATTCTGTCAAATGCTTTCTCTGCATCAAGACCCATCAACAAGAGTGGTATTTTCTTACACTTTGGATTTTAAATTTGTCGGTCACCCCCCCCCCCCTCATTTGAGTGAGTTCAGCGAGCCTCCATTCATCGAACAAAAAACACTGAATGTTCACTTTAGTGAATGTGTTACACGGGGAAAATAACTGCTTGCCCAACATTTCCCCATCACACACACCAGAGTTTTTTAAACCCACACAGGTGGGGGCTGCACCCCCCCACCCCCCTAATTATATATACCAACTCTGAGATTCCACTACAATGGGAGAAAGGGCAAATTTTCTTATGCTGACCAACTAGTTCTTTTCCCCGTCTAAATCCTTCACTGATGTGAACGTTCAATGTTTTAGTTGGATGATGAGGTTCGCTGAAGTGAACCTTCAATGAACTAATATAGATCCACTTTTTTGTAGTAATTACATCATAGGTTCATAGGTTCATACTAGGCTATCTGCTCTAGGGCATTTATAAGCCTAGCCAGAGTGTGTTTGGCTTTCGCCACCCATTTTAAATTAATTTTGCTATGCCCCTTTTCGAGGTTAGTATACTGTGCCTTTGTCTAACAGTGACACAGAAGTGATACCCTGGGTAATAAACCTACGATCTCAGATCCACTCATCAAGATTCCACTTGAAGAGAGTCAGTGAAGGACTCTGCCTAACCTGGACTGGGATTTTATTCCAGAGTGAAGGGAGCCTCTGGGTTATGAATCTGTCCCTCCAGCATGTCCTATTTATTTCGGTGCTGAGGTTCAAGTCTCTCGAGCGCATGGCTCGATGGGATTTGGATTTTCTGAGGTGCAGCATGTCCATTAATTCCGGGTTGGACATGGCTTTATACGTCAGGCACAGATCGCCTCTGAGCAGGCGGTATGCCACTGAGTAGAGCTGGAGTTTCTTTAACCAGGCAGCATATGGCATCTGTTTGAGCCCTTTGATCCTCTTGGTGAGGTACTTTTGGGGTCTTTCCAGTTGCTGCAGGTGTCTGGTAAGGTACATCCCAAAAGGGGCATTGTACTCAATTATGGGCCTGATGAGGGATGAGTAAAGAGGCACGATGACCTCCCCTGATCTAGATGTGAATCCCTTCATGATTAAGTGGGCTATATAAAATGTTTTTCTAACCACTTTGGCCACATGGTTGTCAAATGAGAGATTGCTATCAATTTGGGTTCCCAGGTCCCTAATTACTTCTTCTGTACTTAATGGATTACCACCTATGTGGTAATTTGTGGGCACTTTGTTTTTGCCAAAGGGGATGACTATACACTTTTTGGCATTTAGCTTGAGGTCATGGCTCTGTCACCAGTTGTTTGTTTCTATGAGGCCCTTTTGGAGGATGCTTGTGTCAGCTGGAGAGTCGATTATGGCACCCAGTTTGCAGTCATCTGCGAACTTGATCAGCCACAGTCCTTCCGTGTTGGCCTGTACCTCCAAGAAATATATATTGAGCAAGAGAGGTCCCAGGACTGAGCCTTGTGGGATGCCACTTGTAACTGGTTTGGAGTCTGACATGGCTCCAGCAATTCTAACCATGTGGGTTCTGTCCTTGAGCCAGTTTGCAACCCATATAGTGACATAGGGGTTTATATTTAAGCTGGTGAACTTATCTATAATGCCCAAGTGGGGTATTGTATCGAAGGCTTTTGCAAGGTCCAGGTAGGCTGTGTGGACCACCTTCCCCTCGTCAATGGCCTTGGTGACTGTTTCAAAGAAATCAACCAGGTTTAAGGGGCAGGATCTGCCCTTAACAAAGCCGAACTGGGTAGGATCCAGTGTCTGTAGGTCCCCAATATCTTTATTTATGAGGTCCATGATGATCCTTTCCATAGCTTTGCAGACCAAACTAGTCAGGCTTATGGGGCGATAGTTTCCAGGATCCTTTGAGGCACCACCTTTGTGGAGAGGGGCCACTGTTGCTGTACGCCACTCTTTGGGTACATATCCTGTAGTAAGGCTGAGATTGAACAGTAGTTTTATGTTTGGGTTTAGCTCTTCTTGGAGTTCATGTAGGATGCAGCCCGGGACACCGTCTGGTCCCATTGATGCTGTGTTTTTTTGCTTTGGAGAAGGCGGCTCTTACCTGATCATCTGAGATGTCAGGGGGGGGCAGCACTCTGCTGGAATAGATATTTGCCCTTTTGGTGGGGAGGGGAGGAGAAGTTTGCGCTGAACCTGTCAGCTAGCATGTTGGCAATGTCTGTGGGTTCAGTGTATTTTTTGTCATTTTGGACTAATTCTGAGCATATCTGGAAATTCCCAGCCAGGTTACTAACATAACTAAAGAAAGCCTTGTGATTATCCTTAGTGTCCTGTGCAATTTTTCTCTCGAAGCTGGCCTTAGAATATTTTATGAGTGCCCGTAGTTTTTTGCTAATACTGATCAGAGATGCTTTCCCTTTTTGGGATTTTGCTCTATCATGTAGTAGCTTCCTTCTTCTATTGTATAGTTTGTTTATGGCTGGGGTCCACCAGACAGGACGTCTGCCTTTGGAGGATTGGGTCTTGGTTTTATTTGGGATTGCATGATCCATGCATTCCTGAAGGTGTTCATAGAATGTGTTTATAAAGGATTCTGCAGTCTGGGCCGTATTTTCTACAGGCCGGGGCTTTGAAGGATTCCACCTCGGTTTTGAGGAGTGTGAAATTTGCTTTAGAAGTTTTTCACTGTGGTTTTCTGGGCAGGGGGTGGGGTCGGGATGTGAATATCCAGTGAGATTAGTTTATGGTCTGATCTTACCAATGAGGGATACACTTCTGGTCTGGAGCATAAAGCCCCCATGTTGGTGATGATCAGGTCCAGTATGTTTTCCCCTCTTGTGGGAGTGGTAACAAGTTGTGCCATAGCATTTGAGTTTATAAATTCTAGGACCCTTAGGGTGTTGGAGCTAGAGTAATGCTCCCAGTCTATGTTTGGGTAGTTGAAGTCGCCCAATATAATGGTGTTTGGAGAGACCTTCATATTTTACAGTGTTCTCAGGAAGGCCAAGTGGGGTTCCTGGGTTTGGGAGGGTGGTCTGTAGCAGGCTATAAACTGGAAGGCAGTTTTACCCACTGTTAGTTGCACATGGATAGTCTCTGATGCTTCGTGCTGTGCCACCAACCTGGAGGTGTGGGTATCTTTGACGAATATTGATACTCCCCCTCCTTCTGTGGTTCAGTCCAAGTTTTGGGGCCGAAAAGAATGGTATGAGGTATAACCTGGTAGTGCTGGGGTGCTCTCGGGAGCCTTGAACCAGGTTTCTGTTACTGCACAGATATCGATGTTCTCCATGCAAAGGAGAGTTTCAAGTGCGTGCATCTTGAGGTTTAGACTTCTGGCGTTGAGTAGCATTACTCTTAGTTTCTTATCCCTTGTGATACCTATAGAGGTGGGTTTTTCTTTTGAGCCTTGCCTAAAAAAGGCACTATGGGGGTAGTAAGAGCCTTTGCCAATATCCGAAAGCCCAGGGTTGACAGGTGCAAGCCATCCCTAGCGAAGCGTCGTGGCTTGTCGAGAATGTCATCCCAGGCTGACAGGCATTGGATCCCCTTTGAATGACACCAATACTTAAGCCAATTGTTGAAATTGATCATCTTGTCTTCATATTGTGGCATCATTCTTGGTGAGGGTAAGATGCTACTCAAGGTAAGGGTCAAGGTCATACCGGCCTGGGCTACATGCTCAGAAAGCTCCTCTATGTCTCTTTTCATGTAGTCCAGGGAGGTACGTCTCAGGTCATTCACACCAGCATGGACAATGACTGAGTCATATTTGTACTTGCCTTGGAGTGACCTGAGTGCTTGTGTTATGTGGCGGATCCTAGCACCCGACAGGCAGCTCACCGTGACCTTCTCCTTGTTCAGCCTGGTGAGCGGGACAACAGTGTGCCTGATGATAGAGTCACCTATTACAAATGTATCAGGTGTGTTGTTTAGCCTTAAGGGCTGTGACTGTTCGGCACACTGGCTTTGTGAGCTATGTGTTGCATGTGTTTTGTTTTGGGGTAGCAGTTGCTTGGGTGTCTGCTTTGGAGGTCTCTGCTGCTTAGGCAGATTTTTATTTAGAGCCTCCAAGTATGTTTTTGTGTTTGGTTTGCTGTCGTGGTAGGTCTATGTGAGACTGGAATTGTAGTGAGTGTGGTTTCCTTCTCCTCCTGACTGGTTACGCCAGTACTGAGTTGAGAGAGCTTAGCCTCCAGTTTGGCTATATGGTTGCATCTCTTACATGTGTTGGAAATTGTTGGGAGGAGGAGAGGGTTGTCTGTGTACATGAGGCAGGTGTAACATTGCCTCAAGATTCCCAGATTCACCAGCTGGATCGGAGAGGAGATTGACAACTGATCTTTGGACATGCTAGAATAGTATTGGGAATTCCTTTACAATTGAAAAAAAGGGCCAGTGGGGAACAAGGTACTCAAGGGGAGTTTGTGAGGGTGTAGTGCTTTTAATTTTTTTAGTGCTGACTTATATAATTGCTTTAGTGAGCAAGTGCCAGGTAACTTAAATGCAATGTGTTACAGGTAACTTAAATGCAAAAACGACAAACAGTAACTTTCTTTCAAATGAAACAAGGAAATAAATACAGTAAGCAATGCAGATATCACTAGGGATCCACAGAAGCGCTGAAAAGCCGTGTTTTAGGTGGAATTAGCTTTTCAGGGAAATAACAAGCAAACAACAAGCATACAAACAAAGCTAGATTCAGCAGGCCTAGATCTAGTCTATGCTACAGCAAACAAGGTGTACCAATTACAGTAAGAAGCAGTTCAAATATGCAGGCACTATAAGCCTTTAACCAGAAATTCCCAGCTCAGAAGGGCAGAGTCCAGCCTCTCCTCCCACAAGAGTGCAGACCACGAACCCTCTTAATGTAAAATAACTGGCCTGAAGCCCAAGTGCTTAAACCAGAACTAATACACTTTTAGAATAACAGACACTGAGCCCTCAATCAGCAGTTCCCAACTTAGAAGGATGTAAGCTACCTGTCCTGCCACCACAGTGCAGGCCACAAGCCTTCCTAATGTAAAACAACTGGTCTGAAGCCCAAGTGCTTAATCCAAAAGACTTAGAATGATAGCTACACTTTAATCAAGTTACTACCAAGCAGTAATAAATACAATTGAATACTTTAAAGAATGCCTGGGAGTTTCAAAATTGTAGGCACTGTTTTGTAAGCAGTATTAACTGGTATTTCACCAAAACTATGTTTCTTTAGGAACTAACCCCTTTTATGTCAAAATTCACCACATAGACTAATTTGAATCATTCATCCACAGGTAGTTTTTCCCAATTTGCCAGCCAAGGAGAATACCATCTACACTACATGAATGGTAGTTCATTGAAGGTTCACTTCAGTGAACCATTGTTCTTCAAACAGAAACCATTGAGCGTTCACATCAGCAAAGGATTTACACAGGGAAAGGAGCTAGTTGGCCAATATAAATAAATTTGCTCTTTTCCCCACTGTAGTGTGATTTTGGAGTCTGTATATATAGTTAGATAGTTAAGAGGGGTGTGGGGGACACAGCCCCCCACCTGGGTGGGTTTAAAATACTCTAGTGTGTGTTACGGGGAAATGTTGGGCAAGTAGTTACTTTCACTGTGTAACACATTCAGTGAAGTGAATATTCACTGAAGTGAACGTTCAATGTTTTTTGTTCAATGAACGGAGGTTCACTGAAGTGAACCTTCAATGAACTAATGTAGACCCGTATAGATAGCTCAGATTTCCCTTGACAGAACCATGGGCTATAAAAAAGATGACCAACTGTCAGAGGATAATAAAAATTGCCCAAAATGGTTATCTGACTGCATTTTTTGTTAATCTTCCAGCAATGAACCTTTTTCCAATAGATCCAAGGAGCACTCTGTTGAAGCTCAAGTAACTTGTACAGCATTCCTTAGAAATGTACCACTGGATGACATTTGCTTGCAGCTACATAATCTGTCATACACACTTCCATAACATTACAGTTTGGACATTCATTCCAGACCAAGAGCTTCCTTTAGGTCTTCTATGCCTCGAGAGATTTTTTTCCTAACTGCCTATGCAGGGGGACTTTGTTTAAAGATTTTACAGTGTCTGGGCCATACCAACTTGAATACATGCGTTTATGTATTTATCAGAACAATAGATTTAGTTGGTATTAGTCTGAAGACTGGAAACATCCTACCCCATCTATCTTTCTCCAGATTATCCCTTCCTAAGGGACCTTGAGGAGCACTAGATGCTTCCAATTGGCTCACATGATTAACATTGTCAGTGATATCCTTATTGCAATATTATGTTATACCTGCATACATAACCCTTTCATCACTTGATCTGTAGAGTCATTGAGAAGCAGCATACTAGACAATGAGGGGAGGAGCTCAAGTTGGCAAGAGATTGGCTGTTTCCAAATAATGAGTGCCTTTAATGACCAATCCAAATCTTTTTCAGTGTCTGGACTAATACCAACTAAATCTATCATTTTGCTAGGTATGTAATGTATGTTTCTGGTGTCCAGACTAATGCCAAATATTTTTTTTTCTTAAGTATGTAATGTACATTTCAGTTCTGGACTCAACCAGAGCTGTTCTTTCACTCAGCAAAAGTGAAGACAGTCTCTAACCTAAAGTCCAAACTTCTGCTTGGCCTCATCCCACATTATTACTGTTCTCTCACCAGTTATTTGCACCCAATACCATGGTTCCTTTGCTAACTTTCTGCAATAAATTCCAGTCCCCATTTCCTATTTTCTGTGCATCTACTTACTCTGTTACTATGTTGGCTTACTTTTTTAGAATACGTTCTACTACCTTATAAATGTATTATAAAAGAAGACTAAGCCTGCAACCAAAATCTTACTCCCTCTCCTTATTTCTTGAATAACCCGTTTGTTTAATATTTCTTTCCAATTTGATTTATGACTTTCTGTTTGAGTTGTATATGTATGAGCCTTAAGTAAGTATCCCTTCATATCAGTTAATCCTAAACCACCTGTGAAGAATTAGTTCATCCTGCTCAACTCTTGCCTTCTTCCCTTCCAAAATAAATTCATTTCTTTATTGATTATCTTCCACATCTTCTCTGGTTGATAAAAATTACACCTGAACTATATATAAAATTAAAGGGACTAAAATGTCTTCACTGCTGGTATCTTACTATCTGTATCTATAATCAAGAGCTTTCAGCTCCTCAGTTTTTGAATTATCTTTCTACATTTTCTTGGCTGCTATAATAAAATATTTTTAAATCTGTATACCTAAATACTTCATCTTATCCTATCTCATATAGAAAAGGACATTGATGAAAAAATTAATGTCTTGGTACTTTTACTGTTATCACCTTTGTTGTATTCTCATTTATTTTATACCCCAAAAGGACTTGAAACTGTCTCAAACTTTTCATACCAACATGTCCTTTCTGTATTTACCAAATACACAATATCTCCAAATAAAGTTAACTTTTCTTTATTACCATACCAGTTATATTATTATACTCAGGAGTCCCTTATTTCTTTTACAATGCTTCTAAGCATAAAACAAGTAAAAAACACAGCTTGGAGAGCACCCCCCTTTCACCTTAATTCTTGCCTCTAACTCTTCATATATGCTCCTTGTTATTCTATCAGGAAATGCAAATGCTAATATTGCCCTACTCATAAAATCTCAGTTGACTCTATCAAATGCTTTATTTACATCAAAGCCTATCAACAGTAGTGACATTTTCTTACACTTGGCTTCCTTCTGGATTATCATTCTTTTACTAATGTTGTCAAATGTTTGCCTCCCCTCTACAAAACTACATTGATCCATATTTATTATTTTTGGCAACACCTTTACCATTCTGTTAGTATAGACATAAACACATTATAATAATGTTTTTGCAATTTGAATTGGTCTGTATGAAGCTGGTTCTGGATGGTCATTACCTATGTTGGGTATCTGAGGCACCACAATTTTCTTTCACTCAACACTGCATACATACTGTAAATTAGTGTGTGTGTGCTGTATCTTTAAGAAGCATTTCAAGGACTGAACATGGATATGAATAGCAAGCACTTGCTAGCTTCAGTGCCATTTTGAGAGTGCAACCAGAGAGTGAGAATGTATGAGTGTAATAGCTGTCTGTTAGCTTTAATGCATGTAATTGTTTCAAGCATCTCTATATTATGTATTGCTTCAAGCATCTCTATATTATACCATTGTATTGTCACTAAACTTTTCCTTTCTTTAGTAGTCAAGTTTTTGTTGACAAATTTTCTTGGATTTTTATATTTTTATTTTAGTCTCTGGAAGTGTTAATTACTCAGTTATCCATAGTTCAGTATATTTTATTGTCTGTGTTTGTGCTATCACTATAATGTCTTAGTTACTTTACGTAATAATGTATAATTCGAGATCTTACTAATTGTATTTTTTGCATTAGTATTATTTTTTGTCTTTTGTGGAGCTTTTCTCCCTGGGTCTCTGCTGAAAACGTGTTCCTTTCCCAGTCGGACACTACCCAGTTAACAAATGTAAATAAATAAATAAAATAAATAAAATTTGTTTATAAGTTTATCTAAGTTAAAAGTTATTAAGCCTCAGTCCTGATGTGTTTGTACATAATAAAGCTGCTTGAACAGAACCCACAAAGACTTGTCTGTTTTATCCTGACTAGATGAGTGACATGGTGTCATAACCAGGATTCCAGAGACTGCTTTTCAGAGCTACGAGGTACAAAGTTAACAGTGAAGGTAAATTAAGAGAAATGAGCATAAAAAAGGGCCAGAAATTAACCAAAGGTAAGGAAAACTTGAACAAACAGTTTATTTTATAAAAATAAGATAAAACATTACAAAGGCACAAACTGCATTATTAAACAACCAAGAGGCACAAAAGGTTTATTATAGGTTCATAGGTTCATACCAGGCTATCTGCCCAAGGGCATAGTTATTTGGTTTCCCATAGTTTTTTGGTTTCGCTTTAAATAAAGCTATACTACCTATTACTCGTGCCTCTGTCAAGCGGTGACACTAGTGTGAATCTTGGGGTATATATATAATCATCATCCCCATCCATTGGTCAAAGACAATTCTTGAACAAGGCCAGCCAGTGCTGCTCTGCCTCATTTGGTGGATTTTGTTCAAGGGGAAGGGAGTCTCTGTGGTGAATCTGTCCCTCTCTTGCGTTCTTATAAATAAATGTTGAAAGGTTTAAGTCTCCCGCCCTTGTGGTTCTGAGGGATCTAGATTTTTGAGGTGAAGCATATCATCAAATCAGGGTTTGACATGGCCTTATCATGTCAGGCACAGTTAAATGAATGTTTTTAAAATTAAGATATTTGATAGAAAGATTATCAGAAAAACACACAAGGAGTTTAGAATTACCTAGGAATTGCAAAACAAGCATGTTTAAAACAAAACTGGCATGTTCAAAGTAAAACGAGCACAAGAAAAGTACAAATGGCATGAAAAGAGATTAAATGGGCAAAAAGAGCATGTTAAGCATGAACAAAACAATGCAACTGCATGTTTTTTGGCAAAGTACTGTGTTTTGGCATAACTACTATTTCACATTGTATTCAGGGCATAATTAGAGTTATTCAAAGTATCTCAAAGTGTGTAAAGTGCTTACAGTGTGTGCTTATTACTGTGCATGTATTTCAAAGAATTTGAGTGCAAAGTGCAACTATTTCATGACGTACAGTCAAAATACAGCCATTTCAAAAAGTTTCTTGTGCTGGGTGTGTCTGTTCACAATGTGCTACCATTACAGAGTGTTTCTTGCACTGTAAAGTGTTATCTAGCAAAGCACCACCATTTTGGGGAAATTTCACTGTGCTGTGTACTGTTTATTTGCAAAGTGCAATTACTTTGATATGTTTCTTACTCTGAGCTTCTTCTGCTCAGTTTATTAGCACAGTGCAGCTATTTTGAAATGTTTCTTACACTGATAAGAGGCGATTTCTTAGAGTACAGTAATTTCAGGAGTATCACAGTGCCTTAGAGACTTATTTTGGAAAGTTCAGTTATTCAGAGGCTTGTACTGTCGGGCAAATTTGACATAAATTTCTGGCATATGTATATGTGTGTGTGTTCATGCATACTTGTAAAAACACTTCACTGGTATGTGTTAATATGGTAGACAGATTTTGAAAACCCTCACCACTTGTATTTCATCAGAATGTTGCAGAGAACTGGAGGATATTTGAGGAAGAGTACAATATTTCCATACAAGCAGCTTATTCTGACAAAGGTACATGCACCAGGACATTCATTTTACTAAACCTAGCTGGGTCAGAGGCCATTGAAAGAGAGCATTCATTTGTGTATGCATCAGCAGTATATGAGGGAGAAGGTAAAAATCGTCATATTGTTGTACAGGCTGAATCAAGGGAAGACCCTGAGTTTTGAAGTGCAAATTCAGAGAAATGTGTAACTCCCAGACAAATATTACATTAGAGAGGCTTATGTTTTATACAAGAGATCAAACAAGGGGAAACTTTTGCAGCTTATATTACTGACCTGAGAAAAAAAGCTAAAATGTGTTGGTTTGGTGATTTAAAAGATGAGTTGATAAAAGACAGGCTTGTATGTGGTATGAATAGTGCTGCTGTGAGAAAGATTTTGCTTCATGACAGTGATTTAATGTTGAATAAAGTTATAGAGATTTGTCAAATCCATGAAATTACAGAAAGGCACACAAGTATGCTTGCAGGTGATAAGATCATGATTTCAGCAGGCTCCAGAGCAAATGTAGACAGCCTGCAACACATGGCTAGAAGAAGCAGGCCTAAGCACATCGCAGCTGCAGCCCCTGCCAGTTCTCCTGGGAAACCACATAGTTTTCCAGCAAGTTCTAAGAAAAGACCATGTTCAGTGCAGTATAAGGGTGAGTCAGCAAAACCCAAATCTATTGTTAACTGTCGGAATTGTGGTGCCAGCCATGAATCTAAAAGAGAGAAATGCTTGGCATTTGATCAGCAATGCCACAAGTGTAAAAAATAGAACCATTTTCAAACGTTTTGCAAATCAAGTAAACCTCACACAGTTATAAACAAGGGTCACTTAAAAAAGCTAGTTGATCATGTAGAGAGCTGCAATTCTACTTTCTGTGTAGATGGTGTATCAGTAATTGGTGAAAAGGTTGATGTAGTGAATTTGTTGGCAAAGAACAAAGTGTTTTGTACTGTCCAGATCAATGGTAAATCCAGCGAGCTCAAAGTAGACACTGGTTCAAGGTGTAATGTTATGTCAGCAGACACATTTGCTAAGGTGAGAGCGGGTGAACAACTCAGTGTGGCTAGTTGTGCGAAACCTGTTGCTTATGGAGGTGAAGAAATTCAAACTGAAAGCTCAGTAGTGCCTTCATGTTATGTGGCTACGAACTGTTGCAGCTTGTTATTCTATGTAGTTTGAAGACCTGTGCAGTCATTATTGGGTCTCAGAGACAGTCTGAGAATGAATCTACTTTCTTTTACCAAAGAAATTAATCATATAAGCACATATCCTAGTTCCAATTTTTCTGAAGCCATTTTCTCAGAGTATGCTGATGTTTTTGATGACAAATTGGGCAAACTTCCAGTTGTGTAATCTATGAAGTCAGACCCAGAGGTCAGTCCAGTGGTCAGACCAAGAAAAGTTCTGATAGCTAAGCAGGATTAAGTCAAAGCTCAGATGGATAAAATGGTGCAGCAAGGTGTAATTTGTCCAGTTACAGAACCAACTGAATGGGTATCATCCATAATAGAAGCCCACAAGAAAGGCTCAGATGAATTCAGGATTTGTATTGACCCAAGAGATTTGAACAAAGCCATAAACAGACCGCATCATCCAATGCATACAGTCAAGGAAGTTGCAGCCCTAATACCAAATGCCACTGTTTTTTTGATCTTGAATGCAGAAAGTTAATTTTGCCAAATGATGTTTGATCGCAAATCCTCATTACTGACTACTTTCAGTACCCCATCTGGCAGATATAGATTTCTGGGGATGCCATTTGAAATAAATTCTGCAAGTGAAGTCTTTCAGCATGCAATGGAGCAAATTTTTTCGGGTTATCCTTGTGCCATAATAGTAGATAATTTATTGGTCGGAAGCAATGCTGAAGAAAAGCATGACAGAAACCTTAAAAAAGTTCTAGACAGAGCATATGAAGTGAACTTAAAGCTTAATCCTCTGAAGTGCAAAGTCAGATTACCAGAATATATGTAGGTCATTTATTTACCAGCACTGGCTTAAGACCAGACCCGTCCAAGCAAGCAGCTATTCTTGAGATGTCAGTACCAGATAATGTTCAACCTTTACAATGTTTTTTTTGGCATGGGCAACTATTTAGCCAAGTTTATACCAGACTTCAGTGAGATGACAGCACCTTTGAGTCTTGGTTAGAACAGCACCAGAATGCATTTGAAGACCTTAAGCAGAAAATTGCCACCCCAGCTACATTAAGATACTATGATGTCAATAAACCAGTCACTCTTTCCTGTGATGCTTAAAAATTTGGTCTTGGTGCAGTTATTCTTCAAGAAGGCAGACCAAGTAGCCTCTGCATCTAGAACTCTTACCAAAACTGAAATTCAATATGCTCAAATTGAGAAAGAACGTTTGGCAATAGCATTTGCATGTTCAAAAAGTTTCATGACTATATCTCTGGCCGAGCTATTCAGACTGAAACTGATCACCAACCTCTAGTTACTGATTGAAACTGATCACCGTCTAGTTACTATTCTAAAGAAGCTTATGCATTCAGCTGCAGTGAGACTATGAAGAATGATGCTCAAATTGCAAAAGTATAACTTCAAAATGGTCTATACAAAAGGCAAACTTCTTTATCTGCCTGATACCTTATCCAGATCACACAGAAATATAATGGAACAGCTTCATGCAGAGAATTTTGACTTTGACTTCATGGAAGTTTGTAATTTTTCTACCATGAGACTTGATGAGCTGAGAGATCATACAAAGACTGATCCAATTTTGCAAAGGCTCAGTCACTACATTAATGCTGGATGGCCATTAAAGCATCTAGTGTACTACCTGAAGTGCAAACTTATTTTCCTTACAGAGATGAGATATTGATGGAAGATGATATTATTTTCAAAGGTCCTAAAATTGTTGTTCCTGCCTCCTTACAACATGAATATATCCAGATTTTGCATTGTGGTCACCCAGGTCCCGAATTTACCAAAAGAAGGGCAAGAGAACTAGTATTTTGGCCTTCTCTTGTAAAAGACATTGACAAAGTACTTTTTATTTTTGTTCAGTATGCAATAGTACTAAACCGCATTTGCAAAATGAACCACTTCAGCTAAGTCAAGTTCCTGAACTACCTTGGTCAACAGTAGCCACTGATATATTCAAGTTGAACAATCAGCATTACTTAGTGTTGGTAGACTCTTATTTGATCTGGTTTGAGATTGATTTACTACCTAATCTAATGTCCACTGCTATCACTCAGTTGAAATGTCACGTCTCAGTCCATGGTAGTCCACACAGTTATTTCTGACAATGGTACTCAATTTACTAGTCAGTTGTTTCAGAAATTTGCAAGAGAATGGGACTTTGTACATGTTACTAGTAGTCCAGAATATCCACAGTCAAATGGACTAGCTGAACATGCAGTACAGAGTGCAAAGCAATTGTTTGAGGTCAAGGTGTGACAGTACCGATGTCTTTTTGAATTTACTTAATCTCAGAAACATACCCCATGACAATGTACTTGGCTTGCCTGCTCAGAGACTTCTATCTAGGCAAACCAGATCGACATTGCCTATTAGTTCCAATTTGTTGAGGCCTAAAGCTAAGAACAACAGAACAGTTAGAGCCCAATTATTCAGAAAGCGTTCTTTCCAGAAGTCCAGCTATGATAAATCATGCAGATTTCTTTATCCATTGAAAGAAGGAGAGACAGTGAGGATACAAACAGAAAAAAGTTTTGACCAGATTTGTAAAGTAACAGGTATATGTACCGAGCCAAGATCCCACTTTGTAGAATCTGAGGGTGTGGAGTACAAGAGAAATCGCAGACATCATCTTCCTGTACCAGAACTGATATCGCAGCATTGTTCCTGTGATACAGATTCTAGATATCAGAGCAATCCAGACAATGTTCCTGTTGCAGAACGGGTCTTAACTTCTACTTCCATTTCTGATGATGTTCCTGAGGTCCCTAAGGTTGAACATTCAGCAGACAGAGTCCCAGTTGCTAGACCTCATTGTAATTTTTATGTCACATGATCCGGTCGTATTTATAGACCTAGTCTGAAATACACAGCAACCTGGGCATGACTGTATATATGTATCTAGTTCAGTATAATTGTGTGACAAAGAATTATTTGTATTGATTGCATGTCAGCTGATGTCAATATTGCATGACTTATTTCTCAAAGAGGGAGGATGAAGAATAGAGTATGTGTTGTATCTTTAAACTTTAAAAAGTGTTTCAAGGACTAAACATGCATATAAATAGCAAGCACATGCTAGCTTCAATGCCATTTTGAGAGTGCAGCCAGAGAGTGAGCATGTATGAGTGTAATAGCTAGTTTGCTTATAAGTATATCTAAGTTAAAGTTATTAAGCCTCAATCCTGATGTGTTTGTACATAACAAAGACTTGTCTATTTTATCCCGAGTACACGATGCTTACATACATTTTATATGGATCCCTGTCAGTTGATCCAGTTTTCAGAAAATGGGATTTCATATGGTCGAAGGCATATGACCAGGTTTTTGAAAACTCAAACCTTTTGAATGGAGATAGTAGTACAGCAAGGATTGGGAAATTTACCCTTTTCTTCACTGCAGTGTGATCTCAGAGTTGGTATATATAATATGCAGTGGGGAGATTTTTTTTTTTTTTTTTTTATGCTCAAGTTTTCAGAAACTTGATCATATGGTCTCTTCGATTTTTTTTTTGAGTTTCCGAAAAATATATGTGTGCGTGCACGCCATCAAAATGTCATGGCTGAAGTGTGCGACTACAGATATCTGAAAGTAAGTTTGCACAGGTATGTGCGAAAAAAAACATGTCAAATGCACAACAGCGAATGGTATTGTGCATTCACTATTGTGAATTCGGCATATTGAGTGGAGCTTGCACTATAGTGGAGATTGGGAAATGTACCCTTTCACTTACTGTAGTGCGATCTCAGAGTTTGTATATATAAGTAGTAGGGGGTGTGCGGGGATGTCACCGAATGTGGTGGTATGTTCGAAAAATGTCGACAGTTTGATTTTGAACTGTCAACATTTTTTTTTGTGTTCGTTCTTTTCTCAGTTGCTGCAAATCTTGTTGGTGACCCCCTTTTGGCCAAGGCAGCTCTGGTTCTCCCTTCTACATCACCTAGCCAAGGGCAGTCACCATAAGTTACCCCTCAAGATGGACCTACTCACACAGGAGAAGGGAATTCTCATACACCTCCAAATAACCACCCTGATCCTTACACTGTGGGTGATAGGGTGTTGATTCCCTTTAGACACCTTTATACTGAGGATGCGCTTCATGTTTGCAGGAGGCCAGAAACCCACTACCAGAAAATCTTATCTATCCAAGTGGAAAAAGTTTTCTCTGTGGTGTCTAAAACAAGAACTTCAACCACTGGTTGTATATCCTCCAGTTGTCTTGTCTTACCTGTGTAAACTGATGAACTGTGGCTTGTTATACTCTTCTCTTAAGGCACATCTGTCTGCCATCTCAGCCGGCTTACCTCTCTCTCCTCCTTTGGCCTCCAGACTGGAAATCAAGCATTTTTTAAAAGGGATAATACACATTAGACTACCAAGGAAGCCTATTCCCCCTCCTTGGGACCTTAATTTTGTTTTGGAAAAGCTGCCCTTACCTCCTTTTCAGCCAGCCAGGGACTGCACTCTCCAACATTGCACATGGAAATCTATTCTCTTGGTGGCCATTACTTCAGCCAGAAGGGTCTGTGAACTGCAAGCCCTCATGGCCTCTCCCCCCTTCTCAGTTTTCCACAAGGACAGGGTTTGCCTATGTACTAACCCATCCTTCATGCCCAAAGTAGTTAATGAACTTTCCCTAAATCAGGCCATCAAGCTCCCTAACTTTTTCCCTTCCCCCAAGTCCTCCAGTGAAAGGATCCTTCACTCCTTGAATATACATAGAAAACTCGACTACTATTTAGCCAAAATCAAATCCATTTGCAAATATAGCCTCTTTGTCTCCTATAACCCAAGAGCCCTCAGACACCCTGTTTCCAAGCAAACTGTTTCCTCGTGGATCTCTAATACTATTTCCTTTTGCTACACAGCCCATAGCAAAAGGCTCCACCTCCCAGTGAAGGCTCATTCCACTAGGACTGTGTCCTCATCTGGGGCCATTTTAGAAGCAGCTAAGTGGTCATCTGTCCACACTTTCAGTAAACACTACAAGTTGGACATCATTTCCAGGTCCAGAGCAGGTTTTGCTAGGGCCATTCTTCATGGCTTCATAGAGAATACCTCTGTTCCCCCTCCCAATACTTAATAGCATAAGCTTTTGTACTCTCCCTCATGTTATGGCTACAACAACATATGAATAGGAATATGAACTATGAAGCACATAGTATAGTTGTGTAAAATCTTACCATAACTTTAAATATCTTTCTCTTCTGTATCCTGCTGTATGGTCTCCTACCCTGCCTTCCCCCTGACACTTGCCTGAGTACCCACTCCATAGTCTCTGGTTCCTGGCGGCATTCATTTCCGAGGTAGATACATCCTGATGTCCACTCTATACCCGACGTCCGTTTATACCCGACGTATGCTGATGAATGCAGACAGTCACACGTATCTTTTCAGTAGCATTTATCTGTTGTATAATGGCTGGCTGGATGTACGAGTCAACCAGAGGTAAACTCCCTCATGTTATGGATACAGCAGCGTATAGAAGAGAAGGACATCTAAAGTTATGATAAGATTTTACACAACAATACTTTTGTCCCAACTTTTTATTATGATCTAATTCTTCCCTAAGGCTGTTGAAAGTTTTCATTGATATTTGTTAGACCCTGGATTCTTAATTCAGATTGCATTAGTTCTGAAGATGCATTTATTCTCTCACAAGTAAGAAACATGTCCTTTCAGATTGCTTCAACACCCTCAAAACATTCTCATAAACATCCTTTACTCAATCATTGTACATTTCACACCCTGTTTGCTGGATACTTTTTATGGGTTAATTTCCACATAAGTCCCATTGTTTTGAGTCCTTTTGCATTTTTCTTATTGCTATTGTTTTCTTTTGAATGTTCCTGTCCACATTCTCTCACCTTGCTGGCAAATAAAATGTTACCAGTCATTTTGTTCTTTTCTGGCACCCTGCAGCTATCAGCTGCCACAAAGTCTTTTCCTTATCCACTAGGTCTGCTTGGCCCACCTAAGCATCCCCCTTGCTAATCCCAACCACTGTCTGGGCCCAGTGACAGATCCAGGAACTTGGGGCAACATCATAAATTTACTGCTAAATCCCTGACCATTTCTCTCATGCCCCATACCCAGGAATTGGTATGCCATGGGCCCCTGCGGCATATCAGCCATGACTTCATGTGCACTTCACACATGAGCACTGCCCCCACACCTGCAATACAGCACCATCTTTCAAGTCCTTAACCTTCTCTAGGGATCTTTTATTTGTGTTTGAGAGAATGTTCTCAACCATGATAGAAACATCCATTGCCCCTGCCTGCCCTATCAGTTATCCTAACTGATCCAAGTCATCTAGGATGTGGGCAAGGATTTATCCCTCTCCACCCACTGGTGTAAGTTATAGCATTTCCAGTCTATTACTATAGCATTTTTCCTAGCAAACTTCTATCCTCATATAGTTTCCCATTTACTCCTTTGAGAAGCTTATGCCATATTTTGTCTCATATTACCATACTGCATTATATCCCTTTCTGCCATTTATCCCACATGGTGTAGGTTAATATGTTAGTACCAAGATTATGGCCTGATAGCCTTTAAGAATCCTGATAAAAGTCATACTCTAATGGAATTTACATACAGCAGTGTAACCATCTAATTCTTTTTAAGGTGGAGAAGGAGTGACACTCTTTTAAGAAGAATAGGGATTTATTCCAAAGGTTAGTGAGAAGTATTGGGTGATGAATCTATTATATTTGATACTAGCGTTAATGGTGATTTTGAGGATAGATGTATATTCAGATATGCTATCCCGCCAGTCTTTCTTATGTGACTGAACAGTTTCAAATAGGAAATAATCTTCATGACCCTGAATATGTAAAGCATTGTTTATGTTTCAGGAAGCAATAGAAAACTTAGAAAATTGATAATTATTTTAGCCTTTCTAACAGATTTCTTCCAAGCACATCATTCCTCTTACTAATGAATTTCTGTGTTCTCTGGTTGAGCCTTAAATTTTGTCAAAAACATATATTCAGGAGTATTATACTCAAAGGCTGCCTAAACCAGTATGTGATGTAGAATGGCATAGTAATGTATCACTGGATTATCTGATAAGTATTATATGAGTTCAGAGGTTGTTGCGGGACTTTCAAGATAGCTGCACACTTATCAACAGCATAATGTCAGCTCTCCCAGTGTGAAAACCGAAACTGGGAAAAAATAAGTGCCATCTTTTTTTTTTTTTTTTTGGTAAAATCCAGTTAGTGGATAGTAAATAGATTGTCTGGAGGCAAGCAAAGAAGAAATTTGGAAAACCTGAAAGAAAATCAACCAGAAAATGGTGAGGAGAAAAAAGAAGTTATGTATTTACCATAACGTTCCATCTGTATCATTCTTCCTCAATTAATGAGTTTGGATCCGATCCCTCAGAAACGACTCACCTGCTGCTGAAGCTCATGGTAACCTAGAACTCTCAAGCTTCTCTCTTACCCACAATGCACCAACCTCAAGTACCTCAATCTTGTATGCTGACCGTAACAGCAAGTGAAGTTATATGTGTGTGTATGTATATATATATATATATATATATATATATATATATGTGTGTGTGTGTGTGTGTGTATGTATATATATATAATATATATGTGTGTAGAGAGAGAGACAAACTGGAAAAGACTATGTCTGGAGCTCCATTATATATTCAGTAGTAATATTTTATAACCACTCACTCTTCCAGAAGTTTTCAAGAACAGAAGTTGGTGGGAGGGGAGTTGAGGAAGAATGAAAATGGACAACACAGATGGAACAATATGGTTAAGTACATAACTTCTTTATCTGATGTTGTCAATTTTCATTCTATCCTCCACTAATGGGACAGAGTCCCCAGCTACCAGAGATCCTGGGCAGACTCAAGAAAGGATATTCCTGAACCCCACTTAGCGTAATGATGCTCTAACTCTGGAGTCCAAATTCAATTTGTAATGAGTAACAATGGTATGGGGAGAAGCCCAAGTTGCTGCTGCTGCATATATGTCATCCATAGACAGTCTTGCTTGAAAAACATAGCTGGCCTTAGGCATAGGCCAACTAGGTGGCCGCCTATGGTGCTGCTTTAGCAGGGTTGCTTTTCTTGTAATCTAAATGGTATAGGTAGACCAGGATGGGGTCACTGTGTGGTGTTGGGGGAGGTGCTGTGGAGACCTTTTGCCTAGGGCACCTGCTGACCAAAGGCCAGCTCTGTTGAAAAACTGAGGAAGTTGCCATACATCTGGTTGAGTGAGCACATAATCGTTTTGATAAAGTGACACCCAATTTGTTATAAATAAATGAGATGATTTGGTAAACCATCTGGCTAAGGTCACCTTAGTTACTGTTTTACCCAATTTCCCATCTGCAAAAGAAACAAACAGTTGTTTAGTAACTCTGATGTCTTTTGTTCTGTGTAAGTAAAAATGTAATTCTGAACGTCTAGTAAATGTAACAAGTATTCGCATTTGTAAAATTAGAAAAGAACATTGGTAAATTAATGGACTGGTTAATGTTAGATTCTGACACCACCTTAGGAAGGATGTATTGGTTCGTAGTGTGACCCTATCCTTATGAAATATCAAATATGGTGCTTTTGAAGATAAGGCTTGAATTTCAGAAATTCATCTGGAGGAAGTAATGCCTACTAAAAATAAAGTTTTCCAAGAAAGATGTTTAAGATCACACACAGCTGCAGGTTTGAAGGGGGGATGGAGTATAAGGCTTGCAGTACCAGATTCAGATCCCATGGAGGAGTAGGATCTTCAAAAAGAGGTCTCAATAAAAGTATGCCTCATAAAAAGGCTTTGCAAAGCTTATGAGTAGCAAATGAAGAACCATCAAATCCAATATGAAAATTAGAAATTGCTGCTAACTGAGCCTTAACTGTTAATGAATTATCTCCCTTATTAAAAAGTAGCGTCACTGCTGGAGCTGGCACAAACCCAGTATTTTTTATTTTTTTTAACAAGGGTAGGCGTAACAAAAAAAACTTTTAGGCTAGGCTTATAAATGCCTTAGGGCAGATAGCCTAGTATAAACCTATGAACCTAAGAATTCAAGAATGTTATGTATTGAGGCAGAGAAGGGATTGACATGATTTTAAAGTGACCAATAAATAAATCTTTTCCATTTGCTGGTATAGAGTTTTTTTGTAGATGGTTTAAGGGAAGATAATAATGTCGGACAGTTGAAGAGAACATAGGTTGTCTGGCTATTAATGGAATTGGAGAAGCCAAGCCATCAGCTTGAGATTGGGTACATCTAGATGGATTATGCCTGTTGGGTGAGACAGGAAATCTGGAGTAGGATCCACAGTCCAAGGCTTGTGAAGTAAGTGAGGCCAAAGGAAGGGAAACCAAATCTGTCAAGGCCAGAAAGGTGCACTGAGGATGACTTTACTCTTCAACCCAGCAGCTTTCTGTAGGAATTTCTGAATTAGAAGAATCAGTGGATATGCATAAAACAGACCGGGAGGCCAATCGTGAAGTAGAGAATCCCTCGGTGATTCCCCCTATGGGGAGATTAGGGCAAATTAGCTGCTGCATTTGTTGTTTAGGAGGGAAGCAAAAAGATCACAGCAAGGCTGGCAACATTGATGAAAAATAATTTCTGTCACTTTTTTGATGAGAGACCATTCATGAGGTAGAAGAATATACCTGCTCGGTCTGTATGCTGTCACATAGGACTGTCCCGTAATGTGCATTGCTATAAGAAAGCAGTTAGATGAGATCACCCATTGCCACACTCTGAGCACTTCTCGACACGTGGGGTAAGATCTGGTTCCTCCTTGTTTGCTGATGTACCAGACTACCGAGATGTTGTCTGTTTGAACTGCAATTGTACCTGAAGGGAGAGCATTCTGAAAAGCCTGCAGTGATAATACCATATATCTCATCTCTAGGACATTGATATGCAAATTGGCCTCTTTGGGGGACCATATGCCTTGGACTGTTTTTCCCAGGTAATCCCCCACCACCCAAGCAGAGAAGAATCCATGGTTACTATGCCCTTGGGGTGAGGGAGAATGAACAAATGACCTTGTAGAACTTGGTCTGACTGAATCCACCATGAGAGATCTGTTTTGTATATACTGGTGATTCGAGTCAGAGTAGACATAGGTTCATTGGTTGGTACTAGGCTATTGGCCCTAGGGCCTATACAAGCCTAGCCATAACAATTCCCTGGCTGTTTCTTCCTACAGTATTTACTTCCATGGACCCCTGTCTAGCAGGGTGACTGACATGATCCCTGGGGTGAATTTCCTATCTCCCATCCAATTGTCAAGATTCGTTTTGAAGAGGGCCAAAGAGATGCTCTGCTTGACATGTATGGGCAGTCTATTCCAGAGTCTGGGAAGTCTCTGGGTCAGGAACCTGTCCCTCCAGCATGTTTTGTTCATTGTGATGACAAGGTTTAGATCACTGGAGCGTGTGGCTCTGAGGGATTGGGATTTCTTTATGTGTAGCATGCCCAACAGCTCTGGGTTTGACATGGCCTTGTATGTTAAGCAGAGATCACCTCTGAGTAGACGATATGCGACAGAGTATAGCTGGAGTTTTTTTAGATGGTCATCATAGGGCATCTGCTTTAGGCCTGTGATTCTTTTAGTGAGGTATTATTGTGGCATCATATGTAGTGGAGATACCCTATTGGGAAACCTGGTGTTTTGGTAACAGCTGTCCCTTTGGAGAAGAGAGGTGAGACTCAAAGTGCAGAGATGGTAAGGCTACTGACTGAAAATCCGAAGGGTAGAACCATCTTTGTCATTGACGCAGACAAGGTTCTCTCCATAGCCTCAAAGGCAGGCCTCCTCAAAGAGGGATAACACCCCAGATCTGAGAAGGAAAAGTTCTGGCCATGGTCCCACCCTGCTCCAATGATAGTCCTCCAAAGTCAGAAATCAAACCCAAACTGGCCCTTGCTGAGACCCCAAGGCATAGAGATGGCTCCAGAAACTTCAGAGTTGACTTCAATACCTTGGATCTGACAGGGTAGTCTTGGCTCTGAGAGCTCTCTGGATCTGACTGAACCAAAGTGCTCAGAGCAAGCTTCATATCCAAGGATAAGGCAGTCCTCATATCCAAGGAAAGTGGATCCGAATGACTCAGATCCAAAGGCTATGAGACCATGAAAGGAGTCAGAGGAGGAACTGGTAGAGGGGATGTAGGGGAAGATCAGACCGACTGACCCAAAGGGGTAGGAGCCGAGAAGACACCTGTCAGGTTCTGCTCCAAGAGAATTCTTCTTACCAATTTCTCCAGATCTTCTTCTGTAAAACTTCTGGAAGAGTAAGTGGAGAATAAAGATGGAGACACAGGTCTTTCTAAAAAGGGTGAAGTGACCCTTAAAGGTATGGGGTCCATGGATGGAGAGTGCCTGGTTCTTACTTACTAATCTGTACTTACTGTTCTTACTTACTATTAGGAAGTTTTAATTCATTTTCTGTGGTTCCCTGACAGTTTTGCTTCACAGTGCAGGCTACCTTAAAATTCAAGTGTGGTTTTAATTGATTAATTCCTTTGGATTTTTTATTGTTTCCTACAGTTTTGAACTTGGTATATCATTGTGGTTGTTTTGATTTGTTTTTTGTTTGTTCTGAAGAAGTCCTGCTGAGATGAAAGCATGGAATAAAGTTTTTATATGCTAAGCTATTTGCATGCCAGTCTTCACTGACCATCAGTACCACTCTCTGGTGTTTCTTAGTACCTGGTTCTTGGAAGGTGGATTGGACTTGAAGATTTTTTAGTGGGATCCGATTACTTCAGATCCTACAATTCAGTTTCCCTATGTCTCAGATCTGATGTTGATGTTAGACCCAGAGTCTCTTTTCTTCTTTGTTTCAGATCAGAGGATGAGGTCTGATCTGATGTATTCGTTCATCTTTTTCATTTTCTGATCAGATTGGAAAGTTGGATCAGATGAGGGTCTTTTTCTTCCCTGATCCAAAGCCCTTGAGAAGAAGTTGAAGGGCTTGGGGAGGGAGATTTAGACTTTTTGACTTAGTTTGTGAAGCTCCAGATAAAGCCTTCTCGAAAGAGGTAGCCAACATACCTTTAAGTATAAGCTTGTTTTTTTCTTTCTGTAATAGCTCTAAGATTAAAGCCATGGCAAATGGCACAATCCTCTTGTAAATGCAAGGGGCATAAACAATACATGCATAATGTGTGTGTGTGTCCAGAAGTGTAATCTTATGCCCATACTTGAAGCATTTTTTAAATCCTGCAGGGCCTTTCTCCTTATCAGCCATATGTAATAATGTATCTGATATTGTTAATCCTCGTTCATTCCTTACGCATGGGTATCGGTTCTGACCTCAGAACCGAGCCGTCTATTTTCCAAGCTAGCATCAGCTACAAACTCTCTAGCTAAACTCTTACCCATAATCCCCCTCTCCCTGTTACCTCAGATTTTGTTTGCCACATTGCCATTCCATCATGTCAAGCTGCTTCTCTTGAGCTAAGTATAGTTATTTGTTGTCAGAATAGTCATTTATATAACTTTTTCTGTCAGAAAAGTTTCTATTTTGTTGTCTCTTACCCTATCGCATCTAGCAACCATATTTTCTTGATTTTTTTCTTCTCTTTTCTCTATGCCTTTTGCCGCGAGGTATTTCTCCCCTACCATCGTTGGTAATCTTCCTTTTTTTCATACCTTCGGGTATTCTTTTGTACCATTGCTGGTACCCTTTCTACTATCCCCTTTTTATATCATGGCAGATAAGAAAGGTAGTTCGGGGTTTAAAAGGTGTTCTGATTGTGGACACAAATTACCTACATCTGATGCACTCTCTTTGTGCGTTTATTGTTTGGGGGCGTCCCATTTATCTGTTGACCCGCCCTGTACTATCTGTGAAAATTTTTCTAACAGAACCTTGTTAGAAAGGAAAAACAAGTTGTTGCTGAAGGGACTTCTTAAATCTCCCTTTTCAGAGGCTATTTCTGGGTTGGAGGCCTCAACCCCTCCTAGAGCCCATAAGAAAATTTTGGATGTTCCTACTAAGGCCAAGTCTTTGCCTTTGTCCCCGGCTGGGGACTCCCACCAACCAAAACCTAAAAAGGGTAAAGTTTCAGCTCTGGAGCTCACTCAGTCAGCCCCAGTGCTTTTGGTGCCTAGGCTTTTGGCACCGAGGCCTTCAGCTCCATTAGTGGTCTTGGCTCCTTCTTCTCCTGCAACCTCCACTATATCGGCACCGAGGGGCTCCTCGGTTCAGACTACTACTACTACTGTATCAGCACCAACCGCTCAGTCGGTGCAGACCTTGACCACGTCGTCTCCGACATCTTACTCAGAACCAACACCTCTGTTGTTGGCTTCAGTTTTGTCAGTTCCAGCTTCGGTACCGACAACCACTTCAGCATCAATCCTTGTGTCAGTGCAGACCGTGACCTCAGCACCAATGACTTCCTCAGTGCAGACACTTGTAGTCCAGTCTCTCTCAGCACCATTGTTCTCAGTGCAGACTGGTGAGGTGGGCACCGAGTTTGTCTCTTCCGTAGACAGGCCTATTTCTCCCTCACTCTCCATTAGGTCCACTAGAAGCCTTTCCGAACATGATGTGTTGCGTCTTGTGGATCAAGTGCTTTTGGCCAGAGGTATCCCACCCCCCCAGGACCTATCCTTCCTTGGGAGGTGATCACCCATCTCCAAAGACCCCTTCTTATTTTCCTTCTTCATTGCCTTTGAAGTCCATTGATCTAGCACAGTCTTCCCCCTCTGCAGTTCTCTTTATGGATCTCACTAAGGAACCGCAGTTGCCTTTGTGGCAGGAAAGTTTTGCTATGACCCAAGTTGACAGTTGTGACACACATAATTTGCTGCTCCACAGCCATCCAAGGACTCCGAGTCAGCAGGCTGAGCCACTTAGGGGAGGGGTGACCCCTGTCCTGGACACTCACTCCTCTTCAGGTGGACCAGGCTTTCAACTGATGGAGAAGGCTTTCACTTCTGCTGGCAATACTGGACTGCCTATCTCCCCGCCCTCCTCTGGTACACTGGTTTCACAAGTCGCACCTAGTGGACACCGGGTGCAAGGGCCTCAGGATATATTCCCACAGGAAACCACTTTTCCGCTGTCTTCCCCAGCTTCTCCCTCTGAGGAAGTCCACCATAAAAGTTTGTGTAAGAGGAAGCACATGGACTCCACAGAGGAGTCCCTCACTGAAGACACAGACTTTGATGAGGGGGAAGGATCCACTCGGTCACCCTCTGAGGTATCCTTCTGTGATATCCTCGAAATCCTTAAAGAAAGAGGTGACTGGCAGCCCTTTAATCCAACCTCTGAGGAGTCTGTGTTCCTGCAGGCTTTTCGCACCCAGCCCCCTACCTCCTGGGTTATTCCACCTGATGATGAACTTGTCCGGCTCAACGTGCAGCTTGCGTGGAAGGCTCCTGACACTGTCGAGGCTATTCCCCGGAGGCCAGATAAGATTTTTTCACCTCCTGCTACGGTTCCCCATTGGTCAAAAGGTCTTCCTGTGGATGCTGTGGTGGTGGTGTCCACAACAAAAAAGGATCTGGCAGAAGAAGAAAGCCAGACTGTCCATCTGCCTAACAAAGAGTCCCAGGCCCTGGACAGGATAGGGAAGTGCATTTTTGCATCAGCGACCTTTACTATCAGATCCCTGAATTATATGGCACACTTTACCAGGCTTCAAAGGGATCTGATTTCCGAGCTCTCTGAAACCTTGGCTGGTGCCATGTCTGATGAGGTCCGTGACAAAGTGGCCTCTCAGCTGGCCACCATTGAGTCAATATCTAACTCCTCTATGTGACTGCACATCAGAAGGAGCAGCTAGAGTGGTGGGTTCAGCTGCGGTCTTGAGACGACACGCCTAGATGCGCTTGTGCAATTTCATGGAACCCTTTAAGGCTTCATTCCTTAATGCTCCCATTGAGGCCTCTTAGTTGTTTGGACCCAAAGTTAAAAGCACACTGGCCAGATGTGAACAGGACGGTAATACCCTTTCTGCCATAGGTGTCCATTATTCTTCCCCTCAATGTGCTTTCTCCCAAAACCAAAAGAGTGGGAAGATATGGTTCAAGAAATCTCAGGGTCCTTTCTGTGACACACAGGCCTAGTTCTCCCTTAGAGGCAGAGGGGGAAACTCACAGGGAAGATGCTCCTTTAAGGGCAGAGGGGGTTCACATAACCAGGGTTCCTGGGACTCTTTCCCTGGCCAATCCTACCAGCGCTCCTGAAGAGCAGCCCAACTCCTTTCCTCTGGAGGTGGTTGGGTGTCATTTCTCCTTGTACCCTTCTGCCTGGCTAACCATCACCACCGATTCTTGGGTGCAAAGCATTATAACCTAAGGTTATCATATCCTCTTCGATATTTCTCTTGTCCCTTCAAAAACCTTCCCAACGTTCCACCCAGTCAAAGGGAAGAAGCAGCACTAGAGATAGAAAAGCTGCTAAGAAAGAGAGTCATACAAATAGTCCCTCCAGACCAGATAGGATCTGGATTCTACTCAAGACTATTTTTGGTGCCAAAGAAAACCGGGGACTGGAGACTAGTTTTGGATCTCAGTGTATTGAACAAGTTTGTGAGAGTACAAAAATTCTGGATGGTTACAATACAGTCTATCCTCCCGCTTTTGGAAAAAGATGATTGGATGTGCTCGATAGATCTTCAAGATGCGTACTACCATGTAAAAGTAGACAGGCTATCAAGAAGATTTCTGCACTTCCATGCGGGAGCCAGTCACTACCAGTTCAGAGTACTGCCCTTCGGACTCTCTACAGCCCCCAGAGTGTTTACAAAATGCATGGTAGTTGTCACAGCTCACTTGTGACTTCAAGGATTCCAGGTGTTTCCATACCTAGACGACTGACTCATTTCCGCCCCCACCAGACATCTACTAGAAAGAAGCCCTGGCATACTCTCTACTTGCTGCACAAAGGCTAGGCATAACCATAAACTGGCAAAAATCCAATCTCACCCCATCTCAGTCGACAGAATTTATAGGGGTTATCTTGGATACAAAGAACTGCAGAGCTGCCATTCCACAGCACAGAATTTTAAGGATAAAGCAACAACTGGTTCCAATCCTTTCAAGGGAGGAATCCACAGCTCACTCTGTTCTACAGATGTTGGGTTCCATGGCAGCCTCCATCACCATTGTCCCCCTGGACAGGTTTCATATGAGGCTTCTACAATGGCTACTGCTCACCCAGTGGTATCCTTTTCAGCATCCTCTTTCAGCCAAGATTCGAGTAACCTACAGGTGCAAACAGGATTTAAATTGGTGGATGACACACAATCTGTCACAGTGA
Source organism: Protopterus annectens (assembly GCF_019279795.1). Lineage (NCBI taxonomy): Eukaryota > Metazoa > Chordata > Ceratodontiformes > Protopteridae > Protopterus > Protopterus annectens. The sequence goes on from NC_056747.1 coordinate 492,493,472, forward strand.
TGATCTCGCCGCTTCTCCCCCCAGCAACCCAAGGCCACAGTGACCACAGACGCCTCCCTGATGGGGTGGGGGGGCTATGTCAGGGACAGACAGTCCAAGCCACTTGGTCCAAACTGGAGGCCCATCTGCATATAAATGTTCTAGAGCTGAGGGCGGTGCTTCTGGCGTTACAAGCATTCCATCCCCTGCTATCATCTGGGACAATTGAGATTCAATCAGACAACATGGCTGTGGTCTGGTACATTAACAAGCAAGGTGGGACCAAATCTTATCCCCTTTATCGAGAGGCCATGAGGATATGGCAATGGGCGATGGCTACCAACTGTTTTCTTCTAGCAGTGCACATTCCCGGGAGTTCCAATGTGATAGCAGACAGACTCAGCAGGTGCATTTTACAACTTCACGAGTGGTCCCTGAATCCCTTGATAGCGGCGGAGATCTTCCACCACTGGGGTCATCCTTGCTGCAAGCTCTTTGCATCCCTGACCAACTTCAAATGTAGCAACTACTTCGCCCTGATTCCCCCTCCGGGACAGTCACCCAGGGACGCTCTAGTCCACGATTGGCCCTCAGGTCTTCTTTATGCATTCCCACCTTTTCCTCTCATTCCCCAGTTTCTGAAGAAATCCCATCAGTTGAAGAGCAAGATGATCCTCATAGCACCATGTTAGCCTCGTCATATTTGGTTCTCCTTCTTTTGGCCTCACCTACTAGATCGACCATGGATTTTCCATCCAACCCCGGAGTTGATCTCACATCCATAGAACCTGATTAATCCCAACTTGAACAGCCTGAAGCTCACAGCTTGGCTACTCCAATTCCCTTGATTGCCAGGCAAAATTATCTTTTTTTACCAGTACGTGACATTCTCATTGCATCTCATAAGTCTTCCACTAGAATTACTTATCTAAGCAAGTGGAAAAGATTTACCTGTTGGCTGAAAGATAAACAAGTAGATCCCTTCTCAGCACCAGTGTCGATAATACTAGACTATTTGTCCGACCTTTTCCAATCGGGTCTATCAGCCTTTACCATTAGAGTTCATTTGGCTGCAATTTCTAATTTCCATGAGGGTATCCAAGATTCCTCTCATGTCTCACAAATTGTGCAAGACCTTCATAAAAGGGGTGAATCATCTGAAGCCACCTTTTAGAGAACCTATTCAACCATGGGATCTATCATTAGTTCTACAAGCTCTGACAATGCCACCCTTCAAACCAGCTTCTTCTTGTGACCTCAAGCATTTGTCATGGAAAACCTTGTTTTTGGTCACGATTACTTCTGCCAGACGTATCTCTGAGCTTCAAGCTTTATGTATCAAAAGTCCATACTTGATTTTTCATAGAGATAGAGTGTCTTTAAGATCTAATCCTTCATTTCTGCCAAAAGTGAACTTTGAAATGTCTATTAATCAAACCATTGAATTGCCAGTTTTCTTTCCCAATCATTCAAACAGAGGAGAGTATTGCCTACATACCCTAGATATCCACAGGCAAATCCATTTTTACTTATACAGGACTAGGTCCTTTCGTAAATCTGACCAGTTATTTTTGGCCTATTCTGGACCTAGATTAGGATCTGCTGTTGCTAAGGTCACATTAGATAGATGGTTGAAGGACTGTATGACCTTCATTTATACACAACGTAATGTCCTGTTGCCTACTACCATGAAAGCTCATTCAACAAGGTCGGTGGCAACTTCTGCTGCCTTCCATGCCAGAGCTTCTTTACATGACATCTGTGCAGCTGCAACTTGGGCTATGGCTCATACCTTCATCAATCATTACAAATTGGATTTGGCCTCCAGAGGAAGAGCATCTTTTGGGTCTGTGGTGCTCAGGAATGTCCTTCCATGAGAGCCTTCCAGGAGTAGAGGTAGCTGGGGACTCTGTCCTATGCGTAAGGAATGAACAAGGATTAACAATATCAGATAAAGAAGTTATGTCTTACCATAACATTCCATCTGTATTGTTGATCCTCGTTCAGTCATTACGACGCTCCCTCCTTCCCCCTCCTGTGGCTTCTAGTGGATCTCACCATCCGGTTCTCTTAGGTCATTTGACCAGAGGTAGCCTCTACCTTCTTTTGACTTGCAAACTCAATCTGAGGTAACAGGGAGAAGGGGATTATGGGTAAGACTTTAGCTCAAGAGTTTGTAGCTGACGCGAGCTTGGAAAATGGTCGGCTCGGTTCCGAGGTTGGAACCGATACCCATGCGTAATGACTGAACGAGGATCAATAATACAGATGGAACATTATGGTAAGTCATAACTTCTTTTTATCAACATTATCACTATTCAAGGACAAGAACAGTTTTAAATATGACAGCAATAACTTTGTTTTTGAAAAGGAAACAGAAAGAAACTAGCAGTAATCATGGAAGATAAAAATACCAACAATGGTACCAAAAGGGTCAACGGCTATTGTAGAAGGAAAAATGGGAATAATAACAATAGTATTCAAGGGTACTTGACATACGAGGAAGGATAAGAGCAAATACAGGCAATGAAAGGTGAGGGAGATAAAAGGACAAAGACTTTTCTATTTTAAATCTTAAAAAGTCTTTAAAATTCACTTAGCTCGAGAATAGCGGTCACCACATCTTTTGCGTTAACCAGAAAATGAGATCTGATGTACTTGGGATTGGTGATTTGTGGGTAATGGAGAAGCTCAAAAGTTCTAGGTTGACACAGTATTTTGCAATGGCCGATTCAGAGCCAAAGGATCAGATCCACATGCATTAGTTGAGGATAGAATGAAAATTGACAACATCAGATACATTGTTTGCGAAGGATTCTGCAGCTGTTCAGCAAAAAGCAGTTCAAGCTTCAGTTTGGTTCAAGAGATGGCTTGCAGTAATTTAGAAGAAAAATATATCAAATGTACTTAGAGATGATTAAAATGAAAAGTTGAAGGAATATATCAATTCAAACAACAAAAAGCTGGAAAAAATAGAAGAATCTTTAACTATCCATTCAGATAAACTGATAAAACTACAAAATGCAGAGGGTGACATGAAGAAAAAGCTGACCGAGTATGAGGTTTCTCAAAAATAACTGTTTAAAAAATAGAGTTTGAAGACAGTGCATGCAGAGAAAACCTGAGATTTTCTGCTCTGTCAGAGAAACTGGAAGGAACAGACTACATTAATTTTATGAAAGTGCAAATAAGCAACTTGACTGGTGTTCCACAGCAGAATTTGTTAATTGAAAGGGCACATTGAGTTTATGGTCCAAACCTGGCCATGAGAAAGTAGCCAAGACCTATTTTAGTAAAGATGCAATCATACCAATAGGAAGAGTTGATCCTGACAATATTGTGGCAGAAGGGCAAAGTATTAAAAATTGGAGACAGTAGAGTGTTTGTAGAAAATGATTATTCACTGTACACCAGGCAGAAGAGAAGCAAATTTATCCCAGCAGTAGTAGGGATATGTCGTGGGCCAGGGCTGAGATTCAAGCTTCTGTATCCAGCTGTTTTTTCCTAGAGGATCAAACCCATTTTTGATGCAGAACAGCCTAAGGAAGAAATAGAAAAGTTTATCCAACAGACAGTGAAGTCAGCAAGCAGAAGGGGACTCTGTTTCTCATTCTTCTGACAGTAGAGTTCCTAGAGAGACTTTGCTAGTGAACCTTTTACAATGTTCTAAAGGAAAATGCTTGAGACAAAAATAGCACAGGAGTTGACTGGAAGAATAAGCAGTACACTGGACTTGAACCAGAGTCTGTTGTTGGGAGATGGAGATGATCAGGAAGAAGACCAGCAACTTAGTGAATAAATGGAAGACTATAAAGCATCTTATCTCATTTATGATATATGATTTTGCAAGACAAAATGACTGAAAAACATGGGACTTTGTTGCCTTTGTTAAAACATGTGGGTAGACTAAAGTATATACCCACTTTATATCATTAATGTTTAGAAGGACACTAAAAGGGGGGAACTAACTGTAAGCAAAACAAATGTTGTTCTTATTTATATTTGTATAAAATTTAATGATATAAACTGCTTGTTTATGCAGTAAAACAGTTTTGTGTATTGACTACCCAGGAGTATGTTAAATTTGAGGGGAGCCTTTTCTGTGTTGGTTGTACATGTTAGAGATATTAAAATAAACGCATACCTTTTTAGTTGTACGAAATATAGGTTTTATAGTATACAAGAGAAAAAAGGCTGGACAAAAGTTTAACATTCATGTGCTGTGATCATGGGCTGCTGGAATGGGAGTGGAGTGTAAAAGTGCACTGACCATATTATATATAAAGTTAGGATTTTTTTTTATTTTACAAGGGCAAATGTCTAGATTACTATATTTTGCTTAAGCTGTAAATATGTGTTTTTGTAAACATGTAGGCTTTAAAATAAGTCAAAATGATGACAACCAGGCAAATGCTTCTTACAACTGCAAATATATTAGCTTTTTTTTTTCCACTGACAAATGTTCAATGAAGTTGAGATGTCTGCAGCTGTACATTCTTTCTGAGTGAAATTTACAAAGACTCATTGCTGAGTACACTTCCATTGAGACGAGCTGTCTGCAGGTTCAAGTAGTTAATCTTGAGAATTCTGAGTATTCTTTGTGAAGGAAATGTAAAATTTAAAGGTACAATGGTGAGCAGTTCAGTGGAAAAATTAAGTTTGAAATTATGGGAAGTGAATAAGAGGTAACTTCCCTAGCAGCCTTAATACTTTAATGCAGTTAGAAGAACATTGTACAATTTCGTTTTATTTAAGCATAGCCAGTGCAGTTTTTCTTAGGGGTAAAAGTTAATGTTTTCTGAAAGCATACAAGCTGATGTTCTTCATGCTTCACTGTTGCAGTCATCACATTTGGGGGTATCTGCTTACAGTAGCCCTCATTCGGCCTGATTATCAAAGTCTTGGGTCCTATGTCATTGCTGTCTCATCTTCCATGACATCAGGTCATCAGGGGTATAAAGCATGCAGCCGATGCCATTACATCAGTCTTTCTTGCCGTGCGGTGTCCGAAGCAGAAGCAGTTCGCAAGTGCCGATCGGCCGACTCCTGAAATTTTAATTTTCGAGTTTCAGAATCGAAGTCTTCAACTAAAGCTAAGTACCCCATTGGGGAAACTTTTTCTTGCTCTAACCCAATGTCAGTAAAAGTCAATAATTGTATTTCTTGTGGAAAGCAAATACCTCATAAAGATTTTCATTTGTACTGTATTCCTTGCCTAGGCCCTGACCACGACATACCTCACTGTCAGTTTTGTGCCTTATTTAAACAACAAACTATTTGTCATCGGTATATTTACGCTTCTAAATATTTTGGTACTCAGTTCAATTACCCAGGTATGGCTTTGGTAAGCCACCCAACTACTGACATTCTGAAAAAATGCAAAGATAAAGACAGAGACAGGCTGCCTAGGTCCAAAGCTGCCGCCAACGCTACTCCTAAGCTAGTCACCAGTTAGCTGGTACTCATTGAGGCACTTACACAGCCCCTGATACCTGCTACTTCAGATTCACAGGCCTCTACTGAGACCCATTCAGAGTCCAGTATGCTCCGAGATGCTTCAACTGTAGAACATGCAGATGTCTCTACCTTGGATGGGTCTGGAGCCACTGTGCAGGCACTGCACTGGCTTCTGAGGGTGTATTCAGGCTTTCTGACTTGCATATTAAACCGACGCCATCTTCTTCTTCAAGGCCTAAAACTTGATCCATGCCTAGAAAACTGGCACCCAGACCACATGGTCAGGCCTCTATGCCTAAAAAACAAATGATAAGAATGGCTGAAGACCTTATTACATTAATCAGGGGAAACCAACCTTCCCCCCTCTAAGAGACCTAAAATTGAATTTGCTTATGATTCTTCTGATCGGGATTCTGAAATTTCTGTTTCCTCTGATGACCAGGATTTACCCTTATCTACCTATGAGGATTCTGATGCAGAGGACTTTATTCACTCTGCTTCTCCTCCAGAGGATATTTCTTTTGGTGAAACCTTGCATACTCAGGGAGCATTTTCACTGGGAAAGCCAGAATTACTCTGACTCTAAAAAGAGGCTTAGGAATTTATTACTCCTGCCTGAACACAGGCCTTTAGCTATCCCCCTGTACTGGACATTGTTGATGCCTTTTCAGAATCTAGCTTGGCCCCAGACTCCTTACCTCCTGCTCCCAGAAAACCAGATAGATATTACAGGGTTCCTGACTCTCACATGTTCCTCTTTAAAAATCCTACTGCGGATCCTGAGACCATTTCACAGGGACCCAAGGGGATTAAGGCTACTACTGCCAAAAATCCTACCTCATCTCATAGAGATTCCAGGGCACTGGATAGATGGGGTAAGAAGGTGTACACTTCTGCAACCTTGGCCATTAGGGCCTTAAACTGCCAGTTTCATATGTTAAAGTATCAGCAGCATATTATTGGATTGCTTAAACAGAAAATGATGTTGATTCCTGACTGTGCCAAAAATAAGGATTTACAGGATTTAATGCATTCTGCTCAACAAGTTGGAAAACATACTTTGCAATGTGGTTTTGATTCACTAGAGGCATCTTGCAGGGTTGCTGTCACTGGGTCTGTACTTAGAAGGCATGCTTGGCTTAAGGAGCAATCTTTGCCATATCATGTTAAAGCTAAATTGCTGGATGCTCCCCTTAAACCAGGACTGCCTGTTTGGCAGTAAAGCAGAAGAAGTACTCAAAAAGATGGAGGAAAAAGCTAAATCTATGCAAACGGTTAAATATTTCCTGCAAGTACAGCCTCCAAGATTTAGTAGACATTGGCCCTCTAAGAAATGGTCCTTTCTTGCCTCTTCCAGGCCTTCTCAGTCCAAACCCAGAACCAGCAGAACACCCAGGCTTCAGTCCCAAGGTACGCACAGGAATAAACAGTGGGGGGCTCCCACTTCCAAAGCAGGGTGTAGTAAGATTCCCCCCTATGGTAAACTGTCTCAATGACTTAATTTTAAAACTTCCAAGCCCTTCTCAACTGACTGCTCCTTTAGGAGGAAAGATTGCTCTGCAGGCAAAAGACTGGGAACTCATTACCCAGGACAAATAGGTTTTAAATATAGTTTCCCAAGGATACAGATTCCACTTCCACACTTTACCAACCCCAAACGGTTGGCCAGATCTACCTTCAAATCAGTGGGCAGAGGCTCAAAGGCAAGTTCTCTCTCTCTTAAGTATAAGGGCTATTCAAACGGTCCCAGAAGAGGAAAGGGGACAAGGTTTCTACTCAAGGCTTTTCCTGGTGCCCAGAAAAGACAACTCCTGGCATCCTATCCTGGATCTGTCTATCCTAACCACTTTTTTGGTGATCCCAAAATTCAAGATGCTAACTCTTCACCAGTTGCTTCCTATGCTAGGCAAGGATGCCTGGTTGGCAACTCTGGATTTAAAGGAAGCCTACCTGCACATTCCAATCAGGGAATCTTGCAGAAGATACCTACGCTTCAAAGCAGGCTACATGTACTATCAGTTCTCTGCACAGCTCTGTGGCTTATCAACTCTGCCCAGGGTATTCACAAAGTGCCTAGCTCCAGTCTGCATTTTGCAGGCAAAGAAATATTAAAATATACCCATACCTGGTTGATTGGCTAATTCAGGCAGAAAGCCAGGACATACTTTTGAATCATCTGACATTTGTACAAAAGGTGATAACTTCTCTGGGGTACACCATAAATGAAAATAAATCACATCTTGTACCCTGCCAACAGATTGTATTCCTGGGAGCAAGCTTGAACACAATTTCCCAGATGGCTTTCCTCATGCCAGAGAAACAAGTTCATTTGACAGCTTACTTCAAACTAATGGCCACAAAGACTCTGCTATCTGCAAGACAAATACTGCAAGCCTTGGGGTTCATGGCCTTCTGCATTCTATTAATTCCATATGCAAGACTGCATATGAGGAAACTACAATGGTATCTAAAAAGCCTATGGTGTCAACATTCTCTGGATCTAGAAGCAATGACTCCTATCATACCTTGCCTACAGTTAGAGTTCCTTTGGTGGGCAGAGGCCTGCTACCAAAACAAGGGACTGCCATTCACTCTACCCCCTGCTGCACAAACCCTAACAACAGAAACACCAGACTGTGCATGGGGGGCTCACTTGGTAGGGAAGTGCATTCAGGACAAATGGAACCCAAGTCAAATGCACCTGCATATCAATCAAAAAGAAATGTTAGCTGTACAGAATGCTCTGACAGTCTTCAAGGACCACATTCTTCCAGGACAATTAATGGTAAAGACGGACAACACCACTGTTATGTGGTACATAAACAAGCAGGGGGGAACCCACTCATACCCTCTCTGCAGACTAGCCATGGCTCTGTGGAACACAGCCTTGAGCTACCAAGTGCACCTACAGGCTCAATTCCTGCCAGGAAATCTAAATACACTGGCAGATGAACTAAGCAGAAATGTCATGGACACACACAAGTGGAAACTGGAACCAAAGACATTCAACATGTTGATAAACAAATGGGGGAGCCCAGATATAGACCTGTTTGCCTCCCCCCAGAACTACCAGTTGGGCAAAGTCTGCACAAGGACTCCCCACAAACAAGCTTGGAAAGTGGATGCCCTGTTCCTAACCTCGAAAGATCTATCAGTTTATGCCTTTCCTCCTCTGCCTCTCCTGTCCAAGGTACTACTAAAGATCAAACAGGGCAAACCAAGGATGATACTGATTGCACCAGACTGGCCACGCCAACACTGGTAACCCCTCTTGCGCATTGTGTCACTGCTGGCTCCATGGCACCTGCCCCAGATCCCTACCCTGCTGTCCCAGCAGGAGGGCCAGATTCTGCACCCTCCGCTTCAAACCCTGAACCTGGCAGCCAGGCTAATTACCTGAGCTCTCCATTACCATCCCTCAGTAAACAAGTGTTGGATGTCATTCTGGAGGCAAGGAGGCCTAGTACTAGAAAATCTTATGCTGAAAAGTGGAAAAATTCTGTTCCTGGAACCAAGCTCAGGGGATGGGCACAGCAGGGCCCAATTTACCACAGATTCTTCAATACTTAACTGAGATGCTCCACAAGGGCCTTTCCTTTTCCTCCATCAAAATTCATGCTTCAGCCATTTCAGCTCATTACAGCACAGAACCACCCCTCCTCTCATCCACAGCTCAAGCAGTTCCTCAGAGGGGCCAAAAACTTAAGACCACACAGGAGAGCCCCAACTCCAGCCTGGGACCGTACCTTTATATTGGAAAAACTCACTCTGCCTACTTTTGAGCCAGTGGCAAGTGCAGAGTTGAAATTCCGTTCTTGGAAAGCAGCCTTCCTTTTAGCCATCACTTCAGTAAGAAGGGTGTCTGAATTACAGGCCCTAATGGCAGTGGAGTCTTTCATCATCTTTCATGCGGATAGGGTGTTCCTCAGGACCAATCCCTCCTTCATGCCCAAGGTAGTATCCAATGTGGCTCTTATTCAGTCCATTCATTTGCCAACCTTCTTTTCTAATCCACAGAACAAAGGGGAACGTATACTGTACTCCTTAGACGTGCACAGACAACTTAGATTTTACTTGGACAGGACTAAACCTCTCAGGAAATCTGAACAGCTGCTGGTGGCATTTGCTGCAGGGGCAGAGGGGAAGGCCATTTCAAAGCAAACCATTTCTAAATGGATAGGCCATTGCATTAATTTAAGCACAATGGAAAACCTATCCCACAGGGGATAAGACCATATTCTACCAGGGTTGCATCTAACTCTACAGCCTTTCTCAGAGGTGTCCCTACCAGGGACATCCTAGAAGCTGCTATCTGGAGTTCTGTACATACTTTCACCAAGCATTACCATTTGCCTATTTTCTCTAAATCCAGAGCCGGTGTTGCCACTGCAGTCTTGCAGGGCCTTATAGCTGGTCCTAATGCTAGCTAAATTCCTCCTCCCTTCCGTAGCTTTGGGAAACTACCCAAATGTGATGACTGCAACAGTAAAATACGAAGAACATAGTACAGTTGTGTACACTTACCATAAATGTAGATGTTCAAGTGTATTCACTGTTGCAGTCCTGGTTACCCTCCCTCCAGCCCCCTGACTTCTTTTGGCTATACCTCTATTCCTTTTTACTATGCTTAAAAGCTTTCTGGTGTATTTGCTTTTTTGTTGGAGGTATAACCTTGTGTGTATGTATATGTATATATATATATATATATATATATATATATATATATATATATATATATATTTAATTGCTTCCCATTAGGGGGGCACCTGACATCTGGGGCAAGAAAAAGCTGATGTAATGGCACCGGCTGCATGCTTTATACTCCTGACATCCTGACGTCATGGAAGATGAGACAGCAACCAATGCAGGACCCAAGACTTTGATAATCAGGCTGACTGAGGGCTACTGCAAGCAGATAACCCCCAAATGTGATGACTGCAACAGTGAATACACACGAACTTCTACATTTATGGTAAATGTACACAACTGTACTTTTTTCATATCTGGAAGGTGGAGAGAGATAAGAAAGGAAAGACAGCAATCAGTGTAAGTGGGTGCACGTACTGTAGCATATGCTTTAGCATGGGTAACCTTAATTATCTTTTGTTTAATATCTTCCCACATATTCTTAGCTGCTATTACAGAAGCCTTTTTAATCCATACTTCTAAACACTTCATTGTGTCCTAATAAATATGGGTAGTGCTGAATGAATTTGCGTGTGTAGATACATAATTTATGGCTATAGCCTTTGTTTTGTCTTCATTAATTTTACATCCCAAAATACTTAAAACTGTCTCAAAATGTTCCACAACACTGAGATGTCCTTCTCTTGTTTATAAGGTGAAAGATATTATCATTTGCAAATAAAGCCAACTTTTCTTCATTACCATACCAATTATATCCTTGTATTTCTGAGACCCTTATTTTCTTTGCCAAAGGCTCTAAATATAAAGCAAATAATGAAGGAGAAGGGGACACTGCTGTCTGGTTCTTCTGTTCAAATACAGAGTGGAAGCTTTCCACTTTAATTCTTGCCTATGATCCTTGATATAGTCTTCTAATTAACCCTATTATTGTATCAGGTAATGCAAATGCTTCCAGTGTCCTAATCACAAAATCCCAGCTTACTCTGTCAAATGCTTCAAGACCCACCAACAACAGAGATATTTTTTTTTAAATTCTGCTTCCATCTAGACTATCATTGTTCTATCAGTGTTGTCAAATATTTACTACCCCTCCACAAAACCACACTGATCCATATCTATCAATTTTGGTAACACCTTTGCCATTCTTTTAGCTAGTATAGACATAACCACTTTATAATCGTGGTTTAAAATAGTTTCTACAAAGCTGGGTCTGAAGGGTCTTTGCCATCTTTAGGTAACACAGCCACAACAGATTTCTTACAAGATATTGGTGTTTCCCCTCCTATTAAAATACTGTTAAACAAAATCTTCCAGATCTTTCTCCCTTCTAAATTCCAAACTTCCACAGGAATGCAATATGCTACTGGAGACTTTCTGGAAGATCGATTAGACATCACTGTTTTTATATCATTGCCTTCTATATTAACTGTTAGTTGCTGAGCCTTGTCTACCTCTAACCTTGGCATAATTAAGTCTTCCATAAATATTTCCATTTGTACTCTCTTGATTTCCACATTTCTCTGCTTTATACACATTTTCATAAAATTTCTGGAATATCTCTAAAAACCATAGGATCTCTGGTTATTTTTCTTGTTATAGGTTCCCCAAGTTTGGTGACAACCCTTTCAACATTTTATTGCCTAAGTCATTGTGCTAAAAGTTTTTATATTCTGCTGTTACCAAAAATAGTTGCTTAACAGCAATCTTTCAAAACTCATGCATATTATCCAGATTCTCCCTTATTTTGTGTTTAATGTTCTGTATTTGCTCCTTCTCTTCTTCTGTGATATTCCTCTTATTCTACAATACTTTAACCTTTGTCAGCCCGTTTTAGTAATTACTTCTTAACCATATCTCGTTCTCTTCTATTTTTACCCTATTTTTAAACTCCATTTCATTTATCCCAGTCACTAGCTATAACTTCTGAAGATGTTTCTATCTTCCATAATAACTCTCAAATAATTTCTGCTACCCATTCCTTAAATTCCTCTCTTTTTAACAGGGAGGTGGGAAAGTGCAAGTGTCTCATTTTTACTTCATTAGCCTGAATTTTCTCTCTTAGCTGGTGTATGATCAGAAACAGTTATTTGATGTGTGTCAAAGCTTTCAATTAAGTGCACATGTTCTTGTGAAATATAACATATCTAGTCTATCCCACTTATTGTACCTTGGGGAATAATATGTAAATTCTATCTGAGGTCCTGCTAATGAATTCACATCTTTCATACCAATTAGTTTAATACATGTCTTCATAAATCTACACCCTTTTATTATAGTGTCCCTTCTAGGTCCCCCTGCTACATCCTCACTATTGCAAATGTCATAAGTGATAATTTAATCAAGGTGTAAAAAGTATTATATGAGCTACACAAAAGGCCTTTCTTACTACTGTGGCAACTTGTTGATCAAAGCACTGGTTTCCACACAGAATTGTATCTGGGTGATTAATCACAGTTTCTGACTTAAGTGGCTCCCTCATATAATATGAGCTCTTTCTTCCCAAAAGTGACTAATGCTGCATTTGCACATATTGAGCTTAAACCACTTTCATTTCACACTAGGGAGGAGTTATATATAGCAAGAACTTTTAATTAATTTCTTCCTGTTACTATGACTTCAAGCAGTAATATACAGAACAAGTTACATTTACAGAGCCAAATTCCCCAGATCCAGTAATCATAACAACAGTTCCAATTAACTATGAAACTCAGTCAATAATCTGGTTAAATCAAACCTTTCCATAACAGTTTTATAGTCACACCTACTGGTTGTCCATCCCTCTATCCACAACCCCTGTTTCCCATTTTTGCACTTGGGATCAGGATGACACTAAAACAGTGACAGTCATCTAGAGCCAGTGCTCACACTGCTGGGTGGCTACAAAGATTGTTCTTCTGTATCACATGCACACTCATACCTATGGCCAATCTAGAGTGTCCAGTCCACCTACTGCATGTCTTTGGAATGCTGGAGGAAATCAGAGCACCTGAAGAAAATCCATATTTACACATGGAGAATGTATTAAATTTTAAAATGACCATAATCTCATTGTATCTTAAGCAGTCATTAAAAGTACTTTTGTTCCTTATATTAAATAATTTTATTCCTAATAGAATATCTTTCCAGAGCAAAAACAAGATATTTAAGTAATTTACCATTAGAATTATGATACTTCTGAATATGCACAGCAGTGGCACTATTACACTTTCCATATCTTATGTGCTCTTGTTACCTGATTGCAAAATTCCCTTTGTTTCACCTTTGTGGATTTTAGAACATAGACAAAATAACATATGCATCTTCTTAGTGATGCTGCATTTGTGTATTACACTGATGTTAAACAGTAATTACATACTCACATACTATAAGCTCACCACATCTATATGACCACAATGATATTTCTTAGAAGTTTTACTTCAGGTCTGATAAACTGAATTTTACTTAGTACATCCCTTGGTTACATAATCCTATAATTTGAATATTCACATTATTAGGAAGAGCTGACATCATTCCTTAACATATTCCAGTTGCCCTTTTTACCTCTGCCAACTTGACAGAAAATATATTATACTGGTTTACAAATGAATGCAATTCATCCTAATGTTATAATTATTATTATAATCCTGCCTACAACCAGATTCTTTCCTTATACCTTAAAGCTGATTTTTTTTTTTTGGGGGGGGGGGGGTTCATGTACTTTCCAGCTGACCGTTTCTATATATTTTAATTCATAGCCTGTTCGATACATTGTAGCTATTTTCCTGGAAGTAGTTTTAAGGAAGTCTGTCCACTCTCTGCGTATTATTCTTGATTTTAACAATTTCCCTTATAGTAGTCATACTATCAGACTTGGGGATGACAACTAGAACCAAACAGACTACCTATCTATGTCAAACAGAGCTCCTCATTAGCACTCTTCAAGAAAAATCTTGATTGGATGGGAAATAGGAAATTCACCCTGGGGATCACTTCTGTGGCTCTGCTCGACAGGGGCACAGGAAAATAATTTTCTTGGGTGGCAAAAGCCAGGGTACTTTTTTTGGCTAGGCTTGTATGGGCCCTAGGGCCGATAGCCTAGTACCTACCTATGAACTTATATAAGCCATTATGAAAACTAAACAGTGTGAGAAACTTCTCTGTGTGGAAGATTTTCAGTCCATATATCTCTAGTTAATCACTGTATATTAATCAGATCAGACAATAGTAGTAGAAGTAGCGAACTTAAACTTGTCTTAAGTAAAAAAAAAATATATATATGTATATATATAATATGAAATATTTTATAGAATTACTAAGTATTCAAAAGTAATACAAGCAAGGCAGGCAGTCTGTTTCCAGTCAAAAATCCTTTATTAAGTACACAGCAAAATTAACAGAGTAATAGTTTCCTCATAAGCTTTCTAAATATATATATACTTTTTATCAGGCAAGTGAGTGGTTTACTGCGCTGTAAAACAAAGTGTTATTGGTACACATGTTAAATTCACATCCCTTCCCCCATCAGTGTGACATTCGAGCTGGTCCTGCCCTACTTAGTAATTAACATAATAATATAACCCTTATGTACTTTTAAATACAATTTGTAATGATGAGGAACCTCTTATTTAGAAAGACAAACTGCAGAGAAATCCAAAAATCACACAAAGGATGTTGAGAACAAAACACTTTATAACGCAAAGCTTTCGGGAATAACCCTTTCTCAATACTGAATACAGACATACAAAAAGCAACTGCTTTATACAAACCAAAAGAATCATGTGACTGCAGCCAAAGTCACATGACATATTCAAAATACATATCAAAGGCTGTACACATTTAATAGAAGCATTTAAAAACTTATATAAAACTTATATAAAAATATGTTGAAAAATACATATGCACACAAACACGTACACATATAATACATTTATCTACCTGAACTGTCTAAATACAAAAATATAAAAAGGATAAGAATAAAATAATCATTTCATATTGCGTTGCAATCCAACAAGGATAGGTTTAATACTGACTGTACTGTTAATGCCAGGAGGGCTATCAGCTCCCAAGTTACTACTTAAAGTTTTCCCTTCTAAAGTGGGGCCCTTTTTTTGCTAATTTTCTCTTAGCTGGTGTACATATGATCAGAAAACAGTTATTTGATGTGTGTCAAAGCTTTCAATTAAGTGCACATGTTCTTGTGTGAAATATATAACATATCTAGTCTATCCACTTATTGTACCTTGGGGAATAATATGTAAATTCTATCTGAGGTCCTGCTAATGAATTCACATCTTCCATACCAATTATTTTAATACATGTCTTCATAAATCTACACCCTTTTATTATAGTGTCCCTTCTAGGTCCCCCTGCTACATCCTCACTATTGCAAATGTCATAAGTGATAATTTAATCAAGGTGTAAAAAGTATTATATGAGCTACACAAAAGGCCTTTCTTACTACTGTGGCAACTTGTTGATCAAAGCACTGGTTTCCACACAGAATTGTATCTAGGTGATTAATCACAGCCTCTGACTTAAGTGGCTCCCTCATATAATATGAGCTCTTTCTTCCCAAAAGTGACTAATGCTGAATTTGCACATATTGAGCTTAAACCCCTTTCATTTCACACTAGGGAGGAGTTATATATAGCAAGAACTTTTAATTAATTTCTTCCTGTTACTATGACTTCAAGCAGTAATATACAGAACAAGTTACATTTACAGAGCCAAATCCCCCAAATCCAGTAATCATAACAACAGTTCCAATTAACTATGAAACTCAGTCAATAAGCTGGTTAAATCAAACCTTTCCATAACAGTTTTATAGTCACACCTACTGGTTGTCCATCTCTCTATCCACAACCCCTGTTTCCCATTTTTGCACTTGGGATCAGGATGACACTAAAACAGTGACAGTCATCTAGAGCCAGTGCTCACACTGCTGGGTGGCTACAAAGATTGTTCTTCTGTATCACATGCACTCACCATACCTATGGCCAATCTAGAGTGTCCAGTCCACCTACTGCATGTCTTTGGAATGCTGGAGGAAATCAGAGCACCTGAAGAAAATCCATATTTACACATGGAGAATGTATTCAATTTTAAAATTACCATAATCTCATTGTATCTTAAGCAGTCCTTAAAAGTACTTTTGTTCCTTATATTAAATAATTTTATTCCTAATAGAATATCTTTCCAGAGCAAAACAAGATATTTAAGTAATTTACCATTAGAATTATGATACTTCTGAATATGCACAGCAGTGGCACTATTACACTTTCCATATCTTATGTGCTCTTGTTACCTGATTGCAAAATTCCCTTTGTTTCACCTTTGTGGATTTTAGAACATAGACAAAATAACATAAGCATCTGCTTAGTGATGCTGCATCTGTGTATTACACTGATGTTAAACAGTAATTACATACTCACATACTATAAGCTCACCACATCTATATGACCACAATGATATTTCTTAGAAGTTTTACTTCAGGTCTGATAAACTGAATTTTACTTAGTACATCCCTTGGTTACATAATCCTATAATTTGAATATTCACATTATTAGGAAGAGCTGACATCATTCCTTAATGTATTCCAGTTGCCCTTTTTACCTCTGCCAACTTGACAGAAAATATAATACTGGTTTACAAATGAATGCAATTCATCCTAATGTTATAATTATTATTATAATCCTGCCTACAACCAGATTCTTTCCTTATACCTTAAAGCTGATTTTTTTTTCGGGGGGGGGGGGGGTTCATGTACTTTCCAGCTGACCGTTTCTATATATTTTAATTCATAGCCTGTTCGATACATTGTAGCTATTTTCCTGGAAGTAGTTTTAAGGAAGTCTGTCCACTCTCTGCATATTATTCTTGATTTTAACAGTTTCCCTTATAGTAGTCATACTATCAGACTTGGGGATGACAACTAGAACCAAACAGACTACCTATCTATGTCAAACAGAGCTCCTCATTAGCACTCTTCAAGAAAAATCTTGATGATTGGATGGGAAATGGGAAATTCACCCTGGGGATCACTTCTGTGGCTCTGCTCGACAGGGGCACAGGAAAATAATTTTCTTGGGTGGCGAAAGCCAGGGTACTTTTTTTGGCTAGGCTTGTATGGGCCCTAGGGCCGATAGCCTAGTACCTACCTATGAACCTATGAACTTATATAAGCCATTATGAAAACTAAACAGTGTGAGAAACTTCTCTGTGTGGAAGATTTTCAGTCCATATATCTCTAGTTAATCACTGTATATTAATCAGATCAGACAATAGTAGTAGAAGTAGCGAACTTAAACTCGTCTTAAGTAAAAAAAAAAAATATATATATATAATAGGAAATATTGTATAGAATTACTAAGTATTCAAAAGTAATCCAAGCAAGGCAGGCAGTCTGTTTCCAGTCAAAAATCCTTTATTAAGTACACAGCAAAATTAACAGAGTAATAGTTTCCTCACAAGCTTTCTAAATATATATATACTTTTTATCAGGCAAGTGAGTGGTTTACTGCTCTGTAAAACAAAGTGTTATTGGTACACATGTTAAATTCACATCCCTTCCCCCATCAGTGTGACATTCGAGCTGGTCCTGCCCTACTTAGTAATTAACATAATAATATAACCCTTATGTACTTTTAAATAAAATTTGTAATGATGAGGTACCTCTTATTTAACCAGATTATTAAGTCTGTGATTTTATCCAAGACAATATACTACATGGCTGGAAATATATCACCCTTAATCCATTTGGCAATCAAAAAATATATATAAATATATACATATGCACTTTGCGTGTAAAAAATCAATTGTAAAGATCATATTCTATCTTCATAACCTCTTGTTAACAAAGATCACTTTCGTCCTTCTAGACTTCTTCAGGTCTATGCACAAGAACCTTAAAAACTATCTGTAAAAGTATTATTGTATAATCAGTAAATATTGTTATTACACATCATTTTGAATAAAGTGGAAAAAAGAGAACAAGAAAAAGAAAAAAATGTATGATGATGGAAAAAAGAAAGTTATGTACCTACCATAACGTTCCATGTTAGTTGTCCTTCATCTCGCCTTCCTTCTTGCTGTTTGGGTTTGGAGCCGATCCTTGGCTCTGACTCTGCCTACTTCTATAGCTCAAGAGCTATTTACTGGCTCGAGGCTAACCCTTATCCCAGAATGCCCAGCATCAGCTACCCAGATTTCATTTCAGATAGCGCACACTAGACATATAAAGTAACCAGTAACCTAAAAAACTGATTTACCAAAATAAAAGATCAGAGTAAATTGTCATAAAATTACCTGGCATGTGAACCAAGAAAAAAGGAAATCTGCCAGTGAAACCATAGTGAACTCCTCTTAATCCTCCAGGAAAGGGGAAGGAGGGGGGATGCAAGAAGGAAGGCGAGATGAAGGACAACTAACATGGAACATTATGGTAGGTACATAACTTCTTTATGTTAAGTTGTCCCATCTCGCCTTCATTCTTGCTGTTTGGGACAGCATCCCTAGCACCTAAAGACCCTGGGTGGCTCATTGGAACAGACTCTTCAGAACAGTGGAACCAAAGGAAGCCCTGCTCCGGGAGACCATATCCACTTTGTAATGAGAGGTAAAGGTATGAGGGTTTGCCCAAGTGGCAGCTGCATGAATTGAGTCTATGGGCAATTTAGACTGAAAGGCTACAAACGTGGCTAATGCTCTAGTACAATGACCTTTCTGTTTTGCTGGTAGATGTTTATGTCTTAACTGATAAATAAAGGCAGTGTTGTCAGATAACCATTTGGATAAGGTCACCTTAGAAACTGGAAGGCCTTGCTTATTGTGAGCATAGGAGAGAAATAATTGGTCTGACTTTCTTAGCTCTTTGGTCTTATGGAGGTAAAAACATAATTGTCTGTGCACATCCAGTTGGTGAAGACTGTATTCTGCCTTGTTGCTATGATTGGGAAAGAAGACGGGGAGATCAATGGATTGATTTAAATTGTTTTCTGAACAGACTTTTGGTATGAAGGATGGGTTGGTTCTCAGAGAAACTCTATCTTTGTAAAACACCATATATGGAAGATGAACACAGAGTGCTTGAAGTTCTGAAACATGTCTAGTTGAGGTAATAGCAACCAGAAAAAGTGTTTTCCAAGAAAGAAATTTTAAGGGACATGAAGCTGCTCGTTCAAAGGGAAGCAGAATCAAAGAAGTCAAAACTAAGTTGAGATCCCAAGGAGGAGGTAGATCCCTCACTGGGGGTCTAAGAAGAGATGTTCCTCTCATGAAGGTTTTGCAGAGCTTGTGAGACATTATGCTAGAATTAAGAATTCCAATATGAAAATTTGATATGACAGCCAGTTGTACCCTGATGATAGCAGCAGCCGCACCCGACTGACAAAGCTCTGCTAGAAATTCTAGAATTTGATGGATTGGGGCTGAAAAGGGGTCTAAGTTTCTAGATTCTGCCCAGTAGGAAAATCTTTTCCATTTGCTAGCATAAGTCTTTCTCATAGTTGACTTATTGGAGGAAACAATAATATCATGAACTGCCAGGGAGATACTTGGAAGCCTGGCTAAGGTAGGAAGTGGAGAAACCAAGCTGTGAGTTTGAGAATCTGAAGGGATTGGTGTAACCCGCCTGACTGATGAATCAACAAATCTGGCACTGGGTCCAGAATCCAAGGCTGGTCTAGAAGGTGGAGGTGCAGAAATGGAAACCATATCTGTCGAGGCCAATAGGGGAATTAGGGGAAAAGGGGGAAATGCATAAAGGAGTCCCTGAGGCCAATTGTAGACTAGAGTGTCCCTGGGAGTTTGACCTGGAGGAGGAAGCAGGAAGAAGTAGCTGCTGCATTTGTTGCTGAGGGGGGTGGCAAATAGATTGCAGCAAGGCTGGCCCCATTTGCAGAAGATAAGGTCCGCAACCTGTTTCAGAGACCACTCATGAGGCATGAGGATAGCCCTGCTGAATCTGTCCCCTATTACATTAGATTTCCCAGGGATGTGCATTGCTGTCAAAAAACGTTGGGAGGAAATCACCCATTGCCATAGCCTGAGGGCTTCTCGACACAAGGGGTAGGACCTGGTCCCGCCCTGCTTGTTGATGTACCACACAACTGACATGTTGTCTGTTTGGATCACAGTAGTCCTGGAAGGAAGAGAGTCTTGAAGAGCCTGCAACGCTAGGAGCATCACTCTCATCTTTAGGACATTGATATGCAGATGGTACTCATGAGGTTGCCACATGCCTTGGACTGTCCTGCCTAGATAATGCCCCCCACCCTATCAGGGAGGTGTCCGTGGTCACTGTGGCTACCAGAGAGGATTGAATGAAAGGTCTGCCCTGAGTCACCAATGGGGAGACCATCCACCAAGACAGATGTCTTTTGCATGTTTCTGTAATCAGGATCATGTGAGACATGGGTAGATCCTGGAAGGACCACTGCATGAAAAGAAGCCACTGAAGGACTCTCATGTAGTAATGCGCTAATAGTACAAGAAGAATGGCAGCTGCCATGGAGCCTAGAACTTGCAGGACATGTCTGACTTGGATCTTTCTGCTCTGCATTAGAAATGACACTTGTTGGTGAATAGAGAAAACTCTTTCCTGAGGTAACCTTGCAAACATCTGTTTTGTGTTTAATTCTGCTCCTGTATATGTAACAGATTGACAGGGCAACAAGGCAGATTTTTCAAAATTTACTGTAATACCTAGTTGGGTGCAGGTTGATATTGTATAATCCCATGCCTCTAAGAGTTGATGTCTGGTGGTAGCAGTTAGGAGCCAGTCATCTAAATAGGGAAACACCTGGAATCTGCGATGTCTCAGGTGAGCCCTGACTACAGCCATACATTTGGTGAACACCCTGGGGGCTATGGTGAGACCAAAGGGCAGAGCTCTGAACTGGTAATGACTGGCCCCTACCCAGAAGCAAAGAAATCTCCTGGAGCATCTGTCCATTTTGATATGGTAGTATGCATCCTGAAGATCTATGGAGCACATCCAGTTGTCCTGACCCAGAAAGGGAGAATGGACTGCAGTGTTACCATCCAGAACTTTTCTTTTTGTACAGATTTGTTCAATCTGCTGAGATCCAGTATTGGTCTCCAGTCCCCTGTCTTTTTTGGTACTAAAAAGAATCTTGAGTAAGTTCCGGATCCTATTTGGTCTGCGGGGATTTCCTGAATCACTCTTTTTTCTAGCAATTTTGAAACTTGAATAACTGCTTGATCCCTTAGATTGGGTGGGACATCTGGGATGGACTTAATTGACTTTAGAGGGGGTTGATGGAAGGGGATTTTGTAACCTCTGGATATGATAGATAGTACCCATTTGTCTCTTGTTATATTTTGCCAGGCTTTTGGGTACAGGGAAAGTCTTCCCCCGACTGCCTCCAGAGGTGAGCAGTCGGGCAACCCGTCAGGGATGCTGGAAAGGTTTGGCAGAGAAAGTTTCTCTGTCACCCTGATTTTGAGGTCCCCCTCTGCCATGAGAGTGGCATCTGCCATTGTTGTTGTTTCCCCCTCTGCCCCTGGGGAAAAAAATCACCATGTGTGTCAGGCAAGGGTCCCTGGGACTTTCAAAACCACATCTTTCCACCCCTCTGACCTTTGGGATAAGGTCTGTTAGGAGTGGAAAAATGGACTCCCACGGCAGAGAGAGTCTTGCCTTCCTGCTCACACCTGGTAAGCGTGTGTTTCACCTGAGGCCCAAAAAACAAGGAGCCATCAAAGGGAGTATTTGTGAAGGGCGCTCGAAAGGGTTCCACAAATTGACACAACTGCAGCCAAGCATGTCTCCTGAGAGCCACTCCTGTACCTGCGGCTCTGCTTGCTCCATCAGCTGCATAGGAAATCAGTCTCATGAAGGAGTTGACTATTGAATTAAGAGTTGCAAGCTGGGAAGCTATTTTGGCTGATGCTCCGTCAGCTGTAGGATCTTGTAGGGTATCTCCAAGCTCTTTTAGGAGATCCCTTTGAAGTTGTGTAAAATGAGAGAGATAATTCAGGGACCTCATGGAGAAGGTCACTGAGGAAAACATTCGCTTCCCATATCTGTCCATCATCCTAGACTCTTTGGTGGATGGACAGATGAAGAAGTTTCTGCTGACTCTTTCTTGGTGGCTGCTGCTACCACCATGGCATCAACTGGCACACCTTTAGTGAGAAATTGTTTCTCCTGTGGGGCTGTTATGAATTTATTTGGTCTCCTCGGAGTAGGTTCCACAGAATCTGGAGCTGGCCAAGCCTTTCGAGCCACTACAGACATGAGTGGATCGAAAGGTGGAGACACCCAGGAGGTGGAGGGTCGGAACTGAATGCCTCCAGGTATGCAGACTTGTCCTCAGTAGTGGCTAGGGAAGACCAGCTACCCCTCTGCCTAAGCATTTCAAGGATGTCCAAAAAGGAAACATCTTCTGAGGGGGACCTGGGGGACCCTTCCGATTCATCCAGGTCTGTATCTGAGGTGACAGACTCAGGGGAGTCTAGGTGCTTCTTCTTGCACTTCTTCTTCCAGGGAGGCTCCTCTGAGTGATCAGGGGAGGCCTCAGAAGAGGAGGGGTCAACCAATGGGATGTCCTCAGGCATAGGCTCCCTTATGCTTCTGGGCCAGAGGAGGAGCAGAGGTTGGCACAGGCACCACAAGAGAAGGAGCCGATGGGGCTGATAGTAGGGCTGTTTCAGGGGACAGCACACTCTGCATGACCTCGAAGGCATCCCAACCCTGAGGCAAAGAAAGTTCCAGCTCCAAAGAGGCAGGAGTCCTTCTCCGTGTCGAGGGAGACAGCTCCGAAGACAATGTGGGAACCGAGCTCACCTGCGCCAAAGCTCTGAGAGGGATAGCGGAGTTGGACAAGGGTTCGATGCCACTTCCCCCCTCGGAGCCGACAAGAGAGCTTTGGTGCCCTGATCCCTTGATGGGTGGAACAATCGAGGTGATCGGAGCCGACGTTGGAACTGAAGAGAAGATGATCGGCACGGTTGGTTCTACTATGAGCACGTCCATGGTCTCCGGCTCCGAACTAAGTGTAGTCAGAGGAGGAATGGAGATGGAGGTGGATGGAGCCGCAACCTGCTGAGGTGGGCTGGAAAGTAATTTCGCAAGGGCCTGTGATTTAAGCAACTTGCTGACTACTCTCTCCATGTCCTGATCTGATAACCTAGAGGATCGAGAGGAGTGGGATGAAGAGCGATGACTGCGTTCACTTCCTAATAAGGGTGACTGTGGCACCGATCGGATCGGCTCCAATGAAGGAGACCTTGCTCGCTTGTGGCTCCAAGATGGCTCCGAGGTAGCAGTTGGAGCCAAGGGAGGAGTTGACTTGTTGATGCTAGTCAGCACCGACAAGCTTGGTTGTTCAAGTCCAGGAGTCGGTTCTAAGGATGAAGCTGACGGCTTGACAGACTTAGAGGATTTCACTGACTGAGATCCTTTAGTCATAGAATCCTGTGGTTTCTATAATCCTCAAAGGATTAATTTGTTTTTGGGCTCCTGCAGGACCTTTGGACTAAATGCATGACAGATAGAGCAGGA
This sequence comes from Protopterus annectens, assembly GCF_019279795.1. NCBI lineage: Eukaryota > Metazoa > Chordata > Ceratodontiformes > Protopteridae > Protopterus > Protopterus annectens. The sequence goes on from NC_056747.1 coordinate 492,517,059, forward strand.
GTCCTGCAGGTGCACAGCCCCTAAACAATAAACACAGCTAGTGTGCCTATCTGCCAGAGACATTTTCTGACAGCATGAGTCACACTTCTTGAAGCCAGAAACTTTGGCCTCTTTAGACATCTTACACTACTAAACTAAGAAACAAACAGTCTTTTTACAGTTAAGGAAAAGAAAGGAGAGCCTCTAATTTAAACGGCTGTCCTAAGGGGAAGGGACTCTCTAATTTAAATGAGTTCAGGGGAACAGAAAGGCCTGCGAGTATGGAGCGATGGCCAACAAAGCTACAACACACAAGAAAGGCGATAAGGGATAAAGTACTATATCTAGACAAAAACTTGATAAATTTTGAAGAATAAACAATTATAATAATAGAAAAAACTATACTAAGCCTGAGCCAGTAATGAAGCAACCTTGCAGCTGAAGCAGCAAACGAGATCTGGGTAGCTGAAGCTTGACATTCTGGGATAAGGGTTAGCCTCGAGCCAGTAAATAGCTCTCGAGCTATAGAAGTAGGCAGAGTCGGAGCCGAGAATCAGCTCCAAACACAAACAGCAGGAATGAAGGCGAGATGGGACAACTTAACATCAAAATATACACTTAAATTAAAACTGATTTAACATGGTATTGAAAACTAACTGGTAGAATAAAATAAAATAAAATTAGTCATGTAAACAATCTGGCAATTTTCTAAGTTCCAGTACACTTTTAATTGAACAGTGGTAGTTTAGTCCAGGCTTCCTAAAAGAGTTCAGCTTTAATTGCCGCATGAGTTCATGTTTCTCCAGAATATTTGAGATGTCTCCTTCAAGATCACCCATGTCTATGTGATCCAGGATCTGGAACGTAAAAACTGTGTGTCTTTTATGAAGAGAAAGGTGTTTGGCTAGTGTATTATTTTTACATCCAGAGCGGATTTTTGACAGATGACATGAAATCCTATGCTTAAGTTTATTTACAGTCTTAGCCACATAGAATGCATCACATTCATTGCACTGTGCCCCATAAATTACTTTTGAAGTGTTACAGTCACCCCCTGCACTGGTCTTAATGATTTTCTTTAAATAAGGGCAATAAAAACTATCACCTTGCTGTATAAATATACAAAATGTACAATTAGCTTCACATCTTTTAGTGTTTCTCTCATATGCTGTAGGTTTAAATTCAACAAAACTTGTAATATTTAAGACCAGTGCAGGGGGTGACTGTAACACTACAAAAGTAATTTACAATGCAAATAACCAGCCAGCCACCTTTCTCTTCATAAAAGAAGACACGTGTTTAAGTTCAGATCCTGGATCTCATAGACATGGGTGATTACATTTCATGTAATATATATAATTTACCAACAACCAAAAACAAACTGTAATTATTAAATAACAATAACAATACACATTTAATTAAATTTTTTTTAGTATCATTATAAATTTATATTATTATGACAGCAGCTAAGCAGGCAGGACCAGCTGTCACACTGATGGGAGGGAGGGAGGGGAATTTAATTAACATGTGTACCAATAACACTTTGTTTTACACACACAATAACCCACCCTGATGCCTGATAAAGTACATATACATATATATATATATATATATATATATATATATATATATATATATATATATATATATATATTTAGAAAGCTTGTAAGGAAACTATTACTCTGTTAATTTTGTTTTACTTGGATCGCTTGTCTGTGTACTTAATAAAGGATTTTCGACTGGAAACAGACTGCCTGCCTTGCTTGGATTACTTTTGAATACTTAGTTGCAATATTTTATAATATATATATATATATATATTTTTTTTTTTTTTTTTGCTTAAAACGAGTTTAAGTTCACTACGTCTACTACTGTTGGCTGATCTGATTAATATGCAGTGATTAACTAGAGATATATGGACTGAAAATCTTCTACACAGAGAAGTTTCTCACACTGTTTTGTTTTTGGACCTACTATACTTGTTTAGTAAGTTGTTTGAGACTTCGGGGATACCAAGTAAATTATGAAAACTACTGTTTTTTTTTTCATATAGATTAGTTATAACTTAATTTCTAGGGATACCAAGCAAATGTAAATTCAAAATATCTATCAATGTTTTATCTGTTTTGCAAGTAAACTGAAAACATAATCTGCTGTCATATACTTCCATAAGGAACTTACCAAAATTCTTTGCTGCTTCTGCACATGAACAATCATCAGTGTTTATCATTCTCAATGTTGCAGTAGGCTATGGTTTGTAGCCTGCTAAGGATACAGCAACTGGCCAGTTTCCCAAAGCTTTAACCCCTCCCCCACACACACACAAGCACATATGCAGTCACTCTGGCTTCCTGTAGACTTAAACCCTTTTGGAGGGAACTATAAAAGCAGCCACAGTTAATAAAATCTTTATTTTCTTGCTGCTTCATGCAGATGCAGCTTTGAGGCTTCTCTGGAACAGCAGTCAGCCAAGGCTTCATGTTAGACAGATAAGACCCCTTTTGTGGTGCCCATCCATGCTTATTTTTATATAATAATAATACTTTAAGTGCTTTTATTTGGTTTTTGTCACAATTGTGGTATATCTCTTTAAGAATACCAGCTTTTCAGATGTTATGGCAGATGTTCCTCAATTACCAGTGTAATCTATCTAGGGTTTGCTTTCTATGTTTACAGTTTCATTTTGTGACTTTAGGCTTACTCTTTTATGAGTTTTTGGTATTTTTTTGACAGTCAGAAAGTATATTTTAAAAGGTAAAAAAATGAACGGTTGTATGTATGCTTATGTATACTTCATGGTAACTCATTTTATTGCATTTTATTGGGCACTTCACTTCCAGGAATGTATCTCTGTTTGGGCAGGTAATTTTTTGCATGCTGCTTCTGCAAACTTTGTATGGGGAATTTAAAAACTGCTGGATGAATTGTGTATGGGGAATTTAAAACTGCTGGAGGAATTGTGTGCTATTTGTGTGATCTAAGTGACAACATTTCTTCTGGCCAACTCCTACAAGCATAGCTTTCTGGCTATAAGGCTTCTCCCTTAGCTACTGTACGGTTTCTTTCACTGGTCCTTTTCCTTCTTTTCTGAATGCACCTAAAAAGAAAAAGCAGTTAAAACATGAGTCTTTGCCTTAAGTGCTGATTCCTTTAATGCCTGAGCTAACGATGGCTGTCTTTCTAGTGGTCAGTGCTGGTTCCCCAGACCATATACTATTTTTTGAATACCTCTTGTGTAGCCTTGCTGACCACTATGGACCAAAAGTCAGACATTTCCTCTGTAGCCGTTCCAGTGTCCAGCATGAGTATGGAAGAGCCATCCATCTTAGGTAAGAGAAACATCTTGGGAGGGTCTTCTCAAGGTAGCCAGGGAAAGAGACCTCTGGCTCAGGATGATACATTGCCCCCTACCCAGTCTTCCTTTAGGGACCTCCCTAGGGAAAAAAAAAACAGAAAGTTAATCATATGGAAAATAAGGAGATGGTTTCTGTTGTAAGAATGATGTCTTACCTTTACAGCAGTCAATAAATTCTGGGTGCTAAATGCCTCCTTCAGTTTACTATGCCCATATGTCTAAGAAAGAGAGTGCTTTTTCTGAAGATTTATATGTTGATAAAAAGGGATTATATCACCTAAGGGTTCTATAACCCAAGACTCTGTTTTTTTTTATAGTGAGTCTGAAAATGGACAAATTGAGTCTTTCTCTTTTGCTGAGATCATTTCTAGAATAAGGGATATGTTTCTTGGAGACAGGTAGATGTTCATCCTAAATCAGGAAGATACTATGATTTACTTGAACAAGAAGACTGTAATAATGCACCTATTCCTCCCAGTTTACCAGCATTGGAGGAGGCTATTAATGCTGCCTGTAATGCTTCTGGCTCTCAGTCATCTGTTCTGCAAACAGACTCTTATTCATCCCAATCCAGTAACTGGAGATAAAGAGGGCAAGCTGCTGAACAGACAGCATAAGAGATTTTTTTTTCTTCCTCCACTCTAGCCTTTACAATCCTTAATAACCAGGGTCACATGTGGATGTTTATATTAAGATATGCCAACAGCCTGAGTACATTTTCTGGCTCCCTTACTCCTTAAGGTTGGCCTTGTGTGAATCATATTGTTTCTAACCAGTCTCAAGTGTATAAACATGCAGGACTTCCAAGATGGCTGCACAATGGGTAACAGCTTAATATCAGCTTTTTCAGTGTGAAAACAGAAGAAAGAGAGAGAGTCAATAAAATCACATTTTGGGGGGAAATTTCAGTAACTGGCTAGTAAATGCACTGCCAGGATGCCAACAAAAAAGAAATTCAGAGAACCAGAAAGAAAATCAATCACAAAAGCTGAGGAAAACACTGAATGGGAAGAATTCTGCAGCTGTTCCACAAAAATCAGTGCAACCTCCAATGTTGGTGCAAGACATGACTTCCAGTAACCTAGAGGGAAAAATAAGCCAAATGTACTCAGAGAAGATTAAAATAAGTTAAACACTGAAGGTGTGTATCAACTCAAATAAAAGGCTGGAAAAAATGGAGAAAGCTTTAAAAAGATATTCAGATGAGGTGATAAAACTTCAAAAATCAGAGGATGAAATGAAGAAAAGGGTGTCTGAATATGAGACTGCTCAAGAAGATGATTAAAAAAATAATAGAATTAGAGGGCAGAGCATGTAGAGAAAACCTGAGATTTTCTCCTGTACTAGAGAAGCTGGAAGGAACAGACTGTATTGATTTTATGAAAGCACAAATAAGCAACTTGACTGGTATTTCACAGCAGGAGTTAATTGAAAGGGCACATATGTGTATGTTCCAAATGTGGCCATTAGAAAGTAACCTAGACCTTTAATAGTAAAGGTGCAATCCTACCAGCAGAAAAAAAATTGATTCTAACAAAACTGTGGCAGAAGGACAAAGTACTAAAAGTGGAAGACAGTAGATTGTTTGTGGAAAATGATTACTCACTGTACACCAGACAGAAGAGGAGTAAAATTATTCTACTAATCAGGGAATGTCGAGAAACAGGCATGTGATTCAAGCTGCTGTACCCAGCTATTTTCAGAATATTATTTCCTGGAGGGACAAAATCATTTTTTGATGCAGAGCATGCTAAGGAGGAAATACAAAAATTTGTCCAACAAAAAGTGAGTCATGAAACAGAAGGATATTCTGCTTCTTGTTATTCTGGTAATAAAGATCACAGACAGACTGTGCCAGTGAAACTGTTTCCAATGTTTCAATGGAAAATACAAGAACAGGGAGTATGTTGGAAATGAAGCAGAGACTGGAACTGGGAAATGGAGATCAACAGAAATAAAATAGCAACTTGGAAACTGACAAATAAATTTTGGATTACAAAGCATTAATTATATTTGTGAAACATGTCAGAATAAGAACACTTGGAAATATTTAACTTTTTTAACATTGTTAAACTTGTAGGGGACTCCAAAACATATGCCCTATTTCATGCCATTAATGTTTGGAAGAAAAATGGGGGGGGGGGTTAACTATAAGTAAAACAAAATGATCTTAATAGTAGTGTTTTTATAATGCATGATATAATCTACATGCTATAAAGTAAAGTTTTCTCAGTTATTTGTAAGTGTAATGGGGATACTAAAATAAATGGGTAACCCTCTTTTTTCCTTCCTCTTTCTTTTTTCTTGTTCAGTTTTAAGAAATGTAGCCATTGCAATGTAAAAAAAGGAAGAAAAGCCTTGTCAAAAGAGCAGGATACATGAAAGATTGATGTGCTTTTTTCACTCTTGCAGGAAAATTACTGGATTAAGGCCCTTCACTTGATTTAGTAAAAGTTTAAGAGAAAGCAAATAAAAAAGAATATTGTCTGGCAAATAAATGAGTGCTTGTAGAAGCAACTCTGTATCTGGTTCTGAAGTCTCCATGGAGACAATCTGATAAAGAGCAATAAAAACAGAATATTTAATTCTTTCAATGGCTAGGAGATGTTTTCAGAACACATTCAAGTGTTTTCCCAATCTGGAAGAGTAATAAAAACAAAACTAAACTAAACAGAACTTAGTAGAAGCACAGGCTATACCATGTATCTTAGCATGGATAACCTTCCTTTAATGTTAATCCAAGCCTGTGAGAGTGTGGCTGTCAGTCTGGGGGCAATCATTCCTATTAAGAGGGTGAAATGTCAATATTTGAAGATATACATAGTTTTGTGTGTTAGAGTTAATAGGTTTTATGGTGTATTGGAGGTGTGTTTGTTTTTTTGCTTGAGGACTTTCAATAAAACAAAATATTTTGTAAGATGTGACATAGGTCCAGATGGATATGACAAGAAAAAACTGTATAAAAGATCAACCTGCCAAACATTAGTGTATCCATGTAACACAAAAGCTGTAACTAGACACTTCACAAAAAAGCAGCTGTTACACATAAAAGGCAGGAATAATGACTCAATATATTATCTTTAAATGTAAATAATCTCACACACACACACATATATATATATATATATATATATATATATATATATATTTACATACAAAAAAGAAAGAGTAGTGAACTATATTAAAATGTAGAGTGCAAGTAGCTGTGCTACAGGAGATACATTTGGATAGAACTGAACATGTGAATTTGATAAAGAAAGTTTTTCATGATGATTATTCAGCAGAATACATGGGACAAAAGAAAAGAGGAGTACATATATTAATTGCAAGAGGATCTCTGATACTGATAGAAGAAGATAAAAAAGATGATAATGGTATATTTGTAGTATTAAGGTGCTACTGGTAAGGGAGGAGAATTTCACTGGCATGTATTTATATACCACCTAAAACTGCTATAATGGAGCTTAAGAAAATTCTGGGAGAAATAATCAGTTTTCAGCAGAGAAAAAGAAGTTATGTCTTACCATAACATTCCATCTGTGTTGTTGATCTTCTTCCATTCATCACTGATGGGTTCGAGTCGGCCTAATACCAAGCTCGCGTACACCAAAAACTCTCGAGCTAAGTTGCAACCACAATGTCCTTCTCCCAGTTACCTCAGATCAAGTTTGCATGAAACATATAGAAGTAAAAACAGAGGCATTTCTGCACAAAAAACCTGAAAACACCACAATGATCCATAAGATCCACCAGGAGCCTTTGATGGGGATGGAGGGTGGTATGTGATGAATGGAAGAAGATCAACAACACAGATGGAACATTATAGTAAGACATAACTTTTTTATCTGATGTTGTTAATCTTCTTCCCATTCATCACTGATGGGACAGAATCCCAAGCTACCTGAAAACCCTGTGTGGCCCTTATGGAAGAACATTCCTGAGTATCTTTGAGCCAAAGGCCGCTCTTCCCCTGGAGACCATATCCAACTTGTAATGTTTGATGAAAGTGCAAGGTTTAGCCCAAATGGCTGTTGCGCACATGTCATCTATAGGAGCTCTGGAGTGAAAAGCAACATAAATTGCTATAGCTCTTGTTGAATGTGTTTTGATATTGTCAGGTTTATGCTCATTTGCACGTGAATATGAAAAAGCAATACAATCTCTGAGCCATTTTGATAAGGTGACATTTGATACAGCATATCCCATTTTTGGCCCAGAGAAGGAAATGAAAAGCTGATCTGACTTGCGGATAGATTTAGTCCTATCCAAGTAAAAACATAGTTGCCTATGTACTTCCAATGAATGTAGACAGTATTCTCCTTTATTGGAATAGTTTTAGGAAAAACACTGGGAGTTCAATGGATTGGTTCACAGAGAAATCAGAAATCACTTTGGGGAGAAAAGATGGTACGTAGTGATACTCTGTCTTTATGAAAAATTAAATATGGGCTCTTGATGTATAAGGCTTGTAATTGTGATATCCATCTAGCTGATGTGACAGCCACCAAAAGTAGAGATTTCCATGATAGAAATTTGAGGCTACATTTTGCAGCAGGCTCAAAAGGGGAGAGAGAGAGAGAGAGAGAGAGACTGTAGTACTAGGGAGAGATTCCCTCCCTCTAAAGGACACCTGATTGGAGGTCTGCTATGAAACACTCCTTTGAGAAAGGTCTTGCATAGTCAAGTGGAGATAAGTGGAATGCCCTCTAATCCTTTATGAAAATTGGAAATAGCTGATAAATGGACTCGAATGGTAGAAGATGATGCTCCATTCTCAAAAAACTCAGACAGGTATTGAAGTATAACAGACACCGGAGCTGAGAAGGGGTCTAGCATCTGTTCTTTAGACCAAAGACCAAACCTTTTCCCATTTACATCTGTAAAGTTTTCTGATGGATGACTCATGGAAGGCAAGAATAATATTGCGAACAGGTGAAAGGGTTTCCTGCTTGGTGACTAACGGAAGTGAAGAAACCAAGCTGTCAGCTTGAGAGTGGACAGATTTGGGAGAGTCAACCCTTGGGGGTAAAATATTAAGTCTGGATGAGTGTCCAGGATCCATGGAAGTTGTAACAGGTGAGGCTGGAGGAAGGGGAACCACACTTGATGAGGCCAGAATGGGGCAATGAGGATTACCTTGCATCTCAACCAAATAGCTTTCTTCAAAAATAGGGGTATCAAGGGAATTGGAGGATAAGCATAGAGGAGACCCGTGGGCCAATCGTGAGTCAGAGCATCTCTCGGGGACTCCCCCTCTGGGGGAAAGAGGGCAAAGAAGCTGTTGCATTTGTTGTTCGAAGGGGCAGTGAAGAGATCACAGCAAGGCTGGCCCCATCGTCTGAAAATTTCTGCTGTCATGTTTGGATTGAGAGACTACTCATGTGGAAGGAGGATGAATCTACGCAGCCTGTCCACAATCACGTTGGAGCTCCCCGGGATATGCATTGCTATAAGAAAACAGTTGGAAGCTATCGCCCAGTGCCAAATTCTCATGGCCTCTCGACACAGGAGGTAGGATTTGGTTCCTCCTTGTTTGTTTATGTACCAGACTACTGACATATTGTCTGACTGAATCGCAATAATTTCCGATTTCTCCCAGTGAACTGTGATGTCTAGGGACTCTGCTAGTGAGAGTGTGTAATGAAGGGCCATGGTCAGAAGACACTTGGTGGGGGTGGAAAGGAGCCAGTCATCTAAATATGGGAACACCTGGAATCCTTGAAGTCTCAGATGAGCTGTCACCATTGCTTGGCATTTTGTGAACACTCTGAGGGCCGTCGTGAGACTGAATGGCAGGGCTCAGAACTGGTAATGATTGTCTCCTAGCCAGAAATGAAGGAGACTCCTGGAGCATTTGTCCATTTTGATGTGGTAATACACATCCCAGAGGTCTATCGAGCACATCCAAACATCCTCTCATAAAAAAGGGAGAATGGATTGAATAGTGACCATGCAGAGTTTGGTTTGAAACACTGATTTGTTTAGATGGCTGAGATCCAGAATGGGTCTCCAGTCCCTGGTCTTTTTTGACATCAAAAAGAATCTTGAGTAAAAACCGGATCCACATTGGTCTGCGGGGACTGGTTGGATGACTCTTTTTTTGATGCAGCTTTCTTTTCTCTGAAGCCACTTCTTCCCTTTGACTGGGTGGAACATCAGGAAGGTTCTTTGTAAGTTTTGGATGGGATGTTAGAGGGATGTAGTAGCCTCTGGAGATTATTCTCTGCACCCACTGATCTTTTGTAATAGAGCGCCAGGCAGTTTGGTGCAGAGAAAAAAGAGCCCTGACTGCTTCCAGAGGAAAGCAATCGGGCAACGCTTCAGGATCATTGATAAGACCACCCAGGGAAAGAATCCTGGAGTCTTGATTTCAGGGACCCCCCTCTGCCCCTAAAGGGGTGTCTTCCACCATTGGAACCCCCACTGCCTCTAGGGGAACCCTCACCACGTGCGTTATGGAAAGGACCCTGAGATGTTTTGTGCCATATTTTCCCACTCCTCTGGTTCCTGCAAAAAGAATGTTGGGGCTTGGACAAGGTCTTTCCATCCTGCTCGCACCTGGCCAGTGCAATGTATCCTTTACTTTAGAACCAAATAAGGAAGATGGTTCAATAGGAGCATTTAAAAAGGAAGACTTGAAGGTGTCCGCAAGGTCACAGATGCGCATCCAGGCATGACACCTCATGACTATACCTGCACCCGCAGCTCTAGCCACCCCTTTGGTTGAGTGGGAGAGCAACCTCATGGACGAGTTGGAGATAGATTCAAGGGTCGCAAGTTGAGAGGTAAACTTGTCTTGTACCCCATCAGAAACTTGACTGGCAAGGGCTCCAGAAAGTTCAGAAATCAGATCTCTTTGGAGTTTCGTGAAATGTGTCAAGTAGTTCAGGAACCTGACTGCAAAGGTGGTTGAAGCAAAAACTTGCTTCTCTAGTCTGTTCACAGCCCAGAACTCTCTGTTGGGTAGATGAACAGTAGGACTTTCTTCCACTAGATCCTTTGTAGTGGCCGCTGCCACCACCATAGCATCAACTGGCAAGCCTCTAGACCAGTGGAGGTGCTCCTCTGGTGGGGAAAGAATCTTATCTGATCTCCAGGGAATGGCCTTAATAGAATCAGGGTACTTCCACGCACACTGCACGATGAGCTGGACTAACTCGTTGGCAGGTGGGGTCACCCAAGAGGTAGAAGGCCAAGACCAAAAAGCCTGCAGGAAGACGGACTCCTCTGAGGAAGGATTAGAGGGCTTCCAGCCACCCCTCTGTTTCAATATTTCCAGGATGTCTCTGAAGGAGACATTGTCATGGGGTGACTGTGGGGTCCCCTCCCCATCATTGTAGCCCTTATCCTCTGTCAAAGACTCTTCAGGAGAGTCAGTGTGTTTCCTCTTACATGCCTTCTTCTGAGGAGGTTCTTCAGGTGGGGATATCTGAGGAAGACTTGGAAGGATGGGTACCTTAAATTGGGGTTTCCTGAGGATTCTGCTCTTGGTGTCTTGGGGAGGTGACCCATGGTAGCTGTAGCTCAGAGGGAGCAGGGTGAAGTTCTGACATAGGAAGAGCACTTTCTGAAGCGAGCACCCTCTCCATCACCTGGAAAGCAGGCCCGCTCAAAGAGGAATGGAAGCCTGGAACCAAGTAGGACAACTTTGGAACTGGGGTCACACCCTGCTCTGTCAGACCTGCTCCTGGGGATGGAGCCTCAAGCAAGATGGGGGCAGATGTCATCCCCAGATCTGAGGATGGAACCGATAAAAAACTTGGAAACATACTCAGAACCGAGGACTCTGCCTCCAACCATAGTCTGAGGAAGGGATGGTTCTTATGGAACTGAAACCCAAAGGGGTGGCCTTGAAGCCACAGTGAGAGTCACTGTCGGTGCCAAGGAATGGGTTTCCACCAAGGACGTCGGAGTAATGGGCTTTGGAACCAACGGATCCAAAGGAGGAGTATACATGGGAGTCCTGGTAGTGATAGACCCAAACCCTGAAGTGGGATGGGTCTTAGAAACAGTTGTTATCCCTCTGGCTGTCAACAGCTGATCCAACAGGTGCACCACATTGAATTCAGAAAGACTCCTGGTGGACCTCGTGGACACTCCTGAAGGGTAGTCTGGTCAGTCCAGAAAGAGGCTGTACATCTGGCCTAAGAATGGGTCCAATGAAGGGGAGTACCGGGTCTGTGGTGTTTGAGATAGTGGTACCGTAGTCTCTAATTTGGAGAAAGGTAATAGAGGAATCAGTGGCGTTGAAAAGGGACTCGGTGCTGAGGAGGCACTCGGAGTCAAAGTTATCGGTTCCAAAGGAAATGTCGAATCCACTTTCAGTGTGGTAAAAGGCGAAGTCGGTGCCATAGCTCTTGTGGAAAGTAAGGTTGGAACTGTAGTTGACACTGAAGGCAGGGCTGGTGCTGTAGAGGTTGGTGCAAAAGGTGGTGTCGACGTCAATGTTTCTCTAATGTCTATGATTTTGGTCAAAGTGACAACTGGAGCAGAGGTCAGAACAGAAGCAATAGTCGTAGATGGAGCTGATGAAGCAATCCTATGCTCCGATGAGGATTTGTGGGCTTTATGTTTGTGAGACTTGCCCTTATCACCAGCCGGTGAAGAGGGATCTGAATGGGGACTTTTTTGTCCTTCACTGGAGGGGTTGAGACCTCTGACGCAGAAAGGACCTCTGAGAAAGGAGACATTAAAAGGACTTTCAAAATTAGTTTGTTTTTTTTCATTCAGCATCCGCTGACTAAAACTTTGACAAATCTGGCAAGGAGGTTTAACAGAGAGGTGAGAAACCCCCAGACAATAAACACAATTGTCATGTGAGTCACTGTTAGGGAGTTTGCTATTGCAAGAGGTGCAGTGTTTAAACCCCAAAGTCCCTTTTTTATGAGACATTTCCATACACACCAAAACACACACTACTAGAACCTAAAAGGAAGGAATAAAGAAATGGAAAGAAGAAGATACCAACGATGGTATCAAACGATACCACAAGGGTAAGGAGAGGGCATACCAATGATGGTATAAGAAATCACAACGGGTAGAGCTAGATAGATAAAATAAGGGTAAAAGAGTTAGATTAGAAAAAAAGTTCAAAACATATACAATTATCAATAAAATATAACACTTAGCTGGAGAGCTCGGTGAAACGCTGCTGTATGGCTATACGGCAAACGAGATCTGAGGTAACTGGGAGAAGAGCATTGTGGGTAGCAGCTTACCTCGAGAGTTTTTGGTGTACATGAGCTTGGTATTAGGCTGACTCGGTTCCGAGGGCTCAGAAATGAACCCATCAGTGATGAATGGGAAGAAGATTAACAACATCAGATTATTACTTATAGATGGGGACTGGAATTTGATTTGCAGCAGAGAAGATTTATCTGGGGGGATCCAGAAGGGAAAATATAACAAAGGAGGGTAGATTTGTGAAGAAATTTATGAAAATATTTGGCATGGATGATGTGAAATCAGTAGTAGGAGATCAGAGTGAATTTACATATAATTCCCCAAGATACAAAAACTAGTCTAGACTAGAACAGAACACATATTGCACAGGAACATGTACATTCAATTAAAAGGTTTGATATGCATCTAACAACTATTTCAGATCACATGCCAATAATAACCGAAATAAAAATGAAAGGTAATGCAATAAAAATGGGACAGTGGCACTTGCCAACCTATCTGTTGAAAAGAGAGGAATTTAAGGAATGGATAGTAGAAATTATTCAGGAGTTATTTTTCAGGCGATAGAACTTTCTTCTGAAAATATAGCTAAGGAGTGGGATAAAATTAGAGTTTGTAAATAGGGTGGAAATAAAAGAAACAGAGATATGGTTAAGAAGTTACAAGAATTATTTAGAGAGACTGACAAAGGTTAAAGTATTACAGAACAGGGGGAATCTCACAGCACAAGAAGAGGAGCAATTGCAGAATTGCTAAACAAAAATAAGGGATTACCTCAATAATATGCATGAGTTTAGAAAGATTGCTGTTAAGCAAATGTTTTCTGATTATAACTTGAGACCACAAAAACTTTTAGCTCAACAACTCAGGCAACAGAACGTAGAAAGGATTGTCGCCAAGCTTAGGGAGCCTATAACAAGGAAGATAACAATTAGAGGTGCTAGAAATATTTTGAAAATTATATAAAAGTTTGTATATAGCAGAGAAATATGGAAATCAAGAAAAAGTACAAATGTAAATGTTTATGGAAGAATTAGATATGCTGAGGTCAAAGGTAGATGAGGCTTAATTACTAACGGGATAGTAGGAGATGAGATAAGAATGGTGATCTGTGGCCAGTCCACTTGGGGGTCCCCAGGAATAGATGGTGTTCCTGTGGGGGTTTGGAAGCCAGGGGAGGGGACTGATAGAGATCTGGAAGGTTTTGTTTAACACTATTTTAAGAGGAGAAGAAGCACCAATATCCTGGAAGAAGGCAGTGGTGACTGTAATACCTAAAGAGGGTAAAGATCCATTGGATTCAACTTCAAACAGGCCATTTCAATCCTAAATCATGATTGAAAGGTGTTTTGTGTCTATGGTGGCTGGGGGAATGGAAAAGGTGCCAAAATTGATGGATGTGGATTGGTGTGTTTTTTTGGAGGGGGGGGGGGCAAATGTTTGGTAACATTGACAGAATGTTGATGATCCTGAGAGAAGTAGAATGTAAGAAAATACTGCAGTTCTTGGTAGGTCTTGATGCAGGCAGAACATTTGACAGAGAAGGCTGAGAGTTTATGAGTGGAGCAGTGGAAGCATTGGCATTCCTTGATAGAATTATAAGGTTGATGGGGAGGATGTATGAGAGATTGGAGGAAAAGGTTGAGGTGGGTGGGTTCCTCTCTGATGATTTCTGTTTGAGCAGAGGAGCCAGGCAGGGGTGTCCTCTTTCCCCTTTATTTGCATTATATCTAGAACCATTGGCAGGGAGGATGGAGGACTCAGGGATTCAGTAATGTAGTTGTAGTGGTCAAGAAAAGCTGGCTGTATTTGCAGATAATATTATTTTATACCTGATGAGGACAGAGAGGAACATTACAGTGTTGTGGAGCATTTTGGGGCAGTTTCATGTCTTTTCAGGATACAAAATTAATGATGGTAAGATGAAGATGATGGCTGTAGATTATATACTCACACACAAATTGGTTCAGCAATGTCCATATTTATGGTGACACGATAAAATGAACTACTTGGAAGTAGGATTGAAAGGGATTCTGGTGTGGCAGCTAGGGATATGTGGGAAGAGACTAAACAAAAGGTAATACAAAAGTTGAGAAATTGGCAGCTCTGTTTTATGAATATGGCTAGCAAGATACAAGCAGTTAAATTGTTTTACCCCCTTTAATTTTATTCACAGGGCAGGCATATTTTTATTAACCGGAGGAGAAGTTGTGGGTAGCAATTAATAAAGAGCTGAAGGATTTTATCTGGGTGAGGAAGATGGCATGAGTCAAGTGGGATAAGCTGATTCTTCCAAAAGAGCAAGGTAGTTTGGAATTACCTGACATAAAGGGGTGTTTCAGAGCTATACAGCTAAGGTTCCTATACACAGCACAAACAGAAACCTATATAATTCAAAGTAGAAAGGGATGATGATGAAACAGTGGGGAAGCTCAAGAAACAAGGGGAGACTGAGACTTTGGATGCAGATCCTTAAGGAGAATAACAATAACCATACAGAATCTTATGTTGATAAAGTAGCAGAAAATATTCTAAGAACTAAATCAACAAGGAAATAGAGAAAGTAGATTCTGCCTGTAGAGATGACTGAAATTAGGGATACAGACAATATGCAAGAGGGGGGTGGAATTTATTGGAGAAAACTGGCAAAAGAACCAAGGTATTGCGAGCAAATAATTAGAGACTAAAAGGTAATATAATGGGAAGAGGCCAAGACTGTATTTGGACTACAGGCCAGAGATTGCCTTCCCTGTCCAGGATCAATATCAGGACTTCCTAGATGGCTGCACATTGAGTAAGAGCTTGTTTCTTGGTCTCCCAGTGAGAAAACAGAAACTCTGTAAAGAAGGACAGTAGACTTGTGTTTATGGGTAAATTTCAGAAACTGGTTAGTAAGTGCACTTGCCTGGATGCCAGGAATAAAGAAATACAGAAGACATTGAAAAAAAATCAGTTACAAAAATTGAGGAAGAAACACTGACTGGGGAGAGTTCTACAGCTGTTCAGCAAAAAGCAGTGCAACCTTCAGAGATAACTTCCAGTAACCTATAGGAAGATATAAGAAAACTGCATACAGACCTGGTTAAAATAAACAAAACACTGATGGAGAGTATATCAACACAAACACCAAAAGGTTGGAAACAATAGAAGAAGCTTTAAACAGTTATTCAGATGACATGATAAAGCTGCAAAAATCAGAGGTCAAAATAAAGAAAAGGATGGCTGAATATGAGACTCCTCAAGAAGATTTTTTTTTCCAAAAAATAATAGAATTGGAGAGCAGAGCACATAGGTAAAACCTGAGATTTTCAGCTATAGCAGAAAATCTGAAAGGAACAGACTGCATTAATTTTATGAAAGCACAAATAAGCAAATGGACTGGTATACAACAGCAGGATGTGTTAGCTGAAAAGGCACATCATATGTATGCTCCAAACCTGGTTATAAGAAAGCAACCTAGACCTTTCATAGTAAAGATGCAATCCTACCAGTGGAAGGAGTTGATTTGTGGCAGTAGGACAAAGTACTAAAAGTGGGGGACAGCAGAGTGTTTGTAGAGAATGATTACTCATTGTACACCAGAGAAAAAAGGAGAAAATGTATTCCACTATTCAGGGAATGTTGAGCTAGAGGTGTAAGATTCAAACTGTTGCACCCAGCTGTCTTCAAGGTATTCTTTCCAGGAGGGGCAACATCATTTTTTGATGAAGTACATACTAAGGAGGAAATACAAAGGTTTGTCCAACAAAAAGTAAGCTGCAAAACAGAAGGAGATTTTGCTTCATTTTCTTCTGGTAATAAAGACCACAGAGAAACTGTACCTATGAAACCTTTTCCACTGTTTCAATGGAAAATGTTGGAGAGAAAGAAGGTAGCACAAGAGTTGACTAGAAGACTAGAGAGTACATTAGAAATGAAGCAGAGACAGGATTTTGGAGATGAGCAGTAATAAAACCAGTAACTTAATATGGGATTACAATGCAATAATTATATTTGTGAAATATGACAAAACAAGAAAATCTGGAAATATTGGACTTTTTCAGAGATTGTTGGACTTGTGGGGGGCTCTAAAGCATATGCACTACTTCATGTTATTAATGTTTGGAAAAGTGCTTTGTGGAGGGCAAGAGGAAGGATAAAGTTAACTGTAAGTGAAGATTTTTTTCCTTAAATAGTAGCAGTTTTATGGCATGTCGTTTTCTTTACATGCTATAAAGTAAAATTTTCAGTTATTTTTAAGTATAATGAGGATTGTAAATGGGTGCTGCTGCTCTTTTTTTATATTTCCCTTCTGTCTCTCTTCTTGTTCAATTTTAAGAAATGTAGGCACCGCAGTGTATTAAAAACGCCTGGTTAAAAGGTGTGATAAAAGAGATTAATGTGCTTTTTCTCATTTTTCTTGTGTGGGAAGATGACTGGATTAAAGACATTAGATTGATATTTTAGCAAGTTTTAAGAGAGAGAGAGAGAGAGAGAGAGAGCAATTAAATGAAATAGAACACTGAATAGTATGAGGCTTTTTTCTAGCAAATGCATGTATGCTCAATAACAATTCTCAGCTGGTCTTCATGTTTCCATGGAAACATTGTGATAAAGAGAAACTGTCTGCCTGGTTCTCATGTCTCCATGGAAACAATATGATAAAGAGAAACTGGCTACAGTGGAGAGTGATTGGTTGAGGGAAAAAAAGAAATGAGAAATTGACTTTTGTTCCTATTAGGAGGTTAAAACATCACAATTTGAAGGTGTACATAGTTTTGTGTATTAGTATTAAGTTAATAGGTTTTAGGGGGTATTGGGGTTGTGTGTGTTTGTTTTTTTTTTCTTTTGAGGGCTTTCAATAAAAAAAGTTTTATAAGCTGTGACATAGACTCAAATGGATATGACAAGAAACAACTGTATAAAATGTCAACCTGCCAAACAGTGTATGCATGTAACCAAAAGCTGGAACTAGACATTTAACAAAAATGTGTTATACTGTACATAAAAAGTGCGAATAATGACTTTTTAATGCAATGATACGTTCTTTAATGTCTTTAAATGTAAATGGCCTTGCAGATAAATGTAAATAAGAAAGAGTAATGAACTATATTAAAAAAATGTAGAGTGCAAGTAGCTATTTTACAGGAGACATGCTTAGAAAAAACTGAGAATGTGAATTTGATAAAGAAAGGTTTTCAGGGTGGTTATTCAGCAGAATACCTGGGGCAAAGGAAAAGAGAAGTACTTATATTAATTGCAACAGGAGCTCCAATAGTGATACAAGAAGATAGAAAAAGATAATAATGGCAGATTTGTAGTGCTAAGGGGCTACTGGCAAGGAAGGAGGATTACACTGGCATGCATTTACATTTCACCTAAAACTGCTGTAGTGGAGCTTAAGAAAATTCAGGGACAAATAATCAGTTTTCAGCAAGGAATATTACTTATAGGTGGGGACTATGTGAAGATGTATATGTGGGGCCCAGAAGGGAAAATATAACAAAAGAGGGTAGATTTTTGAAGAACTTTATGAAAATATTTGGCATGGAAGATGTGAATTCAGTAATAGGAGTTCAGAGTGAATTTACATATTATTCCCCAAGATATAAAAACTGGACTAGGCTAGACAGAGTTTACATTTCACAGGAGCATGTGCATTTAATTGAAGGCCTTGATACCCACCCAATAACTATTTCAGATCATGCATCAATAATAGCTAAAATAAAAACACAGGGTAATAAAATAAAAATGAGACATTGGCACTTTTCCACCTATCTGTTGAAAAGAGAGGAATTCAAGGAATGAGTAGTGGAGATTATTCAGAAGCTGTTGGAGAGAATATATTTTTTTCTGAAACTATAGGTAGGGAGTGGGATAGAATTAAGGTGGAGTTTAAAAATAGGGGGACATAAAAGAAAGGGAGCTATGGTTAAGTAAGAATTATTTAGAAGGACTGAGTGTGAATGTATTTCAGATTAGGGGGAATCTCACAGAACAAGAAGAGGATCAACTTCAGAATGCTAGGCAGAAAATAAGGGATTACCTTAATAATATGCATGAGCTCAGAAAGATTGCTGTTAAGCAACTACTTTTTGATACTAATACTAGAGCACAAAAGCTTTTGCATAATGATTCAGGTAACAGAAAGTAGAAGGGCTGTCACCAAACTTAAAGAGCTATAACAAGGAAGGTAACAAGAGATCCTGTAGCAGTATTAGAGATATTTTGGAACTTCTCTATAAATCACAGAAATAGGAAAATCAAGAAAACATACAAATGGAAATGTTTATAGAAGAATTAAATATGCCTAGGTTAGAGATAGATGAGGCTCCATTACTAACAGTTAGGACAAGAGGATATGAGATAAAAACTGTAATGTATAATAACCAATCTACAGGAAAGTTCCCAGGAATAGATGGTATTCCTATGGAAGTTTAGAATCTAGGAGGGAAAAACTGATAAATATCTGGAAAGTTTTGTTTAACAGTATTTTAAGAGGAGGAGAAGTACCAACATCCTGGGAGAAAGCAGTATTAACTCTAATACCTAAAAAGGGTAATGACCCATTGGACCCAGCTTCATACAGGCCCATTTCAATACTAAACCATGATTATAAAGTGTTTGTTTCTATAATAGCTAAAAGAATGGCAAAAGTAATGCCAGAACTGATAGGTATGGATCACTGTGGTTTTGTGGAGGGGAGGCAAACATGTGACAACATTAACAGATCATTGAAGATCCAGAGGGAAGTAGAATGTAAGAAAAACAGCATTGTTGTTGGAAGGTCTTGATACAGATAAAGCATTTGACAGAGTAAGCTGGGACTTTAAAAGCAAGGCAATGGAAGTATTTGCTTTTCCTGAAAAATTATAAGATTGATTAGGAGGATATATGAGGGATTGGAGGCAAAAATTAAAGTGGGTGGGGTCCTTTCTGATAATTTCTCTTTGAGCAGAGGAACCAGGCAGGGATATCCTCTTTCCCTTTGTTATTTGCATTATATTTAGAGCCACTGACAAAGAAAACAAGTGACTCAGAAATTTAAAGATATAATTAAGTGTACACCTTTCAGAACTAAAAAGAGACACTACAGTATTGTGGAACATGTTGAGACAGTTTCATATATTTTCAGAATACACATTTAATGAAGCTAAAACAAAGGCAATAATGGTAAATGATGTATCCACACACAAATTTGTTCAGCAATATCCTTATTTATTAGGACACGATAAAATGAAGTATTTAGGAGTATTGATTAAACATTATTCTGATGTGGCAGCTAAGGATATGTGGGAAGAGACTAAACAAAAGATAATACAAAAACTAAGAAAATGGAAGCTTTGTTATATGGATATGACTAGTAAGATACAAGCAGTCAAAATGTTTTTAGTCCCTTATTCTTATACACAGGTCAGGCATATTTTTATCAACCAGAGGAGAGGTTGTGGATAGCAATTAATAAAGAGCTGAATGACTTTATCTGGGAGGGGAAGATGGCAAGAGTCAAGTGGGATAAGCTGATTCTTCTAGTAGAACAGGGTGGATTGGGATTACCCAATTAGAAGGGGTATTTCAGAGCTACACAGTTAAGGCTCCTATACATAGCACAAGCAGAAAACTATTATTCAAAGTGGAAAGGGATGATGCTGAAACAGGGGGGAAGCTCAAGAAAAAAGGACAGACTGGGAGTTTGGATGCAGATCTTTAAAGAGAACAATAATCATACAAAATATTATATCCATGAAGTAGCAAAAAGTATTCAAAGAACTAAGCCAACATGGGAATGGAGAAAAGATATTCTGCCAATAGGGATGACTACAATTGGGGATATAGAAAATAGACAAGAGGGGGCTGGAATTTATTGGATGAAAACTGGCAAAAAAGCAAGGTATTGGGAGCAAATAACTAGAGAGGGAAAGATGACAGAATATTAAGATGCCAAGAATTTTTTGGATTGCAGGTTAGAGATTGCCTTCCCTATCAAAGACTGATATCAGACTATAGACAAAGAGAAAGAAATAGGGGGGTCCTAAACAAAAGATCAGCACTAGTAGACTTTGTAGTAGAGTCTAGAACAGAAACTGCCATTAAAAAAGAATAATTAGTAGAGCATATAAAATATTGCATGATAACTATAAGAATCAATTAGAGGAGGTTAGAAAGGATTGGGAAGAGAGATTGGATAAGCAATTCACAAAGAAACAATGAGATGTATGCATGTCTCCCAAACATGCAAGAAAATCTAGAAGATTTAGGATTTTTGCCTGGAAATATTTACATAGATATTTTTATACTCGTAGTCTCCAGATAATTTTTCCTCAGGTAGATAGCAAATGTTGGAGGTGTGACAGGGAAGAAAGAAGTAATTGGAAACATATTTTCTGGGAGTGTAATGAGTTGGCAGACTTTATTCACTGCAGACTATTCTATCGGAGATACCGACTGAGCAAATTGCTGTAACTAAGGAAATTATTTTTTATCTATGATGCAGAATTGTAATTGCTTAGACATAATAAGGCCTTGCTGAATCTAATTATGGTGCCTGCCAAAAAAGCATTTATTAGAAAATGGAAATTGAAGTCTAAATCAACTGTACTAGAAGTAGTAAATATAGTGAGAGAAAAAACAACTGGAACTGGGATTACTCGAATTGTTAGAAAAGGGTAGGAGCAAATTACATAGGAAAAATGAGAATTCTGGGAAGAATACATGCAGAAAAGGAATGATGTTTAATGGAAAGCAGGATTTGAATGAGCTATGTAATGTTTGACTGACAATGACTGGATAGATTATAGATGATGTATAATACTTGCAACTAAAGTTATGTCAGTATGGTTTGTGATGTATAATGTTTGCGCCTAAAATTATGTCATTGTGGTTTGTTTCATTTATATAAATGTATGATTGCTTGTGTTACAAGTTATAATTTAATAAAGATGCTTCTTGTTTTAAAAAAAATGTTGGCTGTAATTCATGCCGCAAAGGCTCTACATCATCCTTAGAGCCATGGTCCTCTTCAGGTTATTACAGACAATGCCATGGTAATGTGGTACATAAACAAGAAGGCATCAGATTGTACTTTCTGTGCTGTATGGCAGTACTGACTTGGGAGTTAACTCTACAGCACTCCTTAGCTCTTCAGGCTTCGTATATACCTGTCAGAGCAAAATGTAGTAGCAGACAAGCTCAGCAGATCCTAGACAGACCATCATGAGAGGAAACTTACTTAAGACATCTTCCAGGAACTTATCCAGATGTTGGAAACACTTCAAGTAGATCTGTTCACCTTGTTTCAAAACAGACAACTAGAAAAATTATCTTCCAGGAATCCTTGCAACCAAACATGATGAACAGATTGTCATTCCCTAGTCGGGGATTTTCCTATATGCATTTCCACTCTTTTCAATGATATCCGGGTTAGTGCTGAAAATTCATAAAGAATTTCCAAAAGTCATTGTGTTGATTCCATATTGGCCAAAGTAAAGATGGTTCTCCCTTCTTATGGAATTGGCAAAAGGCAATTACCACAAGCTTCCTCGCAAACAATCTACTCACACAAGACATGGGGAGTCTGACACACCCAGACATCAAACAACTTCAGTTCCCTGCCAGAATTATTTTTTTTAAAACAAGAAACACCTTTATTAAATTGTCATGTATGACATAAACAATGTCACGTTTATATAAATGACAATAAACCATAGCAACCCAATCTCAGTGCAAACATTATACATTCCAAACTGTAACTGCAAACATTGTCATCTCTTTTAACATATCCAGTCATTGTTAGTCAACAGCTTATTAAATTTTATGAAAGTAGAGCTGTTACTCACTGATTTCTTTTTGGTCGCTGTTCAATTACATAACTCATTCCAGTCCTACCTTCTTTTAAACCTCAGTCCTCCTCTGCATGTATTGATCCTGCAGTACCTATTTTTTCTATTTAATTTGCTCCTACCCTTTTCTAAAGCTCCCATTTCCAGTTGTTTTAACTCTGTTACTATCTTCACTACTTCTAGTAAAGTTGGTTTAGACTTTGATTTCCATTTTCTAGTAATTGCTTTTTTTTGGCAGCCATCATAATTAGACTCAACAAGGCCTTACTATGTCTAGGCAATTCTGAGTTTGTATCATAACTCAGAACAAATCATTTTCCTAGTCACTCCAACTTGCTCACCCAGCATCTCAGACAGAGCAGTCTACAGTGAATCTTTAAAGTCTAGCAACTCATTGCACTCCCAGAGATATGTTTCCAGTTACATCTTCCTGCCCAATCACACCTCCAACATTTGCTGTCTACCTGAGGAAAAAAATCTTTGAAGTCTGCTTGGGGTATAAAAATACCTTTGTCACCACTTTCAGGCAAAGATCCAACATTTTCTAGATTTTGTTGCATATTTGGGAGATATACATATATCCCCTATTGTTTATTTGTGACTTGTTTATCTAATCTCTCTTCCCAGTCCTTCCCAACTTCCTCTGATTGATTCTTATAGTTATCATAAAATATTTTATATGCTGAATTATTGAATTTTGATACCTTTTAGGCACCTGTTTCATGAAGATGAGCAGGAGGCACTGAAGGAGGCAAGAAACCCTTTTACTAGAAAGTCATATATTTAAAAACAGTAAAAGATTTTCTAGTTGTTGCATAGCCAATAACCAGTGTCCCAGTAAGGATTTTGTACCTGTGCTACTCAAATATTTGAATGAGTCAATATCTTCTGGCCTCTCTTATGCTTCTGTCAGGATTCATCTTGCATTCATTTCATCATGTCTACCCATGGATCTCTCTCTTTATTGTCTGTTTGTTGTTAAATAGTTTCTGAAAGGAGTTTTGCACATAAGAACTCATAGACAGATTCCTTTTACTTGAAATCTCAATGTTATGCTAGAGAACGTATGTCTCCACTTGAACCTGCCTCCTTGGATGATTTCATTACTTGGGAATGTGTCTTTCTCATTGCTCTGATGTCTCCAAGAAGAGCATCTCAGTTGTAAACTTTAATGGTGAGGGAACCCTATCTGGTTTTCTTAGGGATAGGGTCACTCTGCATGCTAACCCCTCATACATATCTAAGATGGTTTCAGAGGTCACTTTGAATCAAAGCATCAATCTCCCATTTTACTACCCAGATTCTAAAAAGAAGGGAGAAGAGATTCTTTATACCTTGGATGTGCATAGACAGATCTGGTACTATCTTGACCCAAGTCCTTCAGGACAGGTAACGAGCTATATTTATTTGCTTTTCTGGGAGTAAGAAAGATCAACGTGTGTCTAAAGAGACTATTTCTGGATGCTTGTCCCAGCTATTGTGTTTTGTTACTTCCACAATAATGAAACTCTTCCAGGTAGGGTTAAAACACATTCCACCAGAGCCTTAGCTTCCTTGATGGCATACTGAAAAGGGATGGACTCTACAAGCATTTTGAGGCAGCAACTTGGTCCTCTATTCATATATTTACAAAGCACTACAAACTGGATTCCTTATCCAGGTCTTGAGCAGGCTTTGCTAGGAACATTCTCCTGGACTTTTAGCTATCCTTCCACCTCCCAGGTTGGATAAGTTATGGTAGTCTACCCATAGGCTATTGAAGCAGTAGGAATGATGGATGTAGTACAGTTGTGTAAGTTGCACTTACCTATAGCAGCAGCTGTTCTAATTCTTCACTGCTGCAATAGCTGTACCTTTACCACCACTATGCATGTTATATATAGTTACTGTGGGTTACAACTGTTTATTATTACTGTTGTTATGTAGTCAGGATGCATTTCCCTTTTCACACTTAGGGGTAAGAAAGTCCTGAAGATTTTAGACTCTCTCTGTCTGCTTTTATAGTTCCCTCAAAAAGGGCTTATCCTCTAGGCAGCCAGGGTGACTGAGCAGGAGGGGAGTTAGAGTTTTGGGAAGCTGACTGGTTGCTGTATCTTTGGCATGAGATATCCCATAGACTACTGCAACAGTGAATAATTCAAATATCTACTGTTACAGCTAAGTGCAACTTATATAATTGTACTGTATAATGCATGTGATGGAATTTTTATAGTCATATTTCCATAAATATCATTTAATTAAAACTTCTCCAATGCATAGATTTGTATAACTAGGACAGAGCATCCCCCTATAGCTGTATCTCTTCTGTAAATATATTTTTGGATCGAATATAAAATATGTTTTAAAGCAAACCATGTGAGTTTTACATAATAACTGCTTAAGGGAGAAGGGCTTAAAAAGCAGGGTTTTTATGTTCTGAAAATGTTCTGTATTTGTATGTAAGCTACTAATATCAGTAGTGTCCCAAAAGAATTCTTAATTCCACACAAGGGAATATGAGTGCTTTAAATCATCTTTAAAATATTCTACATAAGATTGTAACTGAATCATATATTTTATTAATTCAAAGTTAATCAAGTTTTCCATCTTTTCTAAATAACCTTGACACCGTGAAACTGCAGGTCTTTCAGAGGGTTTATGTATATTCTTCTAAACATTAGGTCTATTAGAAACTGATAAAATGACTTTTATCATTATCCATAGTTTCATACATTCCCTGTGAAAGAAAATACAGTTTTTCTCCTTTACCTTGAAAATGTTTAGTTCATATAATTCTAATTTGTAAGCTTGTGTATTAATTACCTAACTGATTCAACAAAAAAATTATCATAACATTTAGTTTTCATAGATATCCCAAGGCCATTTAGTCTTATGACTATTTAGGCCTTGCTAGTACCCTCTCTCAGGCCACACTTCCTTTTTCCAGCAGAGTCATGCCAATCAGTCCTGTGGTGTACTTGTGAATACCCATCCTGTCATCCAGGTTATGTTTAAAGGAAGATAGCAAGTTCTACTGCTTAACATACTGACACATTTTATCCAGAGGTTTTTGGAGAGACTGGACTGCAAGTTCTAGTATTGGTGGAGCTGGTTAACTCGTGAAGATACAAAACGTCCAGTACTACCAAGTCTCTTATGCCATGGTAAGCAAGACAGAGTTCTTCTCTCAAAGGTCTATAACACATTGAATAAAATGGTAGAGCTTCCAGCCTCTCTTGATAGCTCAGGTTATTTAGGCCTATGATCTTTTTTGTTAGGAACATTTGGAATTTAGTATGATTAGTGAGATACTTCCTGAAGACACGGTGGTACTTCCTGAAGGGGGCATTGTACTCAATAACTGGTCTGGTCAAGGCTGAGTATAAAGGAGTGATTACCTCTTTAGACACTAAAGATATTCCTTTTTCCAATTAGCTGTGCTTTAATGGGTGGGTTTGGATAATGGTTAAATTCTTCACCTCATAAACATAAAATACATGGTTTAATTCTGATTTCAGGTAATTCGCTGGGTTTAAAATGGCCCTTCAGGGCAGCTAGCCTAGTATTCGCCTATGAACTTATATAAAAGAATGTCCTGACAACTATTGTTACATGATAGTTAAAGGGGAGACAACTATAAACACAAGTTCCTATGACCCTGACTACATTTTTGTTTTTCATTGCTGTATTGTCTATAGAGTATGATAAGTGTAGGGTGTGTCTGCCAAAAGTGAAACTACTACTCGTTTAGCATTTAATGTAAGGTCATTTTTAGTAAGCCAAAGATTCAGTGGGAAGAGTTCATGCTGGAGGGTTTGGGTGTCAGATATGACTTAACTTCCAGTTTACAGTCATCTGCAAACTTTGTTAGCCAGAGGTTTTGGCTGTTTACTTGGAGATCTGAGAGGTGGGCAAGTAGATGAGTTTGGTGTAATCATTAAGGTATTTGCCTCATAAATACAAGCTACAGGGTTTGATTCTGTTGTTATGTTATTGGCTAGGCTTAAAATTGTCCATCAGGGCAGTAAACCTTGTATTCACCTATTGAACCTATAAGTAAAGTTCAAAAATGCGAGGTCCCAGTGCTGAGCTCTGAGGAAAATAATTCATGACTTTCATAAATTCTGATGAGGGTCCTGCAACTTGCACTGTGTGGGTTATGTCTTTCATTCAGTTTGCTATCCATTATACACACGTACTGATTTTTAATGCATTTAACTTCTGTATAATGCCAGCATGCAGAATGGTGTTGAAGGCCTTACAGTATCTACCCTTCATAAAGCTAAACGGTTGGGGGTCAAGTTGAATAAGATTCTTGATATTGTAGTTTACGAGGTCAGTTATAATATGCTCCATAGCTATGTAGATGAAGCTTGCAAGACTGATAGATCTTTAATTATCTGGATCATTTGTAACAACATCTTTATGGAGAGGCATTATGAATATGCTGCCATACTCATAAGGGACAAAACAAGTAGCTAAACTTAAGTTAATCAGTTTAAAGAGTGAATCAGCAAAAGTATGGTTAACACTATTAATTAATCAACCAAGTATGGTGTCATGCTCCATGGAGGAAGTATTTTTGGTCTTGGTTGGCACTTTCAGTAAACAATCTTTAGAAATAATTGGGAAATTAAGGGATTCAAGTAGTTCAGGGTTTTAGATAGAAGTCTTATGGTAAAGTTGGCAATTAATCTGTTTGCAAGAAGTTTTGCAGTGTCTGTTAGGGTCAGAAAAGGAGGAGTCATGTTGAATAAGTTCAGAGCAATGTAGGGTATTGTTTCTTATTTTTGTAATATAAAGAAAGGAGGATTTTTAGTTATCTTTGTCTTTAGAAGGCAGACTAAGTTCATGGGCTCCTTTAGTGAACCTGATTGTGATTTTCCTTTGTTTGTTTTTTGTTTTTGTAATGCTTTCAATATTTTGCTCAAGAGAAGGGATTTTGTGTATAATTTAAGGAATTTCCTTCTTCTGTAGTACAGTTTATTTATGTCAGTGAATCATCAGTGTGGTTTATTTTTGAATTTCTCATGATCCTTGATTCTGGCAGGGACTACTAACTATGTGTTTTTCTAAATGGATGTAGTATTCCTTAATGAAGCTTGCTGCTGTGTCAAGGTCAGGAATGGTGCAGTAAAAAAAAGATATTTCATCACAGAATAGTTTGACGTTTGGTACCATTATAGTCTTTAAATTCATTGTTTTTTTGAGGGGTTTGTGGTAGTTTAATAAAGAAGGTCACAAGTTTGTGGACAGACTTTACTGGAGAGGGAGAAAATAGAGGAGGAGGAGTGCAAGAGGCAGCCATACTTGTAAGAATTAGGTATAGAATGTGTCCTCTGTTAGATTTGTTTACTAACTGCTCAAGGGATTTTTTTGTGTATTAAGTCTAGGAATTTTGGGCATAGCCTACATTGGAGGTATAGGTGTCACGTGTCACAGTTTATTGAAGGGTGGTTAACATCATCACCCAAAATAATGGAGATTATGCTAATAGGGAGTTCATTTAGAACACTGAGGAATCTTACATGGTCATCAAAGGACAAAAGTAGATGTTTTGTAGCGAGCTGTTACTTGATAATTAATCCTCTATAGAGTGATTTTTAGTTAATGAGTTCAGTTTGCAAGGCCCTATTCTTGCCCAGAGGTAATATGTTCCTTGAAAATATGGAGACATCCCTGAAGTTGACACTGAGTCTGAAGATGTGAAAAACACAAAACCCATGTATAGATAGAGTGATCTGTTTATATTTAAACCAAGTCTCAGTAACTATGGAGGCGTGGATGCTTTTAAATGCAGGAATGCCTCAAGATCAGGCAATTTATTGTTTAGACTTCTAGCATTGAGGAGAGCCACCATAATGTGATCCAGATATTTGGAGGTTACATGTTTCTGGCTAAAAAAGTCACTGAATGTAGCAAAGCATTTATGGTATTTAGGTAAGGTATTAATTAACTTTCAAAATTGCTTTGTCACCTTTATCTCCTTCCTTTATGAATATATTTCTATGACTTTGTAAATATTTCACTAATGTCTATTCATTCTTAGTTAATCTGTAATATGCATTGTATTTTCTTACACAGTATTTGTTAAATATCCTCATAAACGTTTGCTCTA
The DNA here is from genome assembly GCF_019279795.1 of Protopterus annectens. NCBI lineage: Eukaryota > Metazoa > Chordata > Ceratodontiformes > Protopteridae > Protopterus > Protopterus annectens. Next base: position 492,545,491 of record NC_056747.1, read on the forward strand.
CATAGAAGATTATGATTGGCTCGGTGATCATAACCAACTTATGCGCTCAAGACATAGCTGCCAAGAAATTCACCTTGAGAGCAAAACTTGAGAGCTGAATCTTGGCATCTATGTCAAGAACGCATAATTAAAGGTTATGATCTGAGACCCAATCATAACTGTTTATAGTGCATGGAGCTTTATCTGCTCCATGTACTACTATTTAATGAGAAAAACCCACTAAGTGTTTACCGGCTTTCAAAACCAAAAAGCACTTAGCAAGCACTGTCAGAAAGACAGTGTAACATGGTCTGGAATGTTTACGTTCTTCTTGCCATTACTGTCAACTGACCAGATTTTCAAAGAATGTACAGATTTTTCTCTCATTTGTTTGGTCTTTTCCTCATTAAGTCTGGACTGAATTCACATAAATAATGACAAATGTTTGAGTTTCAGACTTCATATCATTCACAAAATGCAGGCAAACAAACATCCTGTTATTCTAGCTATTTTCTAAGTTTATAACAGGAAGTAAGAGACACATTGCCAGTACAGAGAGCAGGTAGAAACAAATGTTTTTTTTTTTTTATTCTGCCACTGTCTTTGCTAGTCAGTACTGGCAGATTTGAGTGCCTACTGCAAAACCTGACCTTAAGTTAAATGAGGTGCTTAACATTTAAAGTTGGATCTCGCTTTATAATAGTCCTTAAGTTTGTCTTTTTTCCCCAGTATCGGAGCATAATTACTGCACTCCATACACTACATATATATCAAGAACATTGATTTGGTGGTTATTAAAAAAATTGATTAAACTAACTGAGGTTTATGAAAAAAGTTCTGAAAAGATACTTAACTCCCATGTAAATCATTACAGTTGTCTTCTCAATTTGAAAGACGTTCTTAAAAACAGTCCACTAAACATATATCTAGCTAAAATGGACTGCTTGGGAGAGCTTTTATCATATTCTGAGATGTGTGTGTGTGTGTGTGTGTGTGTGTGTGTGTGTGTGTGTGTGTATATATATATATATATATATATATATATATATATAAAATATATATATATGGATTCACTTTAGAAGCTTGAAATACTGAAATATTCGAGCCCATAGAATCCTGAAAAAGAAAAACTAAGCGCGAAATTCAGAAAGAGATTTTGAATTAAACACACACCTTCCTCCCCACACACAAACACAAATTCTGTCCAGGGGCAAACCCCCTACTTAGATATTCTAACTCCGAGGTCACACTACATACAAAAACACACAAAACACCACCACACAAGCTACATTCTCCTCGCACACACGCATCACAGCAACAAAACACACACCAAAACCCCTACCAAAAACCCTTAACACATAAACACTTACCTGACTCCATAACCACAGCGAAATACCAGAAGTGCTAATTCAAAATCTCTGGTATGCGAGGTTTTGAATTTCACGCTTCTGAGTTTTCGTTCTTTTCAGGATTCTACTTTATGGGTGCGAAATACTGAATTTCGATATTTCAGTATTTTGAGCTTCTAAAGTGAATATATATATATATATATATATATATATATATATATATATATATATATATATATATCAAGCTGGAGAGAAAGAGAGAATGTATGTATAAATAGACCGCTTCTTGGGATGTTTCAGATTCTGAGACTAGATGTAATGATTTTAGTCGGAGTTATGTAAATAAATTTTTAAGATGCAATTACATAGAACAACTCTTTTTTCAGCAATTGTATTTTATGCAAACAAGCAGACAGAATTTTCAGACTGTACAATCATTTTCCTTTTAAGTGCATTAGTCAAATTATGAATTAATTTATTGTTAGAAGGCTGTATTAAATATTGTCTCTCATATAGTCGGGGCTGGATTAAGGTAGGTGCTAAAGAAATGGCAGCTCCAGGTTACCTCCTGAAACAGGACCCTTCGCTTCCCGATTTTTTCTTTTGGTTAAAAAAAAAAAAAAAAAAAAAAAAAAAAAAAGCCTACCACAGGCTGTTCCTGTTATTCCTCAAGGTCTAGCCCTCCACCCCTCCAACTCTTTTGCTGTCTGGTCCTTGCAGTGTTTTATTTTTGTAAAATAAAGGTTTGCTGCTGTGTGTAACGCGTACTAGAAGTTGTAGTCTGCCATCCTAAATGTTAATAACAGCAGGTAAGGGCATACCTCTCCACTGTCCCTGAGTTTGATTCAACTGTTAGCTCTGTCCCTCTCAATCTCTTCTAAAACTGGTGACTTTTGGAGAACAGATGGTGAATTAAACTCAATAAATAATGCCCACAGCGATACTTTACTAAAAGGATACAAGGCCTAAACAATATATCGTACATTGACTGAAAACTAAAAACAAGAAACACCAACAAATTAAAGCAAAAATGAAGCAGGGAACCAGGCTCCACACAAATATTTAATGAAATTAAGAGCTTTTTGTCCAAAAATTCAAAGGACTTCATCAGAATAACTACTAAATCTAAAATCACAGTATAAATACCCACTTCAATTAACCACTGTCAGTATACTCTGCATCCTACAGACTGTAAGAGATGACCTGTGTCTGGCACAGGAGTCATACTCTGACCCATTACTGATAGATTTACTGCACATCAGCTAGTCAAATGCCATCAGAAATACTCCGTCTAGGGATCTAAACCTGTTCTACCACATCAACAGAATGGTTTGGAGGGACAGGTATATCTCACAAAGGATACCTCTGCTCTGGAACAGACTCTCCATCTACATAAACTTATGTATGTATGTATGTATCCATACATATTATCTCAACCAGGTTCCAAACCTGTCAACATTTCTTCATGTTATGGATATTTTGTTCATTTATTTATAAAATTTATTTATAAAGCGATCTGTTCTTGGTTTGAAAGACTTTGCGATAATATGTAAGTACTGTTTTTTTTTTCAAATGGATGTTCCCTTGTAACCTATGTATTCTGCAGCATTTGTGCCTCAGGTGTGAACTTTACTTGTACAGATTATTCAGATCTGTGCTGGTAAGCTCCTAGAGCCAACTTAAGCTGGACATGTTAACTTTTGTGAGGAAAGTACTTGTGTGCTTCTGTCTCATTTGTCAGTTGGACAGCATAAAGTTATAACTCTGAAAAATTACAGTTGTCAACCTTTCTTGGTTAGAAAATTTTGCAATAATATGTAAGTCACATTTTTTTTTTCATATGGATGTTCTCTTGTAGCATATGTATTCTGCAGCAGTCGTGTCCCTGATGTGAACTTGGCTTTGTTGAAGTGTATTAACCCCCCCCCCCCGGGATGTGCATTAGCAAGCCTCACCCAAACCCCGCCTAACACCCAGGGTCACTTGGATGTCAACGAACACACACACTTATGAATAAATGTTTTCGGTTTGTGGTTTGCATGAATATTCATTGTGTCAAGACCGTGAAACTTCAACAACTTTAATTAAATAATGAAGTAATCAAAGAGTAAATCCATGAAGTTAACGGATTTAAGCAGTTACAGCACCCTAGTAAAACAGTTCATTTTTTAGCTACCAGATGCATAAACTGCCTTTTAACTTTGGAAATTGTCTAGCTGTTAAATGTTATACTCTATGCTGGATCTAGCCCATATAACTACAGTTAGTTGCAGCAGTAATCATTCAAATGTTTACCGTTATGGCAAGTTTGCACAAAATGTATATTAAGCCCGAATATACAGTAGAGAACATGTTACAAGAAAATCCAAACCATAGAACAACCATTCGATGAAACAGAAAGACAGTTAACAGAATTGCGGCTCATATGTAATGTCAGTAATTACTGCCTCACAGTAAGACGTTGTCCTGTTCATTTCTCAGTTAGAGCGTCTTCTGTGTGGAGACATGCGTGAATGGGCATACCTTCGTTGAAGGTTGTCGGCACATAAAAATCTACTGCCAATCATTAGCGGACCGGAGTTCTGCTGTGGCGACCCCTAACCGGGAAAAGCTGAAAGACACAACAACAAAACAAAACTGATTCTCTTCAGCTGTGACACTTCGTAAAAAGCAGAATTTAAAAGGTAGCTTCTTACAATAATGCTTCAGTTGAAAAACTGTTTACACAAAACTCACTGTAGTTACCACTGATCATAACTTAAAATTTGACATACACAAAACATGCAGTATTCCCAGCCCAAACTCTCCTACTACACATCTCATCACTCCTAAGTTAAAAAAAAAAAAACAAATTACTTATAACTGTTTGTTCTTTGTTGACTGGGTTACTATAATGAGACTACTAATGTAAGCACTTTTTTCACCTTCAAGCTCATTTATTCTTCTTTTTTTCACCTCATTTAAAATAAAATCTGGAGATTCTGTCACCAACACAGACCTCTTAAGAAAAAGAAGCTGAGTATCCTGTTAAAACAAATGGAAATAAACAAGACAGTTACAAACAATTAAGATAAATTGTTCACAAAACTGTAAAGTTCTGAATATAACACCTCTGTAAAGATACAACTAAATTTGAGATTATTCAGAGAAAGGCTGCAAATGTATGTGTCAAAACCCACGTTAAAAGCAAAACATGACTTATCAAAGGTTGTTATGCTATTACCTTTTCATTTACCCCTGAAATACGCTAATCACAAAGCAATGCATGCATGATGTCACCAGCGGTTTACCTTTAGAAAGGCAATTCACACTCGGGCGAACAGCAATTGTTCGAAAGGCTGTTTGCAGAGTTTGCAAACGCAGAACGAAAAAAGGTTTGAATGTGCAATGAGCGAATGCACAGTGACATTCACTCATTACACATTCGACATTGTGGGGCGGATTGCACTATAGTGGGGTTCGGAAAATGGTCCCTTTCCCCACTGTTGTGCAATCTCGGAGTTAGAATATTAAATTAGGGGGGTGTTTGGGGTGCGCAGCCCCCCAATGGGGGTGCAGGGGTGCTTGCCCCCCTGATTTACACTTCTTTTTTTTTCGGTCTACATTAACGTTTGAAAAACAGTGAATCTGCTTTTCGATTTGCTGTTTTTCGAACCTTAAGGACTATTGCCATTTTCACTTTCATGGTTACGAGTCGCTCATATGAGCATTCGTACCACTGTGATTCGGCTTTATAAAGGTAATCCATCACCAGCAAATCTGCATGCTGTGTCAATCATGCCCCATTAGCATATCACAATGTATGCAGATGTCACCACCAAATCTGCATGCCGTGTCAATCATGCCCCATTAGCATATTGCATCACTGGCTTCTGGCTTGTCAATCATGCAGGTCATGGCCATTCCTACATGGAGCAACCGGGGGGGGGTTAATACACTTCAACCAAGCAATGAATTTTACTTGTACAGATTCTTCAGATCTGAGCTGTTAAGCTCTTACAGATGACTTAAACTGGACATTTAAGATAGTAAAGATGTTAACTTTTTGTGGCGAAAGTGCTTGTGTGCTGCTGTCTCATTTGTCACTTGGACAGCATAAAGTTCTCTATAACATGAAGAATCATGACAGGTTTGGAACCTGGTTGCGATAATATGTAAGTACCCAAAGTTAATCCCTGGCCATATTCAAGTGCAACTTAGGTCTATTACCCCAGGACTGCCTCCTTTAATATTAATGGACAGGGGCAGCTCCTAAATGCATTATGCCATGCATGAATCCCTTCAGATTATCTCTGTTATGATCCCAGTTATTCACATTAAGGGCAATTTATAATTATCAACCATGGGCTAGGTAAGGCCAATCCATAACAAAATGGGATAGGTTATTACTAGCACAAAAAGAGAAACTTGCTAGGCTTAAAATGGTCAGCAAGGGCAGTTAGCCTTGTACTTACTGTGATGCTCCTGCACTGGCCCAATAATCAAGGAGCCTCAATCCTCACCACCAGCAACAGTGAGGGATGTACACATTGGGAGGATTACAAGTACACACACAGTAAAGTACAAAGAGCACACAGAGATCACAGTCAGTCTGGGGCTGATTTCTCCCTCTTTCTCCAGATCCCCAATAAGACCCCCCACTGGCACAGCTACAGGATTGAGATCTCAGTTGAGTGGCCAAGCCAAAACCTCCAGCACCCTCTCTGTCCAATCAGTGCTTCGTGTCCCTGCCCAAGTACCTGACGCACACACACTTTGAGATTTGATTTATACACAAACACACACCTGGGAAAGGCTGGCACAGGTTTACTACCTATACCCCCATCTGCCCAGACTATAGGGTAGTATCAACTGCCACCAGCCACTACTTATCAACTACTTTTAAGGCCCTTACAAAGGGTGACCAATCCTACTGTGTAATGTTAGTATTATCCAAAGGGTACGTGTGACCAAGACTTTCAAGGCTATTTAAGAGTGGCCTGTACAGTGTCACCGAATACATATGCAAGTACTCTAAGAGTTTAAATATCTCTAAACAAACCAGACACAATTAAAAGGTTTAACTATATTTAATAATAAATAATAAAATAACAAGACAATACTCAAACAGTACAGTAACTACAGAGTTCAGAATCACAGGAAATATTTTAAAACAACATTGCAGGACAATCAAATACAGTAAATACAGACATCTAAACTAATCTTTACTATATTCCTATCTATATCTAAAATAAATTATTGTACCCTAGACTTACTTACAGAGCAACACACAGACAGAAGTGCTGAATTGATGTTTCTAGATCCAAGGCAAGATACAAAATGCACAGACTTTCCCTGAGAGAGTTCTTAAATCGATATTAAATATTACTGCTGGGTCAGCCTGGATGACATCACTCCTTGTCACCTGCCTTCAATTCCCAGGCCAACAGAAACTAACAGCTCTCTCAGATGTTTGCCTAGAACTGGAAGTGGTAAAACAATTAAACACTTTTACATTTTAAACCTAGTAATTATTTCAGTTTCAAGACAATAGGAAAAACCTCTAGCTCTAGACATGTGTCTGTTTCACTGAAACTGAGAGATAACACAATCGTAAAACAACTTCCACTTATTTTCTTGAAGTTTTGCAAGTTAACTCTGTATGTTCCACCTTCCATTATTAAAACATACATTTGCACAAGTTTATATAGGTTCATAAGTAGGTACTAGGCTATCGGCCCAAGGGCCTAAGTAAGCCCAGCCAACAAATTTCCCTGGCTTACGCCAACCCAAGAAAGTTAATTTCCTGTGCCCCTGTCAAGCAGAGCCACAGAAGTGATCCCTGGGGTGTATTTCCTATTTCCCATCTATCCACTCATCAAGACTTTTCTTGAAGAGTGTTAATGAGGAACTTTGCTTGACATAGATGGGTAGCTTGTTCCAGAGTATGGGAAGACTCTGGGACAGGAATCTATCCCTCCAGCAAGTCCTGTTTATTGTGGTGATAAGGTTTAGGTCCCTAGAACATGTAGCTCAAACGGATTGGGATTTCTTTAGGTGTAGCATGTCTAACAGCTCTGGGATTGACATAGCTTTATATGTTAGGCAGAGATCACCTCAGAGTAGGCGATATGCTACAGCATAAAGCTGGAGTTTTTTGAGACGATCAGTGTAGGGCATCTGTTTGAGGCCAGTAATTCTCTTTGTGAGGTACTTCTGTGGTCTTTCCAGCTGCTGCAGATGTCTTGTGAGGTACATTCCAAAAGGGGTGTTGTACTCTATAATGGGTCTAATGAGTGTTGAGTAGAGGGGAACAATGACCTCTTTTTTCCTGGATGAGAACACTTTTGTGATGAGGTGTGCCATGTAGAAGGATTTCCTGACTACTGTGGCAATGTGATTATCAAAGGAGAGACTACTGTCCACCTGGGTCCCAAGGTCTCTTATCACACATTCGGTGTTAAGAAGACTGCTGCTTATGTGGTAGTTCATGGGTACAGAGTTTTTACCAAAGGGGATAACAATGCACTTTTTGGCATTGAGCTTGAGGCCATGGCTGTGACACCAGGCATCTGTCTCGGTGAGGCCCTTCTGTAGGATGTCCACATCATTTGGGGACTCGACCATAGCTCCTAGTTTGCAGTCATCTATGAACTTTGTTAGCCTGTACTTCAGAGAAGTAGATACCAAACAGGAGAGGTCCCAGGACTGAACCCTGTGGTACTCCACTTGTCACTGGTTTGAAGTCAGATTTGGAGTCTGCAACCTTTACAGTGTGGGTTCTGTCAGTGAGCCAGTTGGCAACCCATATTGTGATGTAGGTATTTATACCTAGTTTAGTGAGTTTAGCTATAATTCTAGAATGGGAGATGGTGTTGAAAGCCTTGACGAGGTCAAGATAGGCTGTGTGAACCACCTTACCCTCGTCTACAGCTTTGGTGACTGCCTCAAAGAAGTCGACCAGGTTCCGCAGGCAATATCTGCCTTTCACAAACCCAAACTGGGTGGGATCTAGAGTTTGGTGGTTACCAATGTCTTTGTTTATGAATTCCATGATGATATATTCCATGGCCTTGCAGACTACGCTCGTCAGGCTAATAGGGCGATAGTTCCCAGGATCAGTGGTGGCTCCCCCTTTGTGGAGTGGGATAACTGTTGCTGTGCGCCATTCAGTGGGCACAAAGCCTGATGTGAGGCTATGATTGAACATGGTGCTTAGGTGGGGAGCCAGTTCATTCTGAAGTTCATGTAAAACGCATCCTGGGATGTTTTCCCGTCCCATGGATGCTGTGTTTTTAGTTGTGATTACAGGAACTCTGCGTTCTTCCTGTATAGATATGGGCCCATTGGGGGTGAGACAGGGGTAAAGTTAGCACTGAACCTATCTGCCAGGATGTTGGCAAAATCAGTTGGTTCTGTATTTTTTGTGCCATTGTGCTGTAACTCAGAGCAGATCTGGGTGTTGCCATTGAGATTCTTGACATAGCTATAGAATGCTTCGTGGTTGTCCGTAGAATCAGTGGCAATCTTGTTTTCATAGCTAGCTTTGGAGGATCTTATAAGGGATCTCAGCTTTTTGCTGAGGCTGACCACAGAGCTCCTCCACTCATGGAATTTTACTCTTTTTTGCAACAATTTCTTCCTTCTGTTGTAGAGTTTGTTTATGGCAGGGGACCATCAGATTGGCTTCCTTTTTTTGGAGGATAGTGTCTTGGTTCTGTTTGGGATAGCACGATGCATGCACTCGTGTAAGTGCTTATAGAGTGCATTTGTGTAGGATTCAGCAGTCATAACTGTATTGCCCATCTGCATGGGTGTCATGAAGTTCACCACTTCTGTCATAAGAAGCATGAAGTTGGCTTTGGAGAAATGTTTTACCGTGGTTTCCTTAATGGGGGGTGGGGGGTGGGGGTGGGATGTGGATATCTAGGGTGTTTAGCTTATGGTCGGATCTGACCAAAGAGGAGTTGACTTCAGGTGTGGAACACCGGTCACTCATGTTGGTAATGACTAGGTCTAGGATATTGTTGCCCCTGGTGGGGGTGTGGATAAGTTGATCCAGGGCACTGGAATTTATGATTTACAGAAAGCGCTGAGCGAAGGTGTTGGTACATGAGTAATTTTCCCAGTTAATGGTGGGGTAGTTGAAATCATCCAATATTAGGGTGTTTGGTTGAACCCTAATATTTTCCAGTATATCAAGAAAAGAGTGGGAATCCTGGGGCAGGGTGGGGGATCTGTAGCAAGCTACAATTTGGATTGCATTTTTGCCCAGAGTTAGTTGCATTTGGATAACCTCAGCTGCATTTTGCTGAGCAACTAGCCTGGAGGAGTGGATATCCTTAATGAATATTGACACACCTCCGCCTTTGGTGTTCCGGTCCAGGTTAGATAGCCGAAAAGTGTGGTATGAGTTATAGCCTGGTAATGTAAGGGTGCTCTCTGGAGCCTTGAACCAGGTCTCAATCACTGCACAGACATTGATGTTCTCCATTTTAAGGAGTGCCTCCAGTGAGTGCATTTTGAGATTTAGACTTCTAGCATTGAGTAGCATTACCCTCAGTTTTTGCTTGACTGTTCCTGTTATGGTGGTGAATTTGTCATTTGAACCTTGCCTAAAAAAGGCACTATAGGGGCTGCAAGAGCCTTTGCCAGTATCCGGAATCCCAGGGGTGACAGGTGCAGGCCATCTCTAGCAAAGCATTGTGGTCTGTCGACCATGTTGTCCCAGGCAGACAGATATTGGATCCCCTTAGAATAAAATTTCTGTTCTTTTCCAGTAGGGTACACTGTGATTACATTCTTGAAGCTCAGTATATAACATACAGTTCTGTATAAATCATAGCAATATTCACAAATGACATATAATTATTTACAAAATCTAGCTAGTTGGGCTGGCAGCAAAACACTTACCTATGAACAATGACTAGAGTTATTGACTTGTTTTACTTGAAAAATACATGTTAATTTACATGGTCTTATTCTGTCAATGTCTCGTGCATGTACTACTGTTTTACAAGTGCCCTTGAGTTGTTGTATCTTTCGGCTTTTCCCAGTTAGGGGTTATTTGTGTAGTTGTCCCCGGTTCATTGAGAGCCATGGGTAGTGGAGCGAACAACATTTCCAAAAATGCTTTGCGCTCTACAAACCAATAAAAGACATCCATAATAATCACATTTTCAGCTGTAGGGCAAATTAAGGAGTTAATTGAAGTGTGCGAGTCAACAGAATACAGGGCGTAGCAGGCGACGAGAGTATTTGTCTTGTATTAAAAACGTTTGTGTGAGTATCGGTAGGTTTCATGAGCTGCACTAATTGTTGCTGTAACTAATTTAATTGATTTTTTTTTTAAACAAATTTAATTGATTTTTGACACATAAATATACTGAATGCTCCGATGTGTTCTATTCAGTGCATTTCATTAATTAGATTTAACCTGCTGGCTGTAATGATAGGATAAGAGGTGGTTAACAGTGTCCCGGATAAATCCATAAACGTGCTGTGCATACTGCTTAACTGTTCATTTTTGTGGTGCAGTCGGTAGTAGGGGCACATGCCGATTTTCAGCCTTGACAAAATCGGAATCGTTCGTCTCAACTGTGCTTTATTTTGATCTAATTTTTTTGTTTTATTTAAGCTAATTAAAGTAGTATTTAAAATTGCCTCTGATGGGTTTTTGTTCCCCTTATTTTTGGCTTTGTATAGAATTCTTGAATACAGAAGTACTAGGAACTTTTGTAACTGATATCCATGGTAAATAGAACAGAATCATAATTCATTAAAAAACTTTTGTAGGTAATACATAACACATTTTAATCATTCTGTGATAATCGTAGAAGTAGTTTGTAAGCTGTTCGCAAGTGTTCCACATTTTGCTCATTTGTTCCACGTTATGAGAGGTAGTGTTCCTCATTTTGAAGAGGGAAGGTTGAGAGCTATGGAACTTGCTGACTGCCTAGATCTTTGAGTTTTTATACGTTTTGGTGATGTAAAACTGACTGGTTTACCAGGGCTACATCAGTTGATGGTAGTTAAGTCCCCCCCCCCCCCGAGTACTGATTGCTGATTGGTATTAATTAATTCAGCGAAAACCGCAGTTTGTCCATTTGTCCCCTATTTTGGTGACAGAAGTTTGAGAGAGCTAGGAAGCAAAGTATTTCATAGACTGGCTGTTGGCGCGAGTTTCGCGCCATTTCTCTGCAATTTAGTCAGCTAGGTGTTTTTATTGAAAAACATGTTTGCGCCACTTTGCATATGTGTATTTCTATCAAACGTGTTAACCGGTACAGTCCACTGGACCCCCAAGAGTACTGACTAGTTGTCACGCAGCAGGCAAGCCAAGGTGGAAGGAATCGAACCTTGTGTCTGTGGTAACAGGAAATAGTTCATTAACTGTTACTAATCTTAATCCACTGCGATTTTTGTACCGATTTTTAACTTCAAGATGAATGTTTCTAATAGGAACAATGGTTCATTTTTCTTTTGTGGTGTTTTGCGTGAAGGCTGCTGAATGTAGTATTGCATTGAGTAATTGGCCAGATCAGTGATATTTTAACATTTGTCTAGTAGCCAAATCTAAATAAGTCGCATTGGCATTCAATATCAAGATCTTTAACTTTTCCAAATTCTTCTTTTTAATGTGACCAGTTGTGGGCTGCTGTATGGAATAACACCGGTTCCCGTTGTTTCACACCTTCATAGATTTAATCCGCTCTCCTTAACTTCCCTAAAAGGCCACCTTTTTTCTAAACTTCAGCTCTGCTCTCCCTTAGCAGATTTCATTAAAATTTCCAGTGTTTGTAAAGGGAACTGCAACTTCTTGGAATTACTTTTTGAGCAAGTGATTACCCTCTAATTTTCTAGTAGGAGACATAGTAATTGAGAAACGCAGCTTCTCATTTATCAGTTCTTTTTGTTGTGGTGGACTTTCTTTACTTGTAAATTTTTTCGACTTACAAATATTCAACTGTATCCTAACAGAAACATTATCTAGACTACTTCAAAGATATATCTGGCTGATTATAGCTTTGCTGCTACTAAATATTAAATTATTTGAAGTTACAGCAAACCATTCTTTTTTTAATATGATTTCTAATTAAATTAAAGTTATGTTAAATAAGTTCATACACGTATGCTAGGCTAACTATCACCAGGGCCGAAGTCTCGCTGTGCAACCTAACCCAGTTATCTTCTTATCACGCATGTTTATTAAGAGAGAGTATGTTAGGAAGTTTCTAGTGGTTTTGTGTGTCAGTTAGTTTGTGCATTGCTGTCTGCCTCTGTCTGTTAGGGACATGGGGGCCGAACCCGGGATGAATTTACAATATCCCATCCATTGGTCAAGCTTATGCTTAAATAGGGTTAAGGATAGACTCTGTCTCACGTGGATGAGGAGCCTGTTCCAGAGCATGTGGATCCTCTGAGGCACCTCTTTATTGCAAATATGTTTTTTGTTGCAAGCAAAATTCAAATCTGTGGATCTAGTGGTTCTGACGCTGTTTGTTCTGCAGATGTGCAAACAGTTCATCACAGCTGGATCAGAGGGTACTGTATATGTCATTCTTAGATTGCCACAAAGTAGCCTGTAGGAAATAGAGTATAGAAATGGGGCTTTAAGGTGATTCATATAGGACAATGTGTTTATACCCTGGTTTTTCCTGGTAAGGAAGCTTTGTGGGCATTCCAACTGCTGCATATGTCTACTCGGATACATGCTGAAGGGAGCATTATATTCAATAATGGGTCTGATAAGGCCTGAATGTAGTGGCAATTTGACTTTCTTGGAGCTGGATGCCATACCCTTACTTATAAGTTGGGCAACAGAATGATTTTCTTGCTACCTTGGCCACATGTTGGTCAAAGGTCAGATTACTGTCCACATATATTCCCAGATCCCGGTCGTCTCTGAAGGGTGTTTTATTGATGGAGTAATTGGCCTAGGTGACAGTTTTTCCAAAAGGAACTATAATGCATTTCTTGGCATTAAGGTTTAATCTGCAACTTTGGCACCAGTTATTTGTCTGTGTTAGGCTCTCTTGTAAGATGTTTGTGTCATGGGGGAATCTATGATAACCCCCAATTTGCAGTCATCTGCAAATTTGGTTAACCAAGGGCCCTTGACATTAGCCTTTACCTCCAAGAAGTAGATATCAAATAGGAGCGGTCCCAGTATGGAGCCCTGACGTACCCTGCTGGTGACCAGTCTCTTAGTGGAGGTGATCTCGCCAATCATAACTTCCTAGGCCCTGCCTGTGAGACAGCTAGAAAATCCAGTGATTTATGTAGGAATTTATGCCTACTTTGGTGACTGTTAACTATACCTGAGTGGGGTATTGTATCGAACACCTTAGCCCAGGTCCAGGTGGGTGGTATGCATAGTTTTCTCCTCATCCATTTCCTTGGTGACCTTCTCAAAGAAATCTACCACGATAATAGAAATTACATTCCCTTGAAAAAAGCCCAACTGGTTTGGGTCCATTGTTTGAAGCTTGCCTTTAATCATTTCCATGATGATTTGTTCCATGGCTTTGCATATTAGACTCGCCAGATTAGTAGGTCTGTTTATGGGGTTTGTTGTTGGCCCATTTTTCTGAAGTATGACAACTGTTGCAGTCTTCCATTCTAGTGGTAAAAAGTCTGTTTTGAGGTTGTAGTTGAAAAGTGACTCAAATTTTCCTGATAGGTCATGTTTCAAGCTATTTAGAAGGAATCCCAGAATATTATCAGGGTTCACTGAAGCTGTGCTTTTGGCCCTTGCAAGTGCTACCAGGACCTGCCCCTTGTTAGTAGCTGGGGGATTATGCTAATAGGTATTTCATGGGGGTGGCAAGCAGGCAGGTGAAGTTTGAGCTGAATTTGTCAGCCAGCAAATATGCAGTGTCACTTTGCTCAGTGACGGTGGCAGCACTGATCACCAATTTGACACTGTGTGCCACATTTGAGATTTCTGATATAGCTGTAGAAGGCCTTGTAATCTTTAGCCTATGACACTGTCTTGAACTTGTAATTCACCTTGTTGGACTTTATTAGTTCTTAGTTTCCTGTTTAGTTTAATTAGAAAGCTGCTATCATTCTGGGAGTTGCTCATGCTTGTTTTAGCCATGACTTTTTCTCTTGTTATATACCCTATTAAAGTTAGGATTCCACCAGTGTGGATTGTTGTTTTTGTTCTTGCTTCTAGTAGGTATAGCAGCTTCTATTCAGCTATTTACTTGGCTGAACAAGGGGTCTCTGAACAATTTCATATAGTTTGCTGTGAACTTGAGGTTGAGTGGGGGCACTGAATTTTGACAAACTATTGTTTAATAGGACATACTTTACTTTGGAATAGTTCCTAACTGTTACTGGGTTTGCTAAGGGTTACAGAGTTGAATTTTATTTTGAAGGAGATAGCTTTGTGGTCTGACTCCTCCAGTGAGGATGTGACAGTGTGTGTGTGTGTGTGCAGGTCTCTCCCATATTGGTGAGTACCAGTTCTGGTATGTTTGAACCTCTGGTGTGTGCACTATCCCGTCAAGGGTATTTGTTTTTAAAGTCAAGAATTGTGCCTTTTACTCATATCCACTCTGTTTCCCAGTCTATAGAAGGGTAAAGTTTCACATGTATAGGGTATTTGGTTTAATGGTGTGTCTCCAGTAGGTCTTGGTACGAGCTACTGGATTCTAGGGACATAGAGGGTGAACTTTAGCTTGCTAGGATATGTTATAGGTTCATAGGTATGTACTAGGCTATCTGCCCTGGGGCATTTACAAGCCTAGCCAGAATGTGTTGGCTTTCGCCACCCTTTTAGGCTAGATTCCTAGAACTTTGTCAGTGATGATTTGCATGTGCATAAATTCTAGGACATTGTCCTGTTTAACCAACCTTGAGTTAAACTTGTTGCTAATAATAGATTGAGACTCCTCCACGTTTTGTCCCTGTCTGTGTAGCTGATTGCCTATATATAAGGCACTGAAGCCTTGAACTGCCAGAGTACTTTCTGCAGATTTAAACCATGTCTTAGTAGTGGCACAGATATCTGTTTCCAGAGTGAGAAGTGTTTTTAGGGTGTGAAATTTCTTGTTTAGGCACTTGTTACTGAGCAGTAACACCTTTGGGTTTCTTTGTTTGTTTTACTTGCTGTATCTGTAGGTTTGTCAGTTTGGCATAGTCTAAAAAAGCCTCCAGGGATGTGTAACGTTTTAGTTAATATTCAGAAGCCTAGGGGAGACAGATGCAGACCATCCTTTGCAAAGCAGTATGGTTTGTTAACAATGTCCTCCATGCTGACATACGAATCTCCCCGAAAAGGCACCGGAAACTAAGCCAGTTATTGAAGTTGATCACTTTGTATTGTGGCATTATACTTGAAGGTAGAATACTTCTCAATTCTCTGGCATATAGCCGCATGAGACACGCATTTTAAGAGATAAGCAGCGTTTCATTTTCATATAGTCCAGAGAAGTACATCCTAGAATAAGAGTCATACTGATACTTTTGATGTAGTGATTTGAGGTTGTGTGTAACTTGGTGTGTCCTGGCTCTAGATAAGCAACTAACCATTATCTTATTTGCTTGTTGACAGGGTTAGTCCAACTGAGCTAGTGCCATTTTTCAGTGGTCACCCAGGGAGAAAGTTGCTCAATGTACAAATACTTAGAATATAAGCAAGAACAATAAGTAAAGTAGTAAAACAATTTTCAATGTAAAATGTACACTCTATGATTTACAAGTAATTGAGAAGTGGAAGTTTGTAATCCATTTAAGTTGGACATCCAAAAGTAGTTCATTTAGCTATTTGCTGAGCAGTTTTTTTATGCACAGTAAAAGAAGCTGTAGTGTGAAATGAAGTATGTTGTAAGTATATGGAGTATAGTGAGAACCTTAAGCGAGATGAGTGCTTTCCAAAAGCAAGTAGTGAATTGCATAGTGAAGGGAGGAATATAAAAGCATTAGGGTAGATTAGCTAGAGGGGGAGGAGTTTAGCAAGTTGAATTGGAAAAAGAGATGAGCATGTGAAGAATAGTTGGATAAACATGAATTAGTGGGGAATGTGTAGAGAGATCTGAAAGGGATGTAAGAGTCTAGGAGAGAGTCGGCAAGTTCATCTTCTCATTGTTCAGTCTGGTGAGTGGGGCATCTGTGTGTCATACAGTGCAGTCCCCTATGACAAGAGTCCTTGGAAATGTTTGCTTTTCTGATAGGTTTTGCTCTTGGGGCTCCTCTGGGTATAGGTTTGTGTGGTGGTTGATGCTGATTTTGATGAGTGCTTTAAAGATGGCAGAGGATAGACATTGCCATGTACAGGGTAAGTTTTTGTTTTAGGCTTAAGAGGCTTTTGAGGTTTGGGAAGATTGCCTCAGCATACGTTGATACGTATGTATTCTTGACGACAATCTTTTGTATGTAAGATTTCTGCTTCCAGTGAAATTATGCATGTGCATCTCTCTCTCTCTCTGCCATGCTATGCTTCTTTTAACGATTAAATGGTTGTCTGTGAATCCAACACCAAAAAAAAAAGAAAAGATTGCTTGCAAGTGTTTTAAGACATTTCTAAGAACCTTTCTGTTGAGACTCCCTCCATGACTGCTTGAAGAGTCCACTCCATCTCAGAACATACATTTTATGACAAAAAAATGATACTACTTCCTTCTGAATCTTCTGCTAAAGTGGATCTCAGATTTTTTTTTTTTTATTGTGGAAAACTTATTTTCTTAATGGTAGTCACTTTCTGAACTTCTGTATTCTAGACCACTTTCTTACGAAGTTTCATTGAGCAGAAATCCAGATTTCATGCCTAAGGTAGTGACTGTAGCTAAACTCGGAGCATTAACTTCTATTTTCTTTGCAAAGTATTCTAATAGAGTGTACTTATTATGGTGTATACTTGTGCATCTTCAGTAATGTTTCTACTGAAACGGAACGAAGGCCATCAAGAAGGATGATCAAATCTTTGTTTTCTTTGGCATTGTTTTCAAGGTGACACTGTCCAGGTGAATTTCAACATCTGTTTTCCTTTGCTGCGGAAAGTACGACAGATTTTTTTTTACCCAACAAATTCTAGGGACATTCAGTTAGATCATTGGCTTCTCTAGCCTTTTTCAGAAATGGTACTGTCTGGATGATCTGTGCTACTGTGACATAGACTTCATTACATATGTTTGCAAAATACTATGGGATAGGTAGAATCTCAAGACAAGGCTTTCATATTGAGGGGCATTATTTCTTGATACCACCCAAGAAGTTTATGCTGGGGACTCTGCCCTTTGGTTAAAGGAGATGGGCTGGACTGAATTGTGTAAGATGCGGTAGTTATGTCCTTGTGTTTGGCCATCCTGATCCAAGTTCCCCTTTTCCTTCATAGTCCTTCTGCAGATAGGCCAGATGGATCTAAGCACTAGTGTTTACATAGGTAGTGGGTTGCAGTTGTTTTAAGTGCAGTCTCAGCCTGCTTGGGAGGGGAGGTGAGAGACATTTTTGATATGCGTTGTGGGGGGAGGAGACTTAGTCTGGGCGTCCTAAAGTTAGAGAGTGAATCCTGTGCAGCTGCCATTCCTGTGATTGAAGTGGACATGCATGGATCATGAATATATAACATTATGTTAAGTACATAGTGTTTTTTAAATTAACCAGAAAGGTACAAAACAGTGTATTTTTAAGTCTTAATGACCACTGTCATGTATTATCACTTTGGAGCTGTAAGAAATTTTAAACTCAGCCCATCTGTTATTGCTGTCTTGTAATTCCAACCTTTTTATAGGTTCATAGGTTTCTGTCCGCAGTGACACAGAGATGATTCCCAGGGTAAACCTAAGGTCTCTGAGTGTGATAAATTTGGACTTTTTTGTAAACTGTGGGCTATAACTTTAGAATTAATGTACGTTTGAGCTCTGTCACCCTTCTAAACATACTGGTTACAGTTTATTCTGCTACTAAGCAGAGGGTTAGATGCTCATGTTTTTGTGGACAGTAAACAAAAACATTTGGGACAACATGAAAGTAGGTCAAGTTTTGCATTTGTGGAAAGCTGCACAGCTTCATTAATTCATGCATTCTCTCCAAAACCTCTAGTTATGTAGTGTATTGGCTACATATCACCGTGAACTTCAGAAATGTGTCTCAAATCTTAAAAAACCTACTGGATTAAAATATAAAAAAGCTCCTTGCCACTACCTATAGCACATGCTACCCTTGCCTGTGCTAGGATCTGTATCCTCCTTCATTACTACCAACTTACTCCAACTATTTCTGATTTCTTTCTCTTCCAAAGCTTCCTTCTCAATAACAGCTGCTTCTAGTGCTTTCTGACTCTCTTATGTTGCATTTCTATCTAAGAAGGTGCCCTATACACCCTCCTTCCTTGCTGGTGACTTAGTCTGTCAAATCTAGTTTTTCTCAACTAGATCTGCAGCCACACTTCCTGAAGACTGCCACTACATTCCTTGCTATATTGGTAGCATGTGTCTTCTCTTTCCTTAGTTTCTGGTATTATGGTTGTTAGAAGAAAGATTTTACTTTACCTTCTAAAAGCAGACTCATACCCCATTTTTAAGCAGCCATGGATGGCAAAATTACTGAAGACTAATTTATAGGAAGATTTATTAGCCAGAATGGTGTCTTCAGTCATTTCCAACATGCCTTTACAAAGTGATTTTACACTCAATCACAGTTTGTCATTATCAATTACATGTCACTTCCTATAGGTAGCACTATGGCTTTTGAGTGATATAGCACTGCCTGTGGGCCAAGTGACCTTGTTCAGTTAATGGCTTGGTCATCTGAGGTGCTAGCATGGGAAGATCAGAATGTCCATCCTGAGGTGGTAGGGCAAGCACTCAGTATTTGCCTCCTGCATTATCTCTGGCAGAAGAAATGGGGCATACAAGGAAAACATTCCTCATCAGGAGTATGGTATTGTCCCAGAATCCTCAGTCTCCTAATTGGCCCTGGGTGTGAGTTGGAATCAGTCTGGTGGAGTGAAGTCAGATCCCATAAACCTTGTGGATGAGGAATGGAATTTGGGGTAATCTGATGGTCTGCTACAGGGAGGCAAAAAAGATGGCATAAGAAAATATGCATCACAAATATGCATCACTTCCTTCTTAATGGTCAGTTTTGTTTGACTTGAAGACAGCATTCATTCAGGTTCACTATCCTGTACTTATTCACATCTTAGGTGTAATAAGATTTGGAAAATGTATCCTGCATTGTTTCCAGTTATGTTCGGCATAGGTCCTATCATGTTGCCTTTAATTGCATATCTGATATTTTGTTCCTTTATGGTTCCTATTGGTTCATCCCTGGGCCTCAAAACTGCAACATAACCTTAATACATTTTTGGAAATGCATTCATAAGAAAAGTCACACATTCTGATAAAGCTCATGTTACATTGGTTGGGGCACACCATGTATTCCACAGTTCAGCTACTCTGTGTGTCTCGTAAACATTCGGTGAAATAGACTATGGCTCCTCTATTAGATGTCTCTAGGTGGCTACAGTTTTTTTTCACCATACAGAGTAGATACCTGATGATGTAAGTGCCCTTCTGGAGTTATGCTATTGACCTATAAGGGTTCTTTTGTGTGAGGCTAGAAATGTTTGCTAAAACATTGATTCCCAAACTAGAATGTTTTCCTTTGATCACTTGGCTTAGCTAACATTACTGCAGTACTTCAAACAGCTCTCCACAACATGTGCCATTTTATTACTCTTGCCAGTCTAGGAAACGTAATTTTTTCACACTGCAACTGAAAAATACCTTGTTTCTCAGATAAAGCTATTTTTATCGCTGTAATTTTTTTATGCTAAAGCTTGATTTCTTCTGTGCACTACAGCCTTCCTGTTCAGTATTTTATTCCCCAACAGACACATGTCAGAAGGTGGCGGCACTGTCTCTATAAAGGATGAATCTTCAACATTGTTGTGTAATGCCTCTTCTAAAAGTGGTGCATCTCTTTTAGAGTAGTCCTAGGGAATGCAAGTATCACTTCTCTTCACCTTTTCGGATGTCTCTCACTTTTTTTGTCATTGTAGAGAAAATTGCTGGATGTACCGCCCTTCACAATTCTGTTTCTTCTTTTTAATCATTGCTTTTTTCAAACTCAGGTTTGTTGATGGTCTTTGTTCTTCCCAGTCATTCATTGTTTGTCTTTTGACTTTTCCCGGTTAGGGGTCGCCACAGCAGAACTCTGGTCCGCTAATGATTGGCAGTAGATGTTTTACTTACTAGCTTGCCGGACCTAACACACAACCTTCAACGAAGGAATGCCCATTCACGCATGTCGCCACACAGAAGATTCTCTAACTGAGAATTGAACGGGCAGCGTCTAACTGAGGCAACAATACTACCGCAGCACCACCACCGCAGTTAATTTGTCAATTGTCAGTCTTTGGTTGTATTCCTTTTACTCATGGTAATTTACCTATCCTTTCATTGTTACTTATGCGTTTAGCTATTTTAGAAATCGTCATTGTTTTTGAATTATAGTTGGCTAGATCATAGCTGAAAAGCATTGAAATTGAAATGCCAGCCACTTTCCAGGTAATGGAAGTAAATAAAACTGTGGGTGTGTCCAGATAACTGCTGAGCAAGACTGAAAGTGAAGAAAGTAAACCACTGAGAAGACTCATCTGCAACTGGTGTCATTTTCGAAGGGCAGATGTGGTCTTTAACATATTAAACAGACATTTTGGCTGACTACGTAAGGGATAAAGAAAGGGTTTCTGAGCATAACCAGCATATTATGCATTTGAGACATAGATGCCAAGAAATCCGTTTTAAGAGTGAAGCTCAGGAGATGAATATTGGCATCCCTGTCGAGAACACATAGTATGCTGGTTATGATTGGAGGCACAATTATAATTCTTTGTATAACTTCATGTACTGCCAGTAACAACTGTAGGAGCATGAATTTTTTTCCAGCTTTCAAAGCCGTTGAAAGCTAGTAAAATAGGTTTATGCTGAGACAGCAGGCAGAAAGTATCCTGCTGAAGACAGAAGAGCTTTTAAAAAAAAAAAAAAAAAAAAAGGTTAGACCCTGTTCTGTCACACTTTATCTATGTGCTAGAGCTGTTTATCTTCTGCTGCTATCCTTTGCTAGCCAGAAATGTTCATAGCTTTTAATTATCTATTTAAGAAATGTTCATGGCTTGAGACCCAGTTGTAACACCATTTAGGGCTGCTTAACAGTCTTCTGTTAGGCACCCCCTATGCATTATTACAATTGGATCTCACACCAAGGATGAGCTTAACATGTTTATCTTTTTCCTGATAGTGGAACATAACCTCAGCTCAGCACTCCATGCACTGCATTAGTTTTTTTGTTGCGAAGAATACAACAAAATTGACAGAGGTTGAGTTTTATTTCACAAGGCCAGCAACTACCACTGGAGTTTTATTTAAAAATTGTATCTGTCAGAAGTACTGTTGAGACGGTACTTTTCCGTTAAACCCCTACCACTTGCCGCTGGTCTGGTTCTGGCATTTTTCTTCAGTATAAAATCTGAGTTAAAAGCAGAGACATCTGAGACGGGTATGCATGTGTGGGACAAAAGTTAAAATCAGAAATAGTTACAGATTCAATCCACAATAACATACAGTTAGAAATTATCCTGCTGCTTACATATTATCGCAACCAGATTTTTGTGTTCGTGGAAATCGCATAGTTCAAGTGAAATGAGTGCAGGTAAGACTTGAAGGAGTTTGAACAGCTCTTTCAAGTCTTACATGCACAATCTGGTTGTGAATGAGTACATGTAAAACCCACAATCAAACCAAGAGTCAGACTGTACAACTGTTGTGAAAAGGGTATGTTATAAGGTCTTGTTGACTTCTGGACTCTACACCTTGTAACTTGCCCTTTCTACAGGCAAAGAACTACACAGAAAAGTTATTAAAAACAAGTTCAATTACATGTGAGAACTGCTACGTACTAAAATAAAACTGCACACCATATGTATACACGCTTATGCAACAAAATTGACATTGGACAAGGCAGACTGAAAGTACCCCAATTGTTTTGCCTTAGGGAAAGTACTCACTAACATAAGATACGCCCGGGTGGTGATTCAGTCTTCCTTTTAACTCTGATTGTAGGCCAGTGACCAGTGGAAAATGGTAGGGGTTTAACAGAAAAGTACCGTTGAGACTACTCCTTGGACATCCATTCAAATTTTTTTGATATGGTACAGGCTCGGTGCCCAGTGTGGAGGTTAGGCATGGTTTGCATTGGTTGTTCTGCAGAGCATACTGTAGACTATTTCCTTATTATAGAATGCTGGTGATGCAGTACTGGCTACTGTTCTGTTTGTACCACGAATAAAGGATAGTTATGTGAACATAGCCACCATAACAGTAGAAGTACGAATGACAGTATCTTTGGTGCAGGATAGTCTTCTTAATACATCCCCAGGCCCTGCCCATGATTGCACATGTTTTTTATGGTTTAGTGTTCCTTATAACCAATCTAGGATATGGTGGCATGCTTGTTCATGCACTTCATCGGGCTATTCTGTATATATATATATATATATATTTTTGCCTTTTTATATAGCTAGGTTTAGACCTTCAGGGTTTCTCTCCTTTTTAAACTTACTGTTTTCAGGCTACCTTTGTTTCTTATTTTATTGACATCAAAAAGAGAAGAAGCTATGGAGCATTGTGCACTAAATTATATTTTATAGCAAGACTCTAGACACTGAAACTTCAACCATGGACTTCTAGAGACATCTGATCCTTGACTCTGAGAAGGATTAGAACAGGGAACTAACTTCCACCTAAAGCTAATTCCCCATTTATGTAATGGATTAGTGCAGCAGCAATTCTGTTCAGATACCTGCTGTCTCACTGAAATATACTTGCACAGCTCTACTTTCCATGGGTCTTGACAACACTTTTATAAGTGCATTTTGAAAATTATACTGACTTTTTATTTTCTGTAATTTTAACAAGAAACATCTTTATTAAATATTCAGTTATGACATAACACAGTCATGCATTTATATAAATGAAAACAAACCATATTGACGTAGTCTTAGTTGCATGCATTTTACATGAGGCTTTCCCACAGAGTGTATTGACATAATTTTAGTTGCAAACATTATACATCACTTATCTACCCAAGTATTGTCAGTCAAACATTACATAGCTCATTCAGATCTTGCCTTCTTTTAAACCTTATTCTTCCCCTGTATGTATTGTCCCCACGGTTCCCATTTTTCCTATGTAATTTGCTCCTACCCCTTTCTAAAGATCCAATTCCAGTTTAATCTCTTACTATATTCACTACTTTCAGTTGGTTGGTTTAGACTTTGATTTACATTTTCTAGTACTTGCTTTTTTGACAGCCACCATAATTAGATTTTGCTATGTCTAGGCAATTCCAATTTTGTATTGTGGCTCAGAAAAAATCATTGCCGTAGTTGCACCAATTTGCTCACCCAGTATCTCAGAGTAGTTTGCATGGAATCTTTAAAGTCTGTCAACTCATTATACTCTCAGAAAATATGTTCCCAATTACGGTGCCCCGCATACCTCTCAACTGTACAGAATGTCCAGATTTTTAACACATTTTTGGTCTTTCTCCTAAAATTTTGGCCTGGCAAATCACTGAAGGTTGAAGTCAGAAAATAATGGAACACATTTGAGTTTCAGACTTAATATCCTTCAGAAAAGTAATTCTAATGCATAACCTGTTCTATCCACTTTCTAAGTTTGTAACAGCAATATTTAAAAAGTGTCTCTATTTTTAGGTCTTTGCCCCCCATTATTTGTGTATTTGTCCATTATTTCTTCCTCTAACAGGTTGAGGTAATTACCTCTTTCTTCCCCATCACACTTCCAACATTTGCCCTTTACCTGACAAAAAATTCTCTGGAGTTTTTACTTGGTGTATAAAAATCTTTGTAGACATTTCCAAGCAAAAATCCTAAATCTTTTGGATTTTTTTGCATATTTGGGAGACAAATGTATATCCCCCCATTTTCTTTGTGATTTGTCTATCAAGTCTCTTCCCAAATCTGTCTTTCTGTGACTGATTCTTCTAGTTATTTGTATGCTGTACTAATTATTCCTTTTTTAAGAATAGCTTTTGTTCTAGATTCTACTGAAAACTCTACCATTATTGGTCTTTCGTTTAGGACCCCCTATTTTTTTCCTCTTTGCCTATACTCCGATATCAATTCTTGATAGGAAAGGTAGTATCTAACCTGCCGTCCAAATGAATTATTGTCATCTTCACATTCTATTACCTTTCCCTCTCTGGTTATTTGCTCCCAATACCTTGGTTCCTTTGTCATTTTTCTCCAAAAAATTCCAGCCCCTGTTGCCTATTGTCAATATCCCTAGTTGCATCATCCTCAGAAAAAAAAAATGCTGCAAGTACACCAATAAGTACTGCCACCAATACGAGTGAATAATTCGAATAAAACAGTTCGGCTGTTGATACAAACTAATGGCTTAAAAAAAACAGGTATAAAAGATAAAACTATATATTGACATGAGTTGAGCGCTTTCACCCAGTGAATCTGGGCTTCATCAGAACTAATTCTCTAGTTACATTGTAAGCTGTTTTATGCCTCTTTTGGCACCAGTCTGAAAATTGAATATTTAAAATGACAATGACACAAGTTCAAAACTGTTGCAGCAACGGCCATTAATTTCCATTCAAAATCCCATAATAAATATTGTGTAAAAACATATATGAAAATACAATAAAATATTTAAGTCAAGTGTATAACACTAAATATAAATAAAACCAAAGTTCATATTGCATAAAATATCAAAAAACTAGGCAAATATGTATGAATACTAGCTTAATATGTTGTATAATCCCACATATGGTGAAGAACTCTTGGGTCTTTTTGAGCAATTTTCCTACCAATCAATAAAAATTATGACCACCTTTTTTCTTACTATTGATTTGATAGATTTATTTTCTTGCATCCCTAAAGACAAAGGACTAGAAGCATTCAACAGTAGTATTACCAAGTATTCTAATATGCAATGGGACGAAATTTGTTTATTAGGTGAAATTATGTCCATTGTATTGGATAACAATTTTATATATTTTGAAGGTGAGCATTTTAAGCAGACTAGAGGGTTAGCGATGGGAGCCGCCTGTGCTCCCATGTATGCTAATCTCGTGATGCTCTATTGGGAAGACACTATATTATTTCCAAGTGAATATTACCAATATATAAAATATTATTCTAGGTTCTTGGATGACATTTACATTTATATTTTATGGGAAGCTGAGTTACATAAATTGGAATACTTTTTAAATAGGAGTAGTGAATACTTAAAATTTACATATTCGTACAATAAAACAGGGTTACCTTATTTAGACACCTACATACAATACCAAGGGCAAATATTAAACTCTACTATATACAGGAAAAATACTTTTTCTAATAATTATTTGGAATATACAAGCTGCCGCCCAGAGAAATTGAAGAAAAATGTATTTAAGGGACAAAGGGAAAGCGCTCAACTCATGTCAAAATATAGTTTTATCTTTTTTTCTTTTTTGTACCTGTTTTTTTTTTTTTTTAAGCCGTTAGTTTGTATCAACAGCTGAACTGTTTTATTCAAATTATTCACTCATATTGGTGGCAGTACTTATTGGTGTACTCGCAGCAGTTTTTTTCTGAGTTTCGTTTATTTGTATTCGGTAGTTGCATCATCCTATCGGTAGGTCTCCATTCTCATGTTGGCTTAGTTCATACAATACTTTCTGCTACTTTTATGAATGTAATAATCTGTATGATTATTCTCCTTAAAGCTCTGCATCCAAAATCCCAGTCTCTCCTTGTTTCTTGTGCTACCCCCAGTTTCATCATCCCTTTCCATTTTGAATTGTAGGTTCCTGCTTATGCTACACTGGCCTTAACTGTGTAGCTCTAAAATACCCCTTCCAATAGAACAAGGTGGATTAGGATTGTTTGATTTGAAGAATCAGCTTATCCCACTTGACTGTTGCCATCTTTCCCTCTCAGATAAAATCTTTCAGCTCTCTATTAACAACTTTTCCTCTGGTTGATAAAAACATCCCTGAACTATGAAAATTGCCGAATCAATTTGTGTGCGAGTACATAATTTATCGCTATAGCCTTTGTTTTAACTTCATTAATTTTTTTATATCCTGATAACATTGAAACTGTTTTAATGTTCCACAACACTGTAATGTCTCTTTGGTTTTGTCCGGTATAAAATAATATCTGCAAATAGAACCAGTTTTTGTTGAGTACCATACCAGTTATATTCTTGAATTTCTGAGTCTTTTATTTCCTTTGCCAGTGGTTCTAAATGTAATGCACATAACCAAGGGGAAAGAGGACACCCCTGCCTGGTTCCTCTGCTCAAGCAGAAATTATCAGAGGGGGACCCCATCTACTTTAATTTTAGCCTCTGATCCCCCATATATCCTCCTAATCAATCTTATAATTTTTTTCAGGAAATGCAAATTCTTCCATTGCTTTGCTCATGAAGTCCCAGCTTACTCTGTCAAATGCTTTATCTGTATTAAAACCCACCAACAAGAACAGTATCTTACATTCTGCTTCCCTCTGGATCATCAGTGTTCTGTTAATGTTGTCAAATGTTTGCCTCCCCTGCACAAAACCACATTGATCCATATCTGTAAATTTTGGCATTACTTTTGTCATTCTTTTAGCCATTATAGACATGAATACTTTTTATAATCTTGATTTAATATTGAAATGCTGTATGAAGCTGGGTCTGATGGATCTTTGCCCTCTTTAGGTGTTATGGCTACTACTGCTTTCTTCCCGGATGTTGGTACTTCTCTTAAAAATACTGTTAAAACAAAACTTTCCAGATTTCTATCAGTTTTTTTCCCTCTAGCTTCCAAACTTCTACAAGAATACCATCTATTCGTGGTGACTTTCCTGTAGTTTGGTTATACATAACAATTTTTATCTAGTCTCCTCCTAGCCTAACCATTGGTAGTTGTCACCCACCTCCAACCTTGGCATTTTTAATTCTTTCATAAACATTTCCATTTGTATCTTTTCTTGATTTCCATATTTCTCTGCTTTTATACAGACTTTCATAGAATTTCCAAAATATTTCTAATGCCTCTACAGGATCTCTTGTTACCTTCCTTGTTATAAGCTCCTTAAGCTTGATGATGGCCCTTTCTACTTTCTGTTGCCCGAGTCATTGTGGTAAAAATTTTTGTGCTCTACTAATAACCAAAAAAAAAAAAAAACTCACACTGTGAGAGGAAAACTTAAGCACCGGACAGCCGAGAACTATTAATAAAATAGTGATTTATTCAACAAGTAATCCAACGTAAAACGCTTAACGAATCACCACGTTTGAAGTCTCTTACACACCAGACTTCATCAGACAAACATCAATAATTAACTCCACATTTATATGCTGACAAACATTTAAATTAACCAATGATGATAAATCATCTCATGAATATGTATGCATGAATTCATCCATTTCAAACTTTATATATACATAACTCATGATGTGTGTTTCACTTAATGCACATATTAAAATGCAAGACCAAACATAATAAAATCAAGTTAAATCATCACATATATAATATATTTAAACATAAAAACATATATAAGTAATGTAATGAATCTGAAAACTATATTCAAGAACAATACTCCCACCCAGTGGCCCTGTTTTGAAATTGCAGAAAATAGTAATACATTTAACCCCATATAAAACATTATTTCCAAAAACCTGAAAAAATGGAAAAGGTAATATTCTAAAGAGGACGTAAAACATTTGATTACATATATAAATCTCACATTTAATTATTTTAAATATTATAAATGTATAAAACCACAAACACACATCTTCTATGATGAATGTATAAATATGTAAAATCTATATATTTAAAATACTTGATCAACTTATTTCAGAATAAAAAATCTGTGAATATAAATACATGTCTAAATACAAAACATAAACCATGGTCAGCACACTGAATACATGTTTATAATCTAGCTGCTCTTAACTTGAGAACCGGGGGCAAGGGAAATATAATCATTTAAACCAGGGAATTTGTTTGCCTCCAAAATAATCTGCCAATACAATTCCCGGTATTCAGTATGAGTTTCCCATAAGCCACCCCTCATCTTTACTAATTTCTTCTATAATGAAAAACTTGTACTTTGTCAGGGGGCAAATAGTGGTATGTCTATATAATGCATTGCTTTCTCTTATTTTTCATGTCATTCATATGTTCATAAATTCTCCTTTTTATTTTTCTCTTGGTCTTTCCTATATAAAAACCAGAGCATATCCCACATATTACAATATATACCACTCCATATGAATCACAAGTACTATGTGTTTTACTAGTAATTTCTTTCCCCCTTGATTCAATAAAATGCTTTGTGTGTTGAACATCCAAGGACATTGTGCACACATACCACATGGGTGTGTGCCAATTGGCTTCATAGATTTCTTTTTGCCTTTATTTTGAAACGTCAACCAATCTTTAATGTTTTGTCCCCTCCTAAAAATAATATTCAAAGATTCTTTTTGTTTAAAACTAAGGTCTGTTATTTTAATAAACTTGTCCCACTCTTTGTTGAACACTCTTTTTGAATTATCCCTGCATCTCCACTAAAATTTGTAATGAAAGCCTGTCTATATATTTTATCCTTTACGACAATAGGACTTGTTACTTCTGCTCTACTAATTCCTTCATTGTTTTAAGTTAGAAAATCTTTTGTTCAAAATAGGTTCAAATCTATTTTTTTCTACCAGAAATTATTTCTTTAATGTTATTACAAAATTCTAAAGGATAACCTCTGTCTAAACATGTGAATCTCAAAATCACATTCATCAATGAAATCTTGTTCATTTGAGGTCATTCTAGAAATTCTAACAAGCTGGCCTTTCACTATACTTTTCTTCTGATGCAGGGGGTGTCCACTATTAAAATGTAGATATGAATTGGAAAATGTTTTC
Source organism: Protopterus annectens (assembly GCF_019279795.1). Taxonomy (NCBI): domain Eukaryota; kingdom Metazoa; phylum Chordata; order Ceratodontiformes; family Protopteridae; genus Protopterus; species Protopterus annectens. Next base: position 492,574,739 of record NC_056747.1, read on the forward strand.
TTCCTAAAATCATTCCCGTCCTTAATCAGCGTTACATCGAAGTAGTTCATTTCATGGAGACCGATTTCATGAGTGAATTTTAAAAAAGTTGATTAATATCATCCAGTTTTTCTTTACTATCATGCCAAAATAGAACTATATCATCTAAAAAGCGCTTGTACAAACTCCAACTTTCTTTATATATACTATTATAAATAAATTTCTTTTCTCAAGTGTTTAGAACCATCTTAGCATATATAGGGGCGCATCTCGCCCCCATAGCAACACCACTAAGTTGGTGAAAATATTTGCCTTGATAAAATATATAGTTATATCTTAAAACCAACTCCATTAAATTAACAGAAATGTATATTTCATTGCCATTTAATTCACCAAAAGGCCTAATAGCCTCCTCAAACCACTCTATACCTATACCATGTGGTATGGAACCAAACAAATCTACCACATCTATAGTTACAAAAATTACCTCACCATGGAGTATAGTTTCTTTAACTTTACTTAAAAAATCCCAAGAATCCTTCAGATAAGATGTTCCTTTCAACATTAAATTCTTCAGTTTTACATTATATATCTGGCTAAGGGGGAAATAACTAAGCCTTCAGCTGCCACTATGGAGCGTAAAGGGGGGTCATTGTAGTTCTTATGAACTTTCAGAATCCCGAAAATAGATGGAATCTTAGGCTTATTGTTATGTAAAAACTCCAACATATCTTTTTTTCAATAAATCTTTCCAAAAATAATCGTATAGTGCTGAATATATTGTCTTGTAACCTATGTTGATTTCATTTTTGGAAACATTATTGTATTTTGAAACATCGAGCAGAATGTCAAACATTTTGCCCTCATACATAATAGAATTCATGAGTACTATACCGCCCCCCCTTATCAGGTTTCATCACTCTCAAATTGGTGTTCCCCCTTAGTTGGTGAAGTAATTCTAGTTCTTCAGGTGAGAGATTTGGTGTATATCTATTTTTCTTTATTGCTTGTCTCAATTTGTTTTCTATAATGTTCTCAAAGTTCCTTAATTGTGTATGTATAGGAGGGTTCCAAACACTTCTTTTCCTTAAATCTTTGGAATGATCTCCTTCTTCTGATATACCCCCACAAACCAATTCTAATTTAATTTTTCTTAAAAACATCTTCAAGTTTATCACCAATCTACTAATGTTACATTTTGTTCTTGGAACAAAGTTGAGACCCTTTTCTAATTTATATCTAGCTCTGTATAATTAAATATATTAAAATTTTTAAATTCATTACTAGTGCAAATAACAGTATTTGTAAAATCATAATGATTATAATGTTTTGTCAGTCTATCTCTTCCCCCTCCCCCTCCATCCATTCTCTGGAACATTCCCTTCTCTCTGATTCTTTATCCTTTCCGACCTTCAAAGGGGTGGAAAATCCAAAGGGTCAAAATTTTCTTGTTGCAATTCATGGTGCCCTTCATCATAAGGATTCCTACTGTTAAATCTCCCCCTATTATTCCTCAAATACATTTCATTTGTGTAATTAAACGTAGCCCTGGGTTTAGGGTATTGTGTGTGATGTTTATATTCAAATATGCCTTTGTATTTTTCTTTTTTTCTTTTCTAAAATTCTAACACATTTCTTATGCCATTCCTCAATTCTAAATATTTCTTTATCAACAGTAAATAAAAGGTCTTTTGTAATTTTTTCATTTACAACATCAATTTGCTTTGTTAAATATTCAATTTCTTCCTCATTATTCTTTATAATAGCTCTAATGAGCTCGAAACCCCAATTATCAAACATTTTGAGTAACCCCTCATAAAACTTTGTACCCTCTTTCACATTATTGGGGTATTTGTGTACTCTTAAACCTTTCGGTACTAATTTAGCCCGAAGGCATTCTTTTAAGTGTTATCAATATTTAAAATTTTGTATTTAAATAACAAATCATCTAACTTGTATAAATTGTCAGCATATGTAAAAACATCTTCTTCATCGCCAAATTTCTCATGAAGCTCAACTTTCTGTTTGAGTCAGTCATTTTAAAGTTAAAACATTGTGTAAACAGTCACGTTTTGGCGTCTTTTGGTTGCTTCCCTGCACGCCAGTGTCTTCCCTTGAATTCCTGCCTTGATCATGATAAGAATATTTGGAAAGTTACCAGCACCTCCAGGTCCTGTGTTACTCATTCCTAAATGGCTGGAATTGAAGCGATGGCCATGACCATTAAGTCCTCCACCGCTATTCTCCCTGTTCAAAGCTAAAGCGTTCTGGTTTCCAGGAAGAGATGGACTCTTACTCTCTGACGCATAAGCAAGTCGCACAAAGGAGTCAGCATAGCAACCAACTGACTCAGCTGTCCAATAAGTGCAGGCAATTCTTTCCCCTTTGATGTAAATACATTCTTACCGACCGAAGAAAAGCTCTCCTCTCCCTCCATGTATAACTAATAACCACAAAACGAGGAACAGTGCGAAAATAAACTAATAACAAAAAAAAAACCACACTGTGAGAGGAAAACTGAAGCACTGGACAGCCGAGAACTATTAATAAAAGTGACTTATTCAACAAGTAATCCAACGTAAAACGCTTAACGAATCACCACATTTTTCGTCTTTTATACACCAGACTTCACCAGACAAACTCAATTAACTCCACATATTTATATGCTGACAAACATTTAAATTAACCAATGATAAAACATCATCTCATGAATATGTATGCATGAATTCATCCATTTCAAGCTTTATATATATATATATATATATATATATATATATATATATATCCCATGATGTGTGGAGATGCAGGGATAATTCAGAGTGTGCTCAACAAAGAGTGGGACAAGTTTATTAAAATAACAGACCTTAGTTTTAAACAAAAAAATCTTTGAATATTATTTTTAGGAGGGGACGAAACATTAAAGATTGATTGACGTTTCAAAATAAAGGCAAAAAGAAATCTATGAAGCCAGTCGGTACACACCCATGCGGTATGTGTGCACAATGTCCTTGGATGTTCAACACACAAAGCATTTTTATTTAATCAAGGGGGAAAGAAATTACTAGTAAAACACAATACTTGTGATTCGTGTGGAGTGCTATATATCGCAATATGTGGGATATGCGCTGGTTTTTATATAGGAAAGACCGAGAGAAAAATAAAAAGGAGAATTTATGAACATATGAATGACATGAAAAATAAGAGAAAGCAATGCATTATATAGACATACCACTATTTGCCCCCTGGCAAAGTACAAGTTTTTCATTATAGAAGAAATTAGTAAAGATGAGAGGGGTGGCTTATGGGAAACTCATATTGAATATTGGGAATTGTATTGGCAGATTATTTTGGAGGCAAACAAATTCCCTGGTTCATCATATTCACTAGGCATAGGATATGCTTGGGCATTTATTTTTTAAGCCATAGCGCCACCTTTACACCCCTTTGGTTTGGAGAAACTGGATTTTTTATTTGCCTGTGCCTTTGCTGTGCTGTGACTGAGGTCTGGGGGGGGGGTAATCCCTCTCATCCCATGGTCCATCCATCCATCTTGAACAATTCCAGCAAGGTGCTCTGCCTCACATAAACCTGGATTTTGTTCCCACAGCAAGGAGTGGGTGGTGAATGATGAATCCCTCCAGCCTCCCCTCCTAATAATAACCAATACGTGGTTTAAGTCTCTCGCCCTTTGTGGGCTGGGATCTTATTTTTTTGATGATGAAGCATGTTCATCAAATCTGGGTTTGACATGGCCTTGTATGTCAGGCATAGTCACCCTCTGAGCAAGCGGTAAGCAATTTCAGGCAGGCAGCATAAGATTTTTGAGACCTTTATCCTTTTTTGGAACTTTTTTTGTGGCCTCTCCTCTCCAGCTGTGTGTCTGGTCAGATACATTCGAATGGGGCATTGTACTCGATCATTGGTCTGATGAGATGATGAGTATAGGGGAGATATGACTTCCCTTGATCTAAGATGTGAATCAACTAATTTAGTATGGAATGAGAGAGGCTAGGCTACTGTCAACCTGGGTTCCCAGGTCCAACTCTCTGTGTGTTCAGGGGATTGCCTTTTATATGTGGTAGGGGTAACCTTATTTTTTTCCGAAGGGTATATGACTGCATTTTTTCTTGGCATTAACTTTTTAGGCCATGGCTGGCACCAGTTATCCGTTTCTGTGAGACCATGTGTTTTTAGTTCAGTTCTGGCAGTTTTTTGCAGTCATCAGCTCCTTGTGTGCTCCATAACCCTCCTGTGTGCTTTGTAACAAGAAAAAAAGTAGCAACAAGAGTGGTGGGACCAGGACTGAGACCTGGTGGGACACCTTGTGACAGGCTGAGTCTGGACAACATGCCAACAACTCTGACCCTGTGACCCTCCACATCTCCAGTTACCTTAATGTTACATTTGTATTGTATGGTTTTACATTTTGAGTTTTGAGTTTTCGTGAGAGTGTGTAAAAAGGTATTGTATCAAAAGCTAGGTGCTGTATGGGGACTGCCTTTCCGTCCTCGCCCTTGGTGACTGTTTGAAAAAAAAAAAAAACCAAAAAAAAAAAAATATGCCTTGCTGAAAACAAAGAAAAGTTGCTGCATCCAAAGTCAAAGTCTTCAAGTTCTATATGTTTATATTTATTTTTATATCCTCCATCTGGCATGCAGATAAGGATAAGGCTTGCTATGGGGACGGTAATTTCCAGGGCAGTGGAGGCGGTCGGCTTTTGTTGGTGGGTGGGACAGTCGGCTGTCGCGCCACTCCCCTGCTGCGTATCCGGAGGTGATTTTTTCTCAAAATTAGCTGATTTTTATGAGAGCTCTTTCTTTTTTTTTACTTATAGTGATCAGCGGTGTCTTACCTTTTTTTTTTTTTCTTTCTATCTTGTAGTAGCTTTCTCCTTTGTTTGTTGTTTTGTGTTTGGGTGGGGTCCACCTGACTCTTGGTTGCTTGGTACAAGTCTTTTTTTTTTTTTTTTTTTTTTATTGCATATGCAGCCATGCAGGTGCTGGTAGAAGGCATTTGTAAGTGATTCAGCGGTTTGAATAATGTTAACTTAACCCCGGCCTCGGCCTTAAAGGAGACCACACTAGTCTCTAAGTGTGTGAAGTGCTTCTTTTTCGAAGTTCTTTACTGGTCTTTTTTCATTTGGGGGGGGGGGAGGGGAGACCCTCCAGAGTTAGTTTTGTGATCAGATCTCACCAGTGAGGGGTACTTTCGTTGTTGAACATTTGTGCCATGTATGTGATGATGATGAGCAAGTATGTTTTCTCCTCTTGTGGGGATGATGAATTCAGAACTTTTGGGCTAGAGTGTTTGGGCTTGAGTAGTGTTCCCAGTCTATATTAGGGTAGTTGAAGTCACCCATTTATCCCCCCCTCCAGGCCTTAGGAGGTTCCTGAGTTTGGCCTGAGGCATGGGGGATGGTGGCCTGTAACATGCATAAAATTGCAATTGCACCTGTTTGGTGATGGTTTATTGCATGATGGTTTCCGGTGCATGCTGCGATACCAATGAATGTTTGTGAATCTTGTGTCCCCTTGATTCCCCCTATCCCTCCTTTTTCTTTGGGGCTGTCCGGTTTTGGGCATGATAATGATGGATATGAGGTATGGATAGTGCTGGGTGCTCTCAGGAGCCTTGACCCAACCAGGTTTGAACGCATTCACAGACATTCTCCATACTGAGAAGGGCCTCTCCTTGTGCATCTTGAGGTTTGAGTTGAGCAGCATGAGAGCATTTACCTTTTTTTTTTTTTTTTTTTTTTTTTTGGGGTAGGTAGGTTTGTTTGAGCCTTGCCAAAAAGGCACTATGGGGGGGGCAAGAGAGCCTTACAAAAAAAATCCTAGGGTGGCAAGTGCAAGCCGTCCCCCGTGCCTTAGAGCAGCAGCATGTCATGTCCATCCCAGGCACACAGACAGACAGATCCTTTGAATGACACCAGAGTTTAAGCCAATTGCCAATTGTTAAAGCTGATCATCTTATCTCTGTCATCATTCATGATGAGTGAGGGAAGGATACTGCTCAAGGGTCAGGTCATACCTGCTTTGGGCTATATCGGAGGAGCTCTCTCTCTTCTCTTTCATGTAGTCCAACGAGGTACGTCTCAGGTCGTTAACTTTAAATGATTATATTTCCCTTGCCCCTGTTCTCAAGTTAAGAGCAGCTAGATTATAAATGTATTCAGTGTGTTGACCACAGTTTGTTTTATATTTAGAGATGTTTTTATATTCAGAGATTTTTTTATTCTGAAATAAGTTGATCAAGTATTTTAAATATACAGATTTTATATATTTAAACATTCATCATAGAATATATTTATGTTTGTGGTTTTATACATTTATAATATTTAAAATAAGTAAATGTGAGATTTATATATGTAATCAAATGTTTTACGTCCTTTTCTTTAGAATATTACCTTTTCCATTTATTCAGGTTTTTGGAAATGTTTTATATGGGGTTAAATTTATTACTATTTTCTGCAATTTCAAAACGGGGTCACTGGGTGGGAGTATTGTTCTTGAAGAATATAGTTTTCAGATTCATTACATATATATTTTTATGTTTAAATATATATGTGATGATTTAACTTGATTTTATTATGTTTGGTCTTGCATTTTAATATATATACATTAAGTGAAACGCACATCATGGGTTTTATATATATAATATATATATATATTAAAATTTTGAAATGGATGAATTCATGCATACATATTCATGAGATGATTTATCATTGGTTAATTTAAATGTTTGTCAGCATATAAATATGTGGAGTTTTGTCTGATAAAGTCTGGTGTGTAAGACCAAAAAATGTGGTGATTCGTTAAGCGTTTTACGTTGGATTACTTGTTGAATAAATCACTGTTTTATAAATAGTGCTGTCCGGTGCTTCAATTTTCCTCTCGCAGTGTGGTTTTTTTTTTGGTTATTGGTTGATTTTTGCACTGTTCCTCGTTTTGTGGGTTTTTTGCTCTACTGTTACTAGCAAAAAAAGTTGCTTAATAGCAATCTTTCTAAACTCATGCATATTATCAAGGTAATCCCTTATTTTCTGCTGTGCATTCTGCAATTGATCGTAGTCTTGTTCTGTGCGATCCCCCTTATTCTGCAATGCTTTAACATTTGTCAGACCCTCTAAATAATTCTTGTTACCTCTTAAACCATACCTTAAAGGATCATAGGACATTACTAAGTTATTGGCCCTGAGGCCCTTACAAGCCTAGCCAAGAATGTAGCCCATGTTCTGACAAGTCAGCACCCGATGTCCCTGTCCAGCAGGGACACAAGTTGAAGCCCAGGGGTGTATTTTCTGTTCTCCATCCAGTTATCCAGGTTGCACTTAAAAGGAATTAATGAGGTACTCTGCTTGACGTGGAGGAGTCTATTTCACAGAAGGGGGAATCTCTGGGAGACGCATCTGTCCCGCAAGCAAGTGTATTGATGTCACAGACCAGGTTGAGGTAGTGTGAGTGTAACTCGAGGTGGATTCCTGACCCAGAGACTCCCCATACTCTGGAATAGACTGCCCATGCATGTCGAGCAGAGCACCACCTTGACAATTGGATGGTAGATAGGAACCTCGGGGATCACGTCAGTTGCCCTGCTAGATAGGGGTCCAGGGAAATAAATATTGTGGGAAGAAATATCCAGGGAATTGTTATGGCTAGACTTGTATAGACCCTAAGGCTGATAGCCTTGTACCAACCTATGAGCTGGACTTGCGGATGTGCAGAAGTCCCATCAAGGTGGGATCCGAGATTGTTTTGTATGCCAGATATAGGTCATGTCTGAGGAGTCTGTGTGAGACTGAGTAGAGGGACCGGGCTTTTAGCCTGTCTGTGTAGGTTGATGTTTGAAGCCCTGATCCTCTGTGGTTTCTACAGCTGCTGCATGTGCTTTGTGAAGTACATGCCGAAAAGGGCTTTGTACTCTATGGGCCTTGTGATATAGGGAAATATTGCCAGCCCAAGTATGTGGAATTTTGTAAATTCCATGTTTTGTGAATATTCATATAATTTTATACAGAATTGTATGTTATGTACTGAACTAAAATGTAACCACAGCATGCCCTGCTGACTTAGAACAGAAATGCATATAAACTGTATACCTGTGCAAATGTATGTTTTAACAATAGAAGCTAGAACATAAAAGGGTTAACTTGCAAAACTTCAAGAAAATAAGTTGAAATTAAATTGCTTTACAACTGTGCTTTAAAAGTTCTTTTTCAGTGTAGCAGACTGTCTAGAGCTATACGTTTTTGTATTGTCTTGAAAGAGAAGTAATTACTAGACTTAAAATGTAAAAGTGTTATATTTTACAACTTCTAAGATCTGCAAACATCTGAGAGATATGTATTTTTCACACAGAGATGTTATATTCTTTTAGTTTTTGTTTTTGCCTGGGAACTGAAGTCAGGTGACAAAAAGTGATATCATCCAAGTTAACCCAGCAATAATATTGGATATTAATTTAAGAACTCTTGGAGACTATGTATTTTGTCTTGGACCTAGCAAGAACATCCACTCATCACCATCTGCACTTGCCTTGCTGTAAGTAAGATTTAGGGCATAGCATCTCTTTTAGGTATAGATAGGGATTTAATAAGATTAGTTTAGATGTTTTCCGTATTTATTTGAGACTGTCCTGCAATGTTTTAAAATATTTCCTGTGATTTTGAACTCTGAAGCAACTGTTTGTGTACCGAGTATTGTCTTTTTTTCTTTTATTAAATATATTTAAAGCAAGAGGTTCTCCCGTTCGATTCTCTGCTTGGGAGTGCCTTCTGTGTGGAGTTTGCATGTCCTCCCCGCGGTTGGGTAGCCTTCAAAAGACATGTGTGTAAATGGGCGTGCCTTCGTTGAAGGTTTGGTGTTGAGCTGACACCTTGGCATTTCGTAAAAATCTACTGCTAGTCATTAGCAGATCAGAGTTCCGCTGTGGCGACCCCTTACCGGGAAAAAGCCGAAAGACCAACAACAACAACATTTAAACCTATCTTTGTGGTTGATTATTTGTGATGCATATTTAAGCTCTTAAGAGTACTTGCATATCTATTTGGTGACACTGTACAGGCCACTTCAATAGCCTTGCTTGGTCAGACTGCGATCTGGATTATTGGCAACATTACACAGTACACCACTCATTATGGGTCTATTGCTTTGAGGTAGCTTCCCCTATTTTGACTAAGTGGGTTCTATCAGTGAGCCAGTTTGTTACCCATTGGTAACCTATGGATTGAGGCGTAGTTGAGAGATTATCTATTATACCAGAGTGGGGAATAGTATTGAAGACTTTGGCCAGGTCAGGGTAGACAGTTTGCACCATCTTCCCCTCATCCCCATGGCTTTGACTGTCTTGATGAAGTTGACCAGATTTAATAGGAATGACCTCCCCTTGACGAAACCAAACTGTGTGTGTGGGATCGAGTGTTTGGAGGTTGCCAATGTCCTTGTTAATGAGGTTCATGATCTGTTCATGGCCTTGCAGATCAGGCTAGTTAGGCTGATGGGTCTATAATTTTCTGGATCAGTGGTCACTCCACCTTTATGCAAAGGGATGACAGTGGCTGTCCTCAACTCTGCTGGGACAAAGCCGGTACTTGGTCTGTGGTTGAATAGGGTGTGTAATGGTGCTGCAGGTTCCTGCCTGAGTTCATGTAGGATGCAGCCTGGGATGATATTAGGTCCCATGGAGGCTATGTTTTTTTGCCTTTTTGAGAGGGCAGTGATTATTCCCTAGAGAGAAGGGAGGCAGGTGCTGGGGATGTTCTGATTTACTGATTGGGGGGGGGGGCAGCGGGGTAAAGTTTTCACTGAACCTGTCTGCCAGCAGATTGGCTGTATCTATGCCATTTGTGTGTGTGTGTGGTGCCTTTGACCACCAGTTCTGAGCAGACATATGTGAAGGCCTTACAGCTGTCTTTTTGGTAGATGTGGCCAGTTTGGCCTCTGAAGCTTGCTTTGGAGGATTTCAGTAGTGCTCTTATTTGCTTGTTCAGGCTAATGAGATTGCTTCCAATTAGGCATCTGCTCCTTCTTGGACCTGGACAGCAACTTTTTCCTTTTTATTATAGTTTACTTATTGCAGATGTCCACCAGACTGGTTTACTCTTCCTTGAGGAGAAGGATTTTGTCCCGTCAGGCATTCTTGATTCCATGCAGCTATATAAATGCTTGTATAGTACTTTGGTGTAGGTTTGGAAATGTGTCCCAGTTCCCATGGAGGTGGAGGGGGCTGTGAAGTTGTTTATACCTTCCCTCAGGAGGTTGTAATCAGCTTTGGAGAAGTTTGTTTGACCCTAGGTGGTGGTGGTGGTGGGGGGGTCAGGGGAGATGGTGACTTCAAAGGTGACTGCTTTGTGGTCAGATCTTACTAGGGAAGCTGATGCTGTAGGGATGCTGCAGTGGTTACTCATGTTGGTTAATACCACATCTAAGATATTAATTGCCTCTTGTGGGGGTGTTGACCAGCTGGTCCAAGGCATTTGCTTTTTGCTTTGACAAAATCAAAATCTCTGGGCATTTTGTGTTTTGGCATGAGTACTTCCAATCTATGGTTGGATAGTTGCTCTGGATCGGGGTAAAGGTTTAAATCTCGATAGATTCGAAGAGGTCCATATAGGTGGAATGGGCATCTTGAGTGAGTTTGGGGCCTATAGCTAGCTGTGATTTGAGTAGGGGTCTTGTCAGCGGTTAACTGCACCTGGAGTGTCTTTTGTGCGTCATACTGTTTGACCAGCTTGGAGGTGTGTATGTCTTTAATATATATTGCAACTCCACCTACTTTTGCTTTGCTGCCCACGGTTTGGTCTCTGAATGTGTAATAGGATGAGTAACCTGGTATGGCTGGGGTGCTCTCTCTAGCTTTGAACCAGGTTTCTGTGACTGCACAAACGTCAGCATCTTCCTGGATTAAGAATGCTTCCAGTGAGTGCAATTTCATGTTTATACTCCTAGCGTTTAGCAGCATGACTTTTAAATTTGTGTATTGATAAAATTTTCATATTGGTAGTTTTGACCTCATGGCATTACGTAAAAAGACATTATGGGGTGATGGCAGAAAGCTGCTGAAGGCTAGGAACGTACCTGCCTGGAACACATTTAGTGAGCTCGATCATATCTCTCTTCATGTAGTCCAGGGAGTATGTCTGAAGTCTTTCACACCAACATGGACAATGACGAGTCATAACAGTGCCTGTTGAGATACTTGCGTGCATAGTGATATGGTGGATTCTGACACCTAACAGATGACTAACCATGACCTTCTTCTTATCCAGCCTGGTTAGGGGCACATCTGTGTGTCTCACAATGGAGTCTCCTATGACTACTATGTTGGGTTTATGTTTAGACCTTGGTGTCTGTGTGAGACAGGTGTGTGGACTATGTGTGGTGGGCAGTGGGAGTTCACATGTGTTTTTGCCTCTGAGGTCTCTTGTTTGGTTATGTTTTTTTGAGGACCTTCACATATGCATGTGTGTGTCTGGGTGTACTTCATTTGCCCTAACTTCAAGTTGACTGACCCCATTTGACTGAAATTTAATTTGACTGACAAGTCTTATTGGCAGTCTCCAGAGCACTGTAAGACAAGTAAATTGGAATATATCCCCTTCCCCACTGTAGTGCGACCCTGGAATTAGAATATATAGATGGGGGGGGCGAAGCCCCCCACTTAATTTCATATTGTTTGGTTTTGCTTTAATATTGCTTAGTCAAACAAAAGTAAGTGGGGAGCTTCACCCCCCCCACACACTCCCCCTGACTATATATTCTAACTCCAGGGTCGCACTACAGTGGTGAAGGGGACATATTCCATTTACTTGCCTTACAATGCTCTGGAGACGGGCAATTGGAAGTTAGGGCAAATGAAGTAGACCCAGTGTGTCTAGATGTGGGTGGTGGTTGAGGTGTGGTGTTTAGGTTGACAACCTTCTCAATGCCAGATATACTGGCTTGTGAGGGAGCGAGCATAGACTCTAGGATTTTAATGTAATTGCATCTCATAAATTGTGTTCCTAGGTGGTAGTAGTAGATGGTTGTCCGTGTATATGTGGTAGTTACTACACTGTATCAGGGTTCCCACATCAGCCAGGCTGGCAGGAGAAACCGTAGGAAGTTGTCCATCCATATCTATCAAAATCTGAGGGAGAGAGTCCAGAGAGAGCTAAGGGTGTAAAGGGTGGAAGGTCTGAGGAGTTCTACTAGGTGATCACATCTCCCTTTATTTCCACCCTTTTGTTAAACTCCAAGTAAATTTTATCCCACTTACAAGCTATATTTTCAAAAGAGATTTCTATCTTCTATAATAGATGCTGAATAATTTCCACTACCCTTTACTTAAATTCCTCTCTTCAACAGATAGGTGGGAAAGAGCCAGTCTCTCTCATTTCATTATCCTGTGTTTTAATTTCAGTTGGCGCATGATCTGAAAGTTATTGGGTACATATCAAAACCTTCAATTAAATGCACATGTTCCTATGAAATGTAAATTCTGTCTAGCATAGCCCATTGTTCTGTATCTTGGGGAATAATATGTAGATTTGGTCTGAACTCCTAGTACTGAATTCACATCTTCTATGCCAAATATTTTCATAAATTTCTTCAAAAATCTACTCTCCTTTATTTTCCCTTCTGGGCCTCCAAGATGCATCTTCACTGCTGCAAATCCAATTCTAGTCCCCACCTAGAAGTAGTATTCCTTGCTAAAACCGATTATTTCTCCTAGAATTTTCTTGAGCTCCATTATAGCAGTTTTAGGTAGAATATAAATACATGCCAGTGTAATTCTCTTCCCTTGCCAGTAGCCCTTTAGTACTATAAATCTACCATTAGTTTCTTTTTTATCCTCTTCTATCACTCTTGAGTTTTCTTGCAATTAATATTAGTACTCCTCTTTTACTTTGTCCCAGGTATTCCACAGAATAACCATCCTGAAAGCCTTTCTTTATCAAATTCACATGTTCAGTGCTTTCTAAGTATGTCTCCTGTAGCATAGCTATTTGCACTCAACATTTTTAATGTAGTTTTATTACTTTCTTTTGTTTTATCTGCGAGACCATTGACATTTAAAGATATTACAGAAAGCGTCATTGTCTTAGTTATTCCCACCTTTTATGTATAACAGCTGATTTATTAAATGTCTAGTTCCAGCTTTTGTTACATGCATACACTGTGTGGCCTGTTGATTTTGTAATATCCATTCAAGCCTGTTATGTCTTACAAAATTTTTAGTTTTATTAAAAACCTCAAAAAAACCCTCCCAAAACCTATTGACGCACAACTGTGTACATCTTCAAATATTGACGTTTTACCCTCCAAGGAACAAATCTTCTAAACTGACAACCACACTGCTCTCAGATTTAAGTTGACCTAAAATAAAGGTTATCCATGCTAAGACCCTTGGTGCAACCTGTGCTGTCTGGTTTCGTCTCATCTGTATAGCTCTATCTGGATGGGAAAGCACTTAAGTGCTTTCAGAGAACATTATCTCCTAGCGACATTAGAACCAAATATAAAATTGCTAAACATACATTTATTCAGTAGAAAAAAGCCTTGTAATATCCAATATTCTTTCATTTGCCTGCTTTCTCTTAAAATTTTTACTAGATTAAGCTAAGAACCTTAATCAGTCATTCCACAATGCAGGAGTGAGAAAAAAACACACTTGTGTCATGCTGTCTTAACCAGATTTGTCTTTTACATTGCAGTGCCTAGATTTTTTTTTTTAAAACCGAACAAGGAGAAAGAAGGGAGGAAGAAAAAATCCAGGAGCACCTATATATATCAGTATTCTCATTCCACTTTAAAATAAGAGGAAGCTTTAGTTTATAGCATAAAAAGAAAACCGTGCACTATTAAAATAGTACCACTGAAAAATATTTTACTTGGTTAACTTCCTCCCTTCTAACTATTTTTCTCAGCATTAATGAAATGAAGTGGGGAATATGCTTTAGAATCCTTTACAATTTTAACGGTCCATTATTTCCAGATTTTCTTGTTCTGTCATTTCACAAATGTATTTATTGCTCTCTAATCCTACATTTGTCATTTTGTTACTGGTTTTATTTCTTTTAATCCGTTTCCCCAAATCCTCTCTCTGCTTCATTTCCATTGTACTCTCGTCAACTCCTGTTTTTTTTTTTTTTTTTTTTCCTTCTCAAGAATTTTCCATTGGAAGAGGTTTTACTGGCATTCTCTCTGTATTCTTTATTACCAGAAGAAGAAGAAGCAGAATTTCCTGTTTCTTAGCTCACTTTTGTTGGACAAACTTTTCTATTTCCTTAGCATGTACTTCAAAAATGATTTTATCTGTCCAAGGAATAATATTTTGAAGATTGCTGGGTACAGCACTTTGAATCTCACTCTTGCTACTTGACATTTCCTGAATAATGGAATAATTTTACTCCTCTTCTGTCTGGTTTACAAAGAGTAGTCTTTCTCCACAAATACAATGCTGTCTCCTACTTTTATTGCTTTGTCGTCCTGCTACAGTTTTGTTAGAATCAACTCTTTCTGCTGGTAGGATTGCATATTTACTATTATAGGTCTAGGTTGCTTTCTCATAACCAGGTTTGAAGCATGCACATGATGTGCCCTTTCAATTAACAATTACTGTTGTGGAATGTCAGTCCAGTTGCTTATTTGTGCTTGTATAAAATTAATACAAGCCTAATACAAGCCTGTGCCTTCCAGCTTCTCTGGTACAGCAAAAAATCTTTTTCCCTGCATGGTCTGTCCTTTAATTCTGTTATTTTTTTGAAACATCCCTTCTTGTGCAGTCTCATATTCAGCCGGCCTTTTCTTCCTTTTCACCTACTAAGTTCTGCAGGTTTTATAACTTTGCCTGAATATCTGTTTAAAGCTTCTTCCATTTTTTCTGCCTTTTGTGTTTTGAGTTGATATAATCCCATCAGTGTTTGCTATATTTTTTCTTTAATCTGGTCTCTTTGCTGTTGTCTTATAATTTCCTCTAAATTACTGGATGTCATGTCTGGAGCTTGCACTGCTTTTTGCTGAACATCATCTGCAGCACTTTTCCTAGTCAATGTGTTTTTCCTCACCTTTTGTAGCTAATTTTCCTTCGGGTCCTCTCTATTTTTTTCTGGCATCTAGGCAGTGCACTTACTAGCCAGTTACTGAAATTTACCCAGCAGTACAGGTCTACTGGCTTTTCTAGTTTCTCACTTTGAGCAACAGCTTAATTCTAGCTCTCCATGTGCAGCCATCTTGGAGTTGCTGACCTTATTTTATTGTATAATCCATCATGTCCAGGGCATTAGTGTGCTCGCCAATCACTCATTTACTCTTCCTCTACACACCTCCCATCTGAAGTCTGCTGCCCATAAAAGACATAGTACAGCAAGAGACTGACCCCAAGTGAAACTGTACAGTAAAAGTCTCAATGTACGTTGCTCCCTTCAGTGCTATTTTTTTCTCCTGTAGTTTTAATTGCTGTAATAACTTTACGTAGCGATTGGTGTGCACACTTGCCTATTTGCAGTAAGTAGGTTCCCCCCATCTAATGTTATTCTTTTGCCCTATTTGTTACTTGTAATTTGATTTCTTTGTTCCATACAAGAATAAGCTGACCTAGTTTTCTGTTAATTTTAATGGTTACCATCTAAAACTGATAGCTTTGCATCTCTTTTTTATGCCCAAATATTCTGGTTGAACCAGTATTCCTTTAAAATTATAAGTACAAATTACTGCATCTTTCTTAATTTATCTTACTTCATTGGCACTGACCTGAGACAGTTTCCTGTAACTGATATTTTTTTATAGGTCAGTCTGCTGCTTCTCGTCGTTCAGTTCACCCTCACTTTGCCCAGCCTTCCTCTGCTCCCCTACCCTTCCCCAACTTCCACCCACCCCCATATACTCTAGCCTCATTTTCCTTGCCCTTCTTGTCACACCCTTCACTCAACTTGCTCACCTGAACACATCCCCTCTAAATTCACATCTATACCTGTTGTATTACACCTCAACAGAGAACTCATCACAGCTCCCTCCCCTAATCACTAAGAACATGCACTTAACTATCACCTCCTAGCTGGACTACAACTATATCTTACAAATTGGCTCAAACACATTCCCACTTCAGCTCCTGTATCCATTCTCACTGCTGTCGTTTTCTTAATTTATCTTTGATCTTCTCATAACACCTTATCAACTCTACTTATTCTCTCTCCTACTACTTCTACTCGTACTCTCTCTCCCCCACCTGAACATGCTTCATACCTTTCTCACCACTCATCTTCTACTTTTACTGTCGTGCTTCTCCTCTTATTCTAAATTATCTTGCACAAACTATCCACCTACACTTTCTCATCCACTTAGTGACCCACAAACTCCCCATACTTTCAAAATAACTCCTGCTGTATTGAACTATTCAAACCCACTCAATCTCAGAATAGTCTGTCCTCCACTCCTTTTCCCCCTTTAAAAACTAGACCCAAATTCCACACTTACAGCATCAAAATTCAATACCTTACACTTATTACTAAAAGGTTATTCTTATCTGGAGAAATCAACCCATCCCAACCCAGGCACCATCTCCTCACTTCTACTTCCACCACCAAATTTCCACTTCCAACTGCTTAACTTTCTACTCTGAATATGTACAGCTTTCTTAATGGTCATTGAATTCCAGTCTTATTTTGAAAATAAATAGTGCTACCTTGCTTTGTGTCACCAGAGTTTGTTGCAAAGGCAGGGAATATGCTGAGTTGCAGTCATGGTTGAGGTCTTTGGCATAAGTGTTAGACTGTTTCTGTGAAGATGCAGGCGTTGGAAAAATGTTGGGAGTTTTCAGATGTGCAAACAGTCTGCCTTACTGGCATATAGGTAGTGGTGCCCTGCTACCCTCCCCCTGTCAGCCTTTCAAAGCTCAGAACTCCTACAGTCTGTGAGTTTGAAGAACCAATCATTTGGCAGGAGCAGGACATCCTTCACATACATGGGCAGAACCTTCAGTTTTCTCATGCCACAATCTGAGAAAGATCTCTTGGGATATTGTTTCTCTGAAATTGGGTGACATCGGCTACAGAGCTCAGATAAGAATCTCTCTTTGGGTTTTATACCTCCTGTACCTTTTCTATCAGGGCTTGAATGGTGTATTCTGCTGCTTTGACTTTTTCCTGATTAGAAATTTTGCATATGGTTCTGTTTTTACTTTTATACTAGTACACTTAAAGGAGTACCGCACCCACAGACTCAAAAAACATGTTTAAAACATCATGGCATGATGTTTCCTACACTTTAACAGCACTCTGGGATTATTTACAGGATTTTAAATATTTTTATATGTAATTCCAGACTCTGACCACCTGGAGGCTGGTATATTGACATGGTTTGGATAAATCAGGTTGCCATCCAGTATCCCAGAAATCATTGTTTGGCTCAAAAATGTTACATCATGCAGGCCTCCGTTTGTCTAAAGTTCCTGTCATTTCATAGATGTTGCATGCATACAAAGTATTGAGTAAAATAGAACAGTGCAAGTAACATTCCCTGCTGCTGGATGACTACTTAAAACAGAAACCGTGCAGATGCTACAGAACACACTCAGTGCTGTTTACTGCTGCCTTTTTTTCTAATTTAGTTTAAATGGCACTAATTTGTGAGACAATGAATTCCAGTCCATTTACTTCTCCCCTCCCCCATAACACTAGCTGTAAAGTCCTGAGGGTAATTTGACCTTTTAAACAAAAGATAATACAAAAACTGAGAAAATGGAAGCTTTGTTATATGAATATGGATAGTGTGATACAAGCAGTTAAAATGTTCATGTGAGTATGTGAATTCATTTTCAGACTTAAGGTGTGGAAGCTGCACTGAATAATTCTAGGTGCTTGTTCAGGTTTCACATGGTGCTTGCTTAGTTACTCTCATATTAAGCCACTATGAATATGTTGCACTGCCACCTCTGATACCAGGGTAATGTTTTAATCTTTCTATTCCCGCACTGCGCACTAGCAGTATCTGGTGCAAATACAACAGAGCAGTATGCAAGCGATACACCACCTAAGCATCATTTGCCGTGCAGAATGTACAAGTATGCATACCAAATTTCTGTGTTTCCAAGCATCGGTGTTACTACACTACTACTGAATAAACAGCACTCAGGCTGGGGAAAGGACAAGGGAGCCATGACATCACAGAATGAGTGGGTCTTATTATTTTAGTTAGACTCTGATGACGGTTGTGGTGATGTCACTTTGGGGGAGGGAACTGATTAAAAAAAAAGTACCTGCACTGCCTGGCCTCGATGTCAGTAATTGGGCGACTCCAGCAAGCTGTATTCAAATGTGAGAGAATGATTTTGTAAGTGAAACCATCACAGTATGAAAAGGTAGGCTTCTGTTACAGAAGTAAGGGGAATTATAAAAAATTGTAAATGCTTTATTGTTGCTTTACAGAGGACAATGTAAATAGGGAGGAAAAGGGCCGTGAAGTTGAGGAATACATTAGAGAAACCTGTTGTACTCCTTTAAGGCATGTTGATATTTAAAGCTTCATTTGGAAGTTTTGACAGGAAAACTTGCTGATATTGCATTTTTTCCCCTTGAAGTTATTTGAGATGACTGAGTAGGATTACAACATTTTTAAACTTTTTTATTAAATTGCAATTTTGTTTCCATTTTGTATGTTAAACATTTCTGACATTAATTCATCAGTTTGATTTATTGCTTGTCTAATACTGTTTTAGGTTGTATCCATTAATTTTGACTGAAACTAACCCTCTACAGAATTAGGGGACTTTTTGAGCATGTATTTTTTAGAACTGTTACTGAAACTATTTTTTTTATTTAGTGCAGTCTTTAGTATAGTAACACATGCCGTAATAGACTTTGAATTACTTTTGGCACAAATTTTGTAATATTTGTGACAGGAATTTTCCATGAGTTTATGCTTTTTATTGTCTAATACTGCATTTGGACTGAAACTAGCTTCTTTTTTACAAAATCAAGGGACTTTTCTGCATGTATTGTGTGCTTTGAAATGTGTTACTGAAAATACTGTCATTTTGTCGGTACAGTGTTCAAATTGTATCATAGGTTAGTACTAGGCTAACTGCCCCTGCGAGCCATTGTAAGCCTAGCCAATTATTCCGTGTGAGAATCTAACCCTGCACCTTGTGTTTGTAAGTCAAACACCTTGACCATTAGGCCACCCTCCCAACCCCCTTCTAGAAATGGTCTTTAGATTTCTATTTAGAGGGAGAATAGTGGAATTTGTCCATCTTCTTACTGGGCTTGACCAGTCTGTCAGTATTTGGTATTGAGCTTGCTAGCTTCTTGTCCGCAGACTTGATGGACTTCAGATTCTCCCCATCAGCACCCAATAAATGAAAGAATAAAAAATATGCCTCCGCGTACAGCTTTAGATTTCAGGACCATTCTCTTTCTGTTACTTTAGGTCCCCTGGAACTGTGAGTGACACAAGAGTCTGACACCTCCTCCAGGGCTGTAACATTGCCTGCTGTAGGTATGGAGAAGCAAACCTTTCAGGTGCAGGGGAAGTTCAGATTCTGCACCTCTGACTTCCCCTGCACCTAAAAGGTTTGCTTCTCCATACCTACAGCAGGCAATGCTACAGCCCTGGAGGAGGTGTCTGACTCTTTTGTGCCACACACAGTTGCAGTGCATTACTAAAACCACCCCAGGGGACCTAAAGGTAACCAAAAGAAAATGGTCCAGTAGCCTGCCTGAAGCTAAAGCGAAGTCTAAAGTTGTACACTGAAGCGTAGCATACTGAGGTTGTAAGTAATCCTGGTGCTTCTTGCTAAGGATCCTCCATTTGAAGTAGATTCTGCCTCTGAGGACTGACTGATCTGAGTTGGATCAGCTGGGTTCCACTGATGGCTAACAAGTATAAGTACCCAAACAGACTTTTTCTTTTTTCCCAAATGTCTAGATTGAGATGCGTTCAACTGGGAGCTACCTTTGGCTGCCCCTGAGATTAAAAGAGTTTATGATCTGTTGGAGGATGAAACCCCAGACATTGAGACCTTTCCATCATTAATCCCAGTGTTGGAGGATGTCTTCAAGAAAGTTTGTCGTTTCCCTCTCTGTATTGAGACTTTTCCTAAGGAAGTATTTAAGAAATTTAGTGTATGATGTGTCTTGTCTGGC
The DNA here is from genome assembly GCF_019279795.1 of Protopterus annectens. Taxonomy (NCBI): domain Eukaryota; kingdom Metazoa; phylum Chordata; order Ceratodontiformes; family Protopteridae; genus Protopterus; species Protopterus annectens. Next base: position 492,594,840 of record NC_056747.1, read on the forward strand.
ATCCAAGACCCTTTGTCTGCAAACCCTCTCGCTTTGTCCCCAGCGACCTTTGCTAACAAGACTACCATATTTTCCTCTAATTCAGTCCTTTAAGGTAAACTAGGCAAATGGCTAGAATCTCTGAGAGAGAATTTAGCACAGTCCAGTATGGTAGCTTTTAACGTGTTTAACTCGGTGTTTTGTGTGGAAGTTTATATTAAGATGCATGTACAGTTTAAAAAAGTTTTCTGCATTGTTGCCTGCAAAACAAAAGGTCCATGTTAAAGATATTCTCGCCAATGTTTCTCAGGTGTCAAAACATGCCTTAAAGTGCCTTGGAGGGGGCTGATACTATTTCAAGAAATGCAGCATTGTCCGTGGTGATTAGGAGGTATGCTTGGTTACACTCCCAGCATTTGTCGGAGTTAAAAATTAGACTTTTTTGAATGCTGCTCTTGAGTCTGATTTGTGTCTGGTGCAGCAGCTAATCAGATCTTGAAAAGCTGGGATGACAGAGGTAAATTGATGCAAGGAATGTTGAAAATATTGATATTCCCAAGTTCTCCTTCAAGCAAGGTAACTTTAGACGGCCTAACAAACTGATGTCCCAGCTGAACAAGAACCAAGGCAATAAAATTAAACTGTAGGATGACAACTCCACTAAGCCGAACAAGAAGTGTTCCTTTCTTAAAGATAGATCCCCTCCCAAGTTATGGCTATTCTGAGGTACAGCACATGCCTTTATCAAGTCCCCCATTGGGTGCCTCGCCTCTCAAGTTAGTTCTCAACAAATTGACTTGAGCTTCAGTGGTTTCTGACAAATGGGTGCTACGCATTGTTGGCAGGGGTTACAAATAGCAGTGGAAAAACCACCCACTGCTGTTCGGCATGGTCCTCCTTGTCCTCCTGATCAGACTTTTATTCTGTTCTGTGTACCAGCATATGCTGGAATCAGGGGTCATAGAACTGGTCCATCCTTTAGAAAGAATAAGTGGTGGAGAAATCAGTTGAGTATGAAACTGGGATTTATTTTCTGTCTCCTCTGATGCCTGTAAAAATTTGTCCAGACTGCTTTGACCATCTTCCCCTGGGGGATTTGATGGGGATACAAGTGCAAGCCACATGGACGTCCGTGGATGTTCAAAAACATATCACTATCAAGGACATGTTGGCAGTGGTGCAGTCCTTGAAACTCTTTTACCACCTTTGGACTCTAGGTACTTTTCTAGTGGTTATGGATGATGACACAGTGATATGGTACCTCAACAAACAAGGGAGTATGAGGTTTTACTCTCTGTGCTGGTTGACAGTAATAGTCTGGGAGCAGGCTTTTCATTTTTCTGATGCTGTTAGTGCTGAACAATGTGGCAGAGCAGATTCTGAGCAGACTCTCGCCAGTGGAAGCTCAACACAGTGCTGTTCCAGGATCTAGCCTATATATGGGAAATGCCTCAAATAGTTGTCCCCTTTCAAAATAGACCGCTAGAAAAATTCTCTTCCAGACATCCTTGCAGCCATGCTTGGAGGACAGAACCATTCATGATCCTTTGGGCGGAAATGTTTGTGTATACATTTCCACACTTTCAGAAGTGTCTTATGAATTGGTGGAAAGTTCAAAGAGCAATGTCATCATTGTGGTGACTTCATATTGTTTTAAGCAGTCTTGGTTCTCCATGTTAATGGTATTGGTCAAGGGCAGTTACCACCCACTTCGTCACATGCAGGATCTACTCACACAGTCTCTGGGTCTACTGATGTACTCCCAATTTGGAGAAACTTCACTTGACAGCCTGGATGAGTCATTCTTGACTCCGTTTAGACACTTCATTCGAGTATGTGCAGCAGGTGTTCTAGGAGACCAGAGAACCTGCTTCTAGAAAGTTTTATGTTTAGAAATGGATGAGATTTTCTTAGTAGTGCCTAAATGGAGCCAGAGGGTCCATTGAGGTTAAAATCCCTCTCCTCTTGAAATATTTCTGTGAGTTACTTTGGGCTGGCTTATTGTATGCATCCTTTAAGGTGCATTTAGAGGTAATCTCTGCTTGTTTGGCAGTGGATCCTCTCATGTTTTGGTAAAACTGCTAATAAAATGAGTATTGGATATGAGACCCCCTTGCAAGCAGATCCCTCATTTGTGGGGATCTAAATTTATTTTCTTGAATAATTAACCTTAGCAGTTTTTGAACCAGCAGCACACTCTTTTGAGGATTGCCGGTCAGCCTCCACTTCCATTGCTGGGGAGAAGTTCCCTTTGAGGAAAAATGTTTTATAGTTTTATTATGTTTCTTTTCAGGAAAGTTTTATTTTAAAGCTAGTAGTGTTTTGTGTTTAACGTACTGTCTTGAGTCTGTAATGTTCTTTTAAACGGAGCAGTCATTTTTCTGTCAGTTTAAAAGTAGTGTAAACTAACTGAAGGCATAATTTCTGTGGAGAAATTGTGGGGCTGTCATAGTGTGTTAAAGTGCTTTTTATTTATTTTCTGTCAGAAAAGTAACTTATGGACTAGTAGTTTTACCAGCATTTGCTGCTAGTCTTCCCCAGGAAAGAGGCACCATTTTTGGCTTGATCATGGAACAGATTGCTGGTTCTACAGTCAGTCCTCCTTCCAGCCACAAAAAGAGAAAGTTAAGCAAACGGCCTTTACCACCACAGCAAACTAGCAATTTGTATTAGCTGCAGATGAGTGACTCTGTCGTGACCATTTTTTGTGCTTCAGACCACTCCCCTCTTACCCCAGACGTGTAGCATCTATAACGACTATGTCCTCTGAGACTGTTCAAGTCCTGCAGTAGGTAAGGGAGAGCCACTCATGTCTGTTCTGGGAGAGGGAATAGGGAAGGTTTCTCTGTGTCAGAACAAAGTGCCCATCCCTGAAGAAGCAGTGGTAGCCATTACTGACATGGTTGGCTTCATTTTTCCTGTCCGAAACAGTCAAGCATGTATCTACCCCACCTTAAATTTGTCTGGATAGGAGTAGTTTACTGGGGCTGGCTCAGGGTTTAATTCAAGCTATTGATACTTCTTGTAAAGTAGTTTCTAGTAAAAGAGGGATTCCTCTTTGCATGAAGATGTTTAAGATTCTGAAGTTGAACAGGAAGACACAGGGACAGATTTAAAGTTTTGTCCTCTGATTTCTAATTCTGAGTCTGAGGAGAGCTCAGTTTCTGATCCTTCCTGTGAGGGTTTCTCTTTCTCAGGCTATTGCTAGAGTGTCCCAGTGTTTTCCATGGGAGAATACTGAAGTTTCTTAGTTCCTCAGTAAATACTATGTTTTTACAGAAGGATTTTCCAGAATGTATATCCATTCTTGCCCAATCTGCATTATATGATGTCTTACTGCCTGCAATTTTCCTGATAGCCAGCTGTTCCTTAAAAGGCTAGTAGGATGTATAAAGTTCCTCAGTCTTTATACATTATTCCTAAGTTTTACCAAGTAGCAATAGCCTTAATTGACTTTGCTGCTTCTAAGCACTTAGTTAATTCCAAACCTACTATTCTAATGAGGATGGAGAAATTATTTATAGGTATGGGAAAAAAGTGTACTTCTGCAGCTTTGATCAGAATTGTACATTGTCAGTTTCGTATGTTAGTTTGTTCTGACAAATTGTGAAGGTATAAGGAATGTTTTTTTTATCTTAAATTTCTTCCTGTGAAGAAAAATCTGCTTTAACTTTGTTTCTTCTATTGCACAGTTTTCTTTCTATTGCACAGATCACTAGTCGTTGAAGTGTGTGTGACTCTGACAGTTCTTCAGGGCTATGGCAACTGGTACTGTTTAGGAAGGTTTCCTTGGCTGCATTCTCAGAACCTGCCAGATGTACAAAATGAGATTTTAAATTCTCCCATAGATAGTTTGTGTGCGGCTCCTCTGCTTCAGATGTATCAAAAAGTGTGATGGGGGCAAAACGGTCAGGGAATATCTAAGATTTTTCATGCCTCCTTTTTCAAGTTGTCCAAGGGATTTTTTTCATCCATTTTTTGCAAAAAACAGAATAAAGTGTCAACAGAATTCAGGTAAAGTGGCAAGGGGGTTTCACAAAAGTCTCAACACCTCCCAAAAGCAAGGACAGTCCAACAAGTCGAATGATTATTCAAAAGATCTTGTGACCCTCTCCCTCCCTAGTCTCTTCTCTTCCTGAAAGTCTGAATCTCCATCTTTCTCTTTGGCAACAGATTTGTTTCAGACAAATTGGTTCTGAAAACCATTAATTAGGATTACAGATGGCAATGAGAGGAAATTCTTAGGGTGTCATTCTTCATCCTGCAGACAACTCATTTCCACCTGTTCACATACTGTCCCAAGGAGTGAAAGAACCAGTTTCTCCTTCCCCTTCTAGTGCTAGGGAAAGAAAGTGCTTGGAGAACAGTTTTTTGCATCTTTGTGATAGTGTCCAAATTCAAAATTGTGTCTCTTTACAACTGTTATCCACTTTTCCTTTTTCAAGTTTCCTGGTAACACTAGACTTGAAAGATTCTTATCACATACATGTTCATCCAGAATTCGGATATTCCTCAGCGTGATCCAGACACACTAAACCTGATCAGTTCTCTTCCTTGCCCTTTGGACTATCATTGCATCCAACTGTTCAGTGTCAGCTTCCAGTTATAGGTTATTGCATGCTAAAGGTGTCCATATTTTGATGGCTTATTTATCTTTCCTGACATTTTAAAAGACTTTGTAATCTCTCTTGACTTCCTCATACAGGATTGTGTTTCTGGGATGTCAAATAGACACCTCAGTTCAGAGGGCTTTTCTTCCACAGAAGAAATAAATCTTTATTTAGATCTGCTAAGGTTTTCTACTTGGATTTCGGTCACTGTGAGGGAATACCTCAGGATTTTGGGTCTCATGATAATCTGATTCTCATACCACATGAGAAAGATACAGTGGTACCCAAAATCTCCTTGGTTCCAGCATCAACACAGTATATCTTTCCAGATCCCAGTAATTGGGTTTGTCAGAAGAGAAATTGTTGGGGGATAAGATATCCTTAAATCCAGATCTCCCCTTCTACCTCCCTGCTCCAAAGTAGTCTGTCACCACAGATGCTTTGGGCTTTGCTTGTTGAGTTTCAGGAGGCATAAAATTGCAGGGCTTTTGTGGGACACTAAGAACAGACACCGGCATATAAATATCAAGGATATGCTTGCCCTGATCAAGGCACTCCACTCTTAATCATCTTGAGTCCCCAGAACCTCTTCGTGGTTACAGGCAATATACCACAGTCATGTGGTACGTCAACAAGCAGACTAGCCATTTCAGTTTGGATTATAGCATCATAGCAGTTTCATTGTGCAGGCATCATACATTCCATCAAAGCAAAATTATGTGGCCGCCAAGCTGAGCAGGACCAGGGCAGACCCCTTCAAATGGAAACTAGATCAGGGGTTCTTCCAAGATTTTGATTCTTCTATGGGGAGTTCCTCAGGTAGACTTCTTTACTTCCTCTCTGAGCAGTCAACTGGAAACATTTTTCCCCATGACTGCGTGCAATAAGGCCTGGAAGACTGTTGCCATTTCTTTGGACAGGAATACTCATGTATGCCTTTCCACTAATATCCAAAGTATTTCTGAATACTCAGAATCCTGCAAGATCATGTGGTTCAGGTACTCTTGGCGCTTCCTTATTTTGGAAGTTGCCAGGGGCAATTACCACAAGCTTATTCACTGAATGTATCTACTCACACAAGAACATGGATGTTGATACCCAACATCATTCATCTTCAATTGACTGCTTAGATGATAGGGCCTTGATTCCTTTTAGGCACCTGTTTTCTTAAGATGTGCAGCATCTACTAATGGAGGCAAGAAGGCCTTACACTTGAGAATCCTATATTGGCAATTAAGTTTTCTAATTGGTGTCAACAACATAACCAGTAGTTGTTCTCTGGTTTTATAATATTTGTGAGTTACTATCCTGTGGCCTTTCTTATTTATGTATCGAGATTCATTTGCCATTTCAGCATTCCTGCCCATGGATCCTCTTCTTTTAAGGCAGTCTCGTGTCAAAATGTTCTTAAAAGGGGTTTTGCACAAGAGACCTCAAAGTAAACTGGTGGCCCCTCCTTGGGATCCTAATTTTGTGTGAGAGAGGCTGACACTTGCTCCATTTGAACTAACTAATCTGGCTGACTTGCATTTCTTAACACGGACAACCGTTTTGATTGCTCACAAATAGATATATATAAATAGATATATAAATATATATATATATATACATATATATATTTTTTTTTTTACATCTTTATTAAATTATTACTTATGACATAAGTGAAAACATTTATGTAAATGAAAACGAACCATATTGACACAATCTATTTGCAAGCATTATACATCACAAACCATATTGATATAATTTTAGTTGCAATCATTATACATCACACTTCATCTATCTACCCAATCATTGTCAGTCAAACATTACAAAGCTTAGTCAAATCCTGCCTTCTTTTAAACCTCATTCCTCCCCTGTATGTATTGTTCCCACATTTCCCATTCCTGTATAATTTGCTCCTGCCCTTCTCTAAAGACAGCAGTTCCAGTTGTTTTATCTCTATATTCACTACTTCTAGCGCAGTTGGTTTAGACTTTGATTTCCATTTTCTAGTAAATTTTTTTTTTTGCGGCCACCATAATTAGATCCGGCAAGGCCTTACTTTGTCAAGGGAATTCAGATTCTGTATCAATGTTCACAAAAATAATTTCCCCTAGTTGCACCAGTTTTGCTCATCCAGTATTTCTGATAGAGTAGTCTCTGGGGAATCGTCTGCCAACTGTTTACATTTCCAGAAAATATGTTCCCAATTACCTCTTTATTCCCCATCACACCTCCAACATTTGCTGTCTACCTGAAGAAAAATTCTCTGGAGTCTACTAGGGGTATAAAAAAATATCTATGTAAACACTTCCAAACAAAATTCCTAAATCTTCTAGATTTTGTTGCATATTTGGGAGACAAATATTCCCCCATTGTTTTGAATTGCTTATCCATTTTCTCTTTGCAATCCTTTTTAACCACCTCTGATTCTTATCTTTTATATGCTCTACTAATTATTCCTTTAACAGTAGCTTCTGTTCTAGACTCTACAAAAACTCTACCAGTGCGGTCTTTTGTTTAAGACCCCACATTTTTTTCTATTTGCCTATACTTAATCTTTGATAGGGAAGGCAAGCTCTAACCTACAGTCCACATAAATTCTTGGCATATTCTCATTCTATTACCTTTCCCTGACTAATTATTTGCTGCCAATACCATGGTTCCCTTGCCAGTTTTGTGTAATAAATTCCATCCTCCTCTTACTTATGATCTGTATCTGTAATTGGAGTCATCCCTATCAGCAGAATCTCCTTTCTCCATTCCCTTGTTGGCTTAGTTCTTAGAATACTTTACATTTTATTCATAAAGTTGCATAATGTTCAGTATGATTATTGTTCTCCTTTAAAGGTCTGCATCCAAAATCCCAGTCATGAACTTCTCCCCTATTTCATCATCATCCCTTTCCACTTTGTTGTAGTTTTCTGCTTGTGCTATGTATAGGAGCCTTAACTGTGTTGCTCTAAAATACTTCTTAAAATCGGGTAATTCCAATCTGTCCTGTTCTATTAGATGAATCAGCTTATCCCACTTGACTCTTGCCGTCTTGCCCTCCCAGATAAAATCTTTCAGCTCTTAATTGCTATCCATAACTTCTCCTCTGGTAAAGGTATGTCGGACCTGTGTATAAGACTAAAGGGACTGAATTTTAACTGCTTGTATCTTACTATCAATATCCATATAACAGAGCATCCATTTTCTCATTTTATTTATATTATCTTTTGTTTAGTCTCTTCCCACATATTCTTAGCTGCCACACCGGAATCATTTAGTCCATACTCCTAAATACTTCAATGTGAAGTTGTTCAATCTTGCCGTTCATTCATCAATGATGGGTTCGGAGCCGATCCTCGGCTCCAACACGGCCGACTAGCAAGCTCAAAGTTCTCCAGTAGCTCGAAACCCCACCCCTTATCCCATAATGCACTGCTGGAATTACCTCAGATGTAGTTTGCCGTGGCATGGATCTCTTGGTTTCCAGCTTGGCTCAAGACTTTATTGGGAGTTTTTCGACTTTCAGCAAGTTATATTTTTTTCTTTTTTATATACCCTTGTTCTATTCTTAGTAGCAGATATAGTAGATAGTTTTTTCTGTGTTTATACCCTTTCCCTCAGTATTATCTATATTGCCTTCAGCCTTAGGATTAGTGATTAGTCAGTGATCCCTTTTGGGACTATTGCTTTGGATCTCTTACTACTGTTTGTAATTTAGTTGTTGGTGCCCCTTTTGGACTGTTTGTGTGAGTTGCTTAGTTTAAAACCGCTCATAGTTAAACAGTGTGCTTGAGTTGTGTAATGTCTGGATTTAAAAAATGCCCAGACCGAGGACAGAAAATGTCAGTCACAGATGCCCGTGTGCATTGTGTTTACTGCTTGGGGAGGTACATCTGCAAGAGTCTTGCAGCATATGTCATTCCTTTTCCACAAGAGTGTTAGCTGAAAGGAAGAGGAAATTGATTGATAGGGATATCATTAAACACCCCATTTCTGAGGTATTGTCTGACCAGGATGGAGCCACTAAATCATCTAAATCTTCTAAATCTTCCACTGATTCTAGATCCAAAAAAGGAAAGAGGTCAGAGAGTGTGGTAACTTCGGCTCCAGTGCCCGTGGAGCTGACTGTCTGCTCTTTCCGGAACCGGGACACTGCTTTGGAACCGGTTGCCGAAAAACCTCCTTCTGTATTGCTCCATCTGTCCACTCTTCCAGGTCCTCTGTCAGCCTATCTGATCTGGATATGGACCAGCTGGTTCAGAAACTCTTAAAGGCACCAGGCCTAGTTTAAATTGCTGTCAGACACAACCGTTGGAGCCGAATACCATTACCTTTTAAATTGTCTGCTCCTCCTCCGAGCCACATCGGACCTTCGGAGGCGGAAGAGGCCGACCTGATTATTGTGGATCCCTTGGAGCAGACACCTGCTCCAATGTCGTTGGCTGCATCTGCTTGGACGTTCTCTGCACTGACTGGGCACTCTAGGAGCCGATACTCTCTGATTGGGTCCGGCGAAGATAGCCACACTGACTTGGTGCCGACTCTTCCTCTCAGGGCCTTGGCTCAGGTGAGCTCGACTCCTTCCTTGGGCTTGGTGCCCACAGCTTCGGTGCGGGAGGAGATTGTGGCGCCATCGACTCCTTCTCATCCAGAGCCAAGGTGCATTCGATGCCATGAGGCGATTGTTGTCTCCCAAGACTTCCTCATCTCAAGGTCTGGCCTCTTCCTCTAAAGTGCCTGTGTCTGTTTCTTTTTCCACCGGTCATCCCAAGCGTAGAGACCCAGAGTCTCAGGTAGCCCCAAAGGGCGCTCCCTGCTCTTGAGACCTCCTCCAGAAGTTCCCCCTGAAGAGGTTCCCAGGAAGAGATTATGCAAGAGGAGGCATTTGGACTCTGCCCCCCCGGAGTCTGTCGCATTGGACACCGACCTGGATAAATCAGAAGGATCCCCCTCTGAGGATATCTTTTGTGGAGATTCTTGAAATCCTTAGGCAGAGGGGTGATTGGCAGTCTAAGAGCCTTACTGAGGATGAGTCTGTTCTCCTGAAGGCGTTTGGGTCTCAACCTTCCACATCTTTGGTATCTCTGCCCTACGATGAGCTTATGGATCTGGTCTCTCGTAGGGCGTGGGAGTCTCCAGTATCTATGGAACCTGTTCCCAGGAGGCCTAATAAGTTTATTTCAGCCCTTGTGGACAAGTCCTTTTTGACCAAGGGAGTCCCAATTGATGCCATGATGGTGGCGGCAGCCACTAAAAAAAAAATGTCTGAGACTTCCTCCCTCATCCTATCCATCCTTCCAACAGAGAATCTAGGATCATGGATAGATATGGGTAACGCATGTTTAGTTCAGCGACTTTCTCACTCAGATCACTGAACTACTTGACACATTTTACCAGACTGCAGAGAGACCTCCTTAAGGAGTTGGGAGATACTCTTCAGGGTGCTGAAACTTCGAGTGTATCCGATAAGATTGCCACTCTGCTCGTCTACCCTCAATTTGGTAGTCAACTTGTCCATGCGTCTCGTATCATACACAGTTGATGGTTCGAGTAGAGCCGCAAGTACAGGAATTGCTCTCCTTCGCGGAACCCTTCAAGTCTTCTTTTACTAATACCCCATATGACGGCTCATCTTTGTTTGGGCCAAAGATGAAGGAGACTTTGACCAGGTGTGAGCAAGAAGGAAAGACTGTCTGCCATCCGAGTCTGTTTTTCCACCCCCACTCGACTCTTTCCCAAAGGTCAGAGGGGAGGAAAGATGTGGTTCCGGAAAGCCCAAGGAGCCTTTCAAGTCACACGTGGAGAGCCCCTCTCCAGAGGCAGAGGAGGGGGTTTCAATGGAAGATGCCTTCGGGGCAGAGGGGGTCCGCAACACCAGGGTGACGGATCACTTCTCTGGTCAGTCCTACCAGCGCTCCTGAAGGGAGGCCTGGCTGTCCTACTCTGGAGGCAGTCGGGAGTTGCTTATCTTTGTACCCCAAAGCCTGGCTAAATATAACAAACATTTGTGTACAAAGTATCATTTCCAGAGGGTATTTTATACCATTCTCCACCCAGCCTCTTCCATCAAAAAAATCTTGGACGTTCCACCCAGTCACATGGGACAAGCAGCAATAGAGGTATGCCGATTGCTAGAAAGAGTCATCCAGCCAGTCCCAGCAGACCAGACAGGATTCGGAACTTGCTCAAGCTTCTTTTTGGTTCCAAAGAAAACAGGGGACTGGAGACCCATTTTGGATCTCGGCAGACTCGACCAATTTGTGAGAAAAGAGAAGTTCCGAATGGTCACGCTACAAGTCCATACTCCCGTTGTTGGGGAAGGACAATTGGATGTGTGCGATCTATCTCAAGGATGCATGCTACCACATAAAGATGGCCAGACCATCCAGAGATCACCTGCGTTTCTGGCTGGGAGCCAATCATTATCCATTCCGAGCTCTGCCCTTTGGTCTCACTAGAGCCCCCAGAGTGTTCACCAAGTGCATGACAGTAGTCACGGTTCACCTGAGGTGTCTAGGATTCCAGGTGTTCCCGTATCTAGATGATTGGCTCCTTGCCTCCACTGCCAGGCATCCTCTTCAAGCGAGAGAGGCTGTTCTGACACTCTGCGATCAGCTAGGCATTACAGTCGACTTTGAAAAGTGTGCCTTGTTGCCATCGCAGCATATCATTTTTATAGGGACAGAACTAGACACGTCACCCACCACTGTCCGCCTTCTGCCAGAAAGAATCTCTATTCTTCGCCAACACATTATGTCCCTAATATCAAAGAACAGAGCACTAGCAGCAGAGGTATTGAAAGTTCTAGGATTGATGGCGGCAGCTATTCTAGCAATCCCATTAGTAAGGATGCATATGAGAATCCTTCAATGGCATCTATTCACGCAATGGTCTTACCAAGAACTTCCAATGAGTCACATCATCCTGATAAATTCCTGCAAGAAGGATCTTCAGTGGTGGTTGGCGTCTCATGTCACAATAGGACATCCTTTCATGCTTCCCCCTCCAGTTGCTACTGTGACCATGGATGCTTCCCTGATAGGGTGGGGTGGGGCTTTTTCAGGGAAAGACTGCCCAAGGCACAGAGTATGGCAGTGGGCACTGTCATCCTAGCGCTTTCTGTTGGCAATGCATATCCCGGGCAAATCCAATGTAATAGTGGACAGACTGAGCCGAGCAACCTTGTTGCCCCACGAATGGTCCCTCAAACAAGAGATTGCGGACAGGATCTTCTGCAAATGGGGCCAGCCTTCCTGCGACCTCTTCGCCAGTCACATCAACAACAAATGCAGAAGCTATTTTGCCCTTATTTCCATGCCAGGTCACTGCCCAAAGGATGCTCTTGTCCACGATTGGCCCTGGGTCTCCTCTATGCATTTCCACCAATTCCCCTGATATCCAAATTCTTACAGAAAGCAAAGTCGCTGGGACAGACAATCATCCTCCTAGCCCCTCATTGGCCTCTGCAGATTTGGTTCCCATTTCTTTACCATCATATTCTGGAAGATCCATGGATCCTGGACCCAGTTCCGGACTTGTTGACACATCCGTCAGGGGATCTTCAGTCATTGCAGACACTGAAGCTAACCGCTTGGCTGCTCCAATTCCCTGCATAGCCAGGCTTTATAATCTTTCCCATGACACTAGTCAGATTTTGTTGGCTTCCCACAAGCCTTCCACCAGAAAATTGTATCTGCAGCTACGGTACGAGTACAATTAGCTGCTATATCTAATTTCCATCTAGGAATTGATGGTTTGAATATTATGGCTCACCAATTGTCTAAGGCTTTTCTAAAAGGTTCTTTTCACATAAGGCTTCCAGTAAATACACCTTATTCCCATTGGAATTGGAATTTGGTTATCTGGTATCATTCTTCCTCCTTTTGAGCCTGCATCATCTTGTGAACTAAAATTCTTGTTGTGGAAAACTATCTTCTTAGCCATCACCTCAGCCCGTAAGAGTGTCAGAGCTCCCAGCCCTTTCCATCAAGCCCCCTTACATGGTCTTCCTACAGAGTATCTCTCAGGACTAATCCATCCTTTCTGCCCATCTGCCCAAAGTATGCTCCTGAGGTTAACATTTAATCAAGTCATTGTTTTGCCCGTTTTCTTCCCTAATCATACCAACAAATTGGAATATATGTTGCATAAACTCGATGTTCATAGACGCCTTAGATTTTATTTGGGCAGAACCAAAGACATTAGGAAATCAGATCAGCTCTTTGTGTGTTTTCCTGAGACCAGGAAAGGTAAACCAGTTGCTAAAACAACCCTAAGTGACTGTTGATTGCATCACCTATACATATGCTTGTCATAATATGCCCTTGTCTAGTAAGGTAAAGGCTCATTCAACCAGAGCAGTTTCTACCTCGTCAGCCTTTCAAGCTAAATTGCCTTTGGATAACATCTGTGCAGCAGCCACCTGATCTAAACCTCTCACTTTTTTTATAACTCATTACCAAGTGGATAAGGCCTGCAGGGACAGGGCTTAATTCGGTTCTGAAGAGTGTACTTCCATGAGCCACCCAAGAGAAGGGTGCTAGGGATGCTACCCATCGGTGATGAATGAACGGTGAGATTGAACAACTTCACATAAACAAGTTATGTACTCACCATAACGTTCCATGTGAGTTGTTCCATCTCGCCTTCATTCTCACGTCCCTCCCTCCTGGCTGACAGTTGACATGGAGGCTGTTTTCATCCTGGTTTTTCAATGTGTATTCATTCCTAGGCAGAATAATTATTGTACTATTTTATATGGTATGCAGCAAACAAGATCTGAGGAAATTCCAGCAGTGCCTTATGGGATAAGGGGTGGGGTCTCAAGCTACTGGAGAACTTTGAGCTTGCTAGTAGGCTGTGTCGGAGCAGAGGATCGGCTCCGAACCCATCAGTGATAAATGAAGGCGAGATGGAATAACTCACACATGGAACGTTATGGTGAGTATATAACTTCTTTTTTTTTTTATCATGTCCCCCTAAATATGGATATTGCTGAACCAATTTGTGTGTGGGTACATAATTTAACTTTATTGCCTTTGTTTTAGCTTCATTAATTTTGTATCCTGAAAAGATTTGAAAATGTCTCAGAATGTTCCACAACATGTAATATCCCTTTCTGGTTTTGTCAGGTAGAAAATATCTGCAAATGGAGCCAGCTTTTCTTGACTGCCACACCAGTTATATTTTTGAATTTCTGAGTTCTTTATTTTCCTTGCCAGTGGCTCTTTGGCTATTAATAATAATGTAAATAAAGAGGAAAGAGTACACTCCTGCCTGGTTCCTCGGCTGAAGCAGAAATTATCAGAGGAACAAACTCAGTTAAATTTTCATCCCAGAATACTTGTATAGCCTCCTAATCAAACTTATTTTATCGGGGCATTTAAATGCTTCCACTGCCCTGCTCGTTATGTCCCAGATTACTCTCATAAGCTTTCTCTGCATCAAGACCTACCAGCAGCAGTGCTATTTCTCTTACGTTCTGCTTCCCTTTGAACATCAGTCTTGTGTTAATGTTGTCAAATGCTTGCCTCCCCAAAACCACATTGACCCATATCCATCAATTTTGGCATCACTCTTTTTTTTTGCCGTTCTTTACCATTATGGACATAAACACTTTATAATCATGGTTTAGTATCGAAATGGGCCTATATGAAGCTGGATCTGAAGAATCTTTGCCCTCTCTAGGTATTACAGCTACCACCACTTTCTTCAAGGATGTTGGTACTTCTCTTAAAATACTGTTAAACAAAACCTTCCAGATGTTTATCAGTTGTTTCTATCCTAACTTCCAGAGGAATGTTACCTATTCCTGGGGACTTTCCTGTAGATTGGTTATACATCACCATTCTGTATCTCATCTCCCCCTATCTGTTAGTAATTGAGCCTCCTATACCTTAAACCTTGGCATATTTAATTTTTCCATAATCAATTCCATTTGTATCTCTTCTTGATTTCCATATTTCTCTGCTTTATACAGACTTTTTAATAGAATTCTGAAATATTTATAATACTTCTACAGCATCTATTGTTACCTTCATGTTATAGGCTCTTGAAGCTTGGCAACAGCCCGTTCTATTTTTTTGTTGCCTGAGTCATGCTAAGTTTTTGTGCTCTCGAGTTATTATAAAAAAAAAAAACAGTTGCTTAATAGCAATCTTTCTTTTCTCATCCATATTATTGAGGTAATCTCCAATTTTCTGTTTAGCATTCTGCATGTGCTCCTCCTCTAGTTTTGTAAGAGTCCCCCTACTTTGCAATTCTTTAACATTTGTCAGTCCCTCTAAATAATTCTTAATACTTAATCGTATCTCCCTTTCTTTTATTTCCACTCTGTTTTTAAACTCCACTTTAGTTTTATCTCCCTCGCTAGCTGTATTTTCAGAAGAAATTTCTATATTCTCTAATAGCTCCTGAACAATTTCTATACTCATTCCTTAAATTCCTCTCTTTTCAGCAGATAGCTGCGACAAGTTCCACTGTCTCATTTTTATTCCATTACCCTGTGTTTTTAGTTTATTATTGGCACATGATCTGAATTAGTTATTGGATGTTTATCAAGACCTGCAATAAAATGCACATGTTCCTGTGAAATGTAAATTCTGTCTAGCCTAGTCCAGTTTTCGTATCTTGGGAAGTAATATGTAAATTCACATCTTCCCTGCCAAGTATTTTCATAAACGTCTTAAAACATCTACGGTCCTTTTGTTATATTTTCCCTTCTGGGCCCTTTAATACACATCTTCAATGATGCAAATCAAATTCCATTTCCCACCTATACGTAAGATTCCTTGCCAAAAGCTCATTATTTTTCCCAGAATTTTCTTAAACTCCCATTGTAGCAGTTTTAGGTGGAATATAAATACATGGCAGTGTGAACTTCTCCCTTGCAAGTAGCCCCTAAATACTACAAATCTACCATTGTTATATTTACCCTCTGTCACTATTAGAGCTCCTCTTGCAGTTAATACAAGTACTTTTTCTTTGTCCCAGGTATTCTGTTGAATAACCATCCTGAATCTTTCTTTATCAAATTAACATGTTCATTTCTTTCCAGTATCCTGTAGCATATATGTTTGCACTCTACATTTTTATTATAGTTCACTGCTCTTTTTTGTATTTATCTTTGAGACCATTGTCATTTTAAAGACGCTATAGAAGCATCATCATATTTAAAAAGGCGTTTTACAACCTTTTATGTATAACAGATTTTTGTTAAATGTTTGGCTCCAGCTTTTGCATTGCATGCTTACACTGTTTGGCATGTTGATCTTATTTTTTTCATGTTCATTTGAGCCTATGCCTCATCTTACAAAACTGTTTCTCTTACTGAAATTCCCTCCAAACATAAAAACAAACATACCCCCAATACCACCAAACCTTCTAAATTTTTACTGCACAAAACTATGTACATTTTCAAATATTGAAGTTTTACCCTCTTAACAGGATCAAATGTTCCAAACTTACAGCCACACTTAACATTTGTTTTAGGTTAACTCAAGTCTATCCATGCTATACTTATGGTGCAGCCTGTGATTTCTACTGAGTGCTGTCTGATTTTTGTCTTATCTGTATAGCTCTCCCAGCTGGGGAAAAAACACTTGAATGCTTTCAGAGAACACTATTTCCTAGACATTTCTCTTTATCAGATTGTCTCCGGGAGACATGAGGACCAGGTACAAAATTGTTACTGAGCATAAAATTATTTGCTAGAAAAAGACTTATAATTTTAATATACTCTTCTTTCGTTTGCTTGCTTTCTCTTAAGTTGTTACTGCATCAAACCAAGGGTCTTAATCCAGTCATTCCCCTATGCAAGAATGAGAAAAAGCACACCATTTCTTTCTTTTGTTATGCAGTTTTAAATGTTGCAGTGCCTACATTTTTTTAAATCTGAACAAGGAGAAAGAGAGGGGAGAAAGAAAAAACAGGAGCACCTGTTTTACATTAGTATCCACATTACACAGTACCACATAGGTGGCAGTACATTAAACACTGAAAGTGTGATGAGACTTGGACACAGGTGGATGGTGATCTCGTCTTTGATAACAACATTGCCACCACAGTCAGGAAATCCTTCTATGTGGCACACCTCATAACTAAGGGCTTTTCATCCAGAAAAAAGTAGGTTATTATCCCACTGTACTCATCCCTCCTTAGACCCATAATAGAATACAATGCCCCATTTGGTATGTACCTCTCAAGACATCTGCAACAACTGGAAAGGCTGCAGAAATACCTCGCTAAAAGAATCACAGGCCTAAAGCAGATGCCCTATGCTGACCACCTTAAACTCCAGCTATACTCGCATATAGTCTACTCTGAGGCGATCTCTGTTTATAACATACAAGGCCATGTCAAACCCAGAGCTGCTGGATATGCTACACTTAAAGAAATCCCAGTCCCTCAGAGCCACGTGCTCCAGGGATCTAAACCTTATCACAATAAACAAAGCATGCTGGAGGGATAGGTTCCTGACCCAGAGACTCCCCAGACTCTGGAATAGACTGCCCATACATGTCAAGCAGAGTTCCTCTTTGGCCCTCTTCAAAAGGAACCTTGACGATTGGCTGGGAGAAAGGAAATTCACCCCAGGGATCACGTCAGTCGCCTTGCTAGACAGGGGTTCAGGGAAGTAAATAATGTGGGAAGAAATAGCCAGGGAATTGTTATGGCTAGGCTTGTGTAGGCCCTAAGGCTGATAGCCTAGTACCAACCTATGAGCCTATAACTGAGAACTTTACTGTATAGCATGCAAAGAAAATCATGCACTATAAAAATAGAACCATTTTAATTTTCCCCAGGATTCAATAAACTCAGTGTAGGCTTTGCGCAGAGCCTACAAAGAGTTTACATGTTTGCGAGGCAGTGCACAGCAAGTGGTAGCATGTAATGCGTATTAATTACATGTGACATGACTAAGCTAGGTTTTGTGGCTGACCAGTGTTGCCGGGCTAGGAAACCAGATAAGCGAATGTGGATATCAATTCAGTGTAAGGCAGAGCACCTACTTTCCACAGATTTGTGCAAAATGCCACAGTGATCACCAGGGCATCATATATAGCTGTGAATCTGCTAGTGCAGCATATCTGCACAAAGGCCAACATAATGAGGGGACAAGTAACCAGAGATAGGGACATATTTGACATAGATATTCCTTAGAAACTTGTTAGAATGAAACACATTTAACCTGTTAGAGCAAGAAATCTGGAAAGAGCCATAAATAATGGGGGGGGGGAGGCCCCAAACTAGGGATACCATTTTAATATTGCTCTTCCAAACTTAAAAAGTTGATACAATAATAGGTTGTGTAGTAACCTGCACTTTTTGAAGAGGGTGAAGTTAAACTCAGATGTCTCATCAGTTTCTGACTTCAGTCTGCAATGGCACGCAATTCAGAAAACCAAATGTTATGTAAAAGTTTAAACATATGAGACAAAAACCTAGACATTCTGCATATATCAGGACATGTAAGTGGTATGAACTCAAATGTATGTAATATTGACTCACATCAGTCCTGAGATGATCCCAGTAATATGGCAGAAAGCCACAAACTTGATGAGGAACACACCTGGACATCCTGGGAATATCTGGACAGTTGAGAGGTATGAATATGAAGCATATGGTCCAAACACAGTACAGGACATTGTACCAACAGTGTAGAGTATTGTGTTATCCCATTCCTGGCATTGTGTACTAAGGCAGTGTAAATCATTTGTAATGGGAGATGTGCTGCCATGTAAAATGAACACTCTGGAAGTGTATGTATTGAATAAGGACAGACACATGAATTGTAGGAAAGAGGACAAGTGATACTACTCTGTGTACAGCAGAGGAGGGCATGTCAATGGAAGATGGTTGTAGCAGCAACACCAATCACTTATCTATATGGTACAGTAGGGACTGTAGAGTGAAAATGTATTTTATGTGACTGTCACACAAGGTGGCATAATAATGGGGAGAGTGTCTGTGTGAGAGAAGCAACCTTGCATGAATAATGCAGAGGACATCAGGGATGTGACATGCATTTGGGGTAGGATGCATATTGTGAAGCTGTACAATCTGATACGTCTGAATATGAATGTACTTGCAGCAGAGGTCTGTAAGGTGGACACAGGTTAAGGCTCATGGAAAACATTACAAGAACCAGCCACAATCATGGGCAGTATAAGAATTTCATGCTTCTGACATAACGTATGTGATATACATTGGTAAGAGATGAGTCTTTCTCTCTCATATATGTGCGTGTGTGTATGTATGTGTGTAATAAATATATATATATATATATATATATACACACACACACACACACACTTGAGCAAATATTGTGATACATCCACACTCTGAGGTTAACTATGCACACTGCTGCCCTGGCACTATAACATCTGATGGAGGTGTTATGAAGGACACTGCTATACCCGTATTTGACAGTATGGGCAATGCAAGCTAGTTTCCTGTATATATAAAATATGGCACAAGCCACTTTGTCGTGAATTGTATACATGCTATTAATGTCAAACACCTGTGTATGTAGTGTGTGTATTAGCAGAACAGGTAGCACACCTGCATCTGTGTAATAACTTGATTGGTGTTCCACAGCATCGGACAGTCATGTATATTCCACAGAAAGCATACCTGTATATGGCCAATAAGCTGTGCGACGGCTTACTGTGACAAAGGTGGTGTATTTCAGTTGCACATCACTGGAAGATGTGTTGGGAGGTACATGAAGAAAGGTGCATTGTACACAGTTATTGATGTGATGAAGGCTGGGAACCATGAAGGTATGGCTTCTGATGTGGATGTCCTTCACATGCCCAGTACTTGAGTTGCATTCAAGGGAGTAGTTAGCACTGTGACCATATGCTGGTGGATGTACTACCTGCTATCTCCCCCAACACATGGTTCACATACCTGTTTGTCTGATTATAGGTTTTGATGTCCACATTTTACTTGGGTGGTGTGTTTTGTTTCCTGAATTAAAAAATTCCCCCATTTGTCTTGTCAGTGCTGGTGTTATGTCTCCGGTAGCAGTGTTTGTGTTACTACTGTCTGTGTTATACTAATATCACAGTTGGCGTCCATGATTGACCACATTCTGTAGTCCTTCATGCAGCTGTACAGATACAGCTTGATTGTCATCTGTGATGTCCCTCACTTAACTAATGGACAGGAAGTAGCCTGGCAGACAGTCCTGATGTATGGACCTGATCACTGGACCTGAAATATAGGTCACGGCACACACTTCATCATGGTGAGGTCCCATGTATGTGATACACTGGTCTACCCATTTGTTGATGTAGCTGTTTATTGCCACATGTGACAGTGTTGAGTGAATACGTCAGTGTGGATTTGTATCAAATGCCTTGACCTAGTAAACTTCCACAAGATGACACTCTTGTCATCATACATGCCCTTGCTGACCTATTTGAGGACATCTGTTAGATGTAACAAGCATGATGTGTCATTAACAACTCGCACAAGTCTGTTGCATGCAACCAGAATATGACTAGTATACATGTAGAAGAGGACCAGGATTACATGTTGGTCCACTTCACAGTCTAGGAGAGTCAGGATGTTTATATACATGCATGCATCAGGTGTTGTCCCTCTATTCAGATGGATGCATGTGGATGTCTGTCCTTGTATGGGAACATAGCCCATGTTGAAGTATGTATTCCACCATATCAGGCAGATATTTGTGCTGAGTTACTCTGCAGGCAGTGTGTGATGTTGTCACAGGCTATTGCTTCTGTGTGATGAGCTTGGATGAAGGTAAGACCCTGCATACTGCGTATCGTGAGCTGACCTAGGATTTTTACACCATCCCCTATGCAGGTATCATTGAGAAACCCTCCCAGGTGTGGGTTACATCTTGCATCAGTAGATGGATAACCAACTGGGTCACATTACAGAACACACACTGTGAAAGATGGTGAATCAACCTGTACCAGTACAGCTGTCACCACTGACAAACCCCAGGGATCCATGCTTGGCATTTCACTGTTTGGATTCTATTTCTTGACAGTTCAGGCTGAAGTATATGGCCATTGCTTTAACATGTTTACTAATTCTTTCATATTGGGTGCAGTCATAGTCCAGCAACATAGTACAGGAGGACCTAATGCAGATGAATGGGGACAGAGGCATGTGATCTACAACTAAATGCAGACATATGTTTTCTGTCTGAAAAGTGGAATTCAATGTTAATCACTGCATTGACAACCAGTCCTGCTATGCTGACACCAGTGGTGCCAGCACTTGGAACACACAGCAGTCAGACCTATGACCAGCGAGTGTGCACACTAGTATTGAAAGCCTGCGTTGTGTAAATGATATGTTGCACCATCATATGTAGATCTTATGATTGTATGACAGCACTGTGCTCAAACCACATCAGAACAGTAATAGTGTAATGTTTTTGCATGTACCTCACGCATGCAGTAGCTGGAGAGTCCACAGAGCTTTCTCAGCAAGATAACACAGGGCTTACAGACCATGCCATGATGTAAATCACTCTAATCTGTCTCGTACAAGATGAGATGAAGTCTTCATGGCCTCCGGGCTAGTGTCTGTACCTATCTTGGTTGGAGTACTACATATCCAAAAATCTGATGTAGCAGCTGATAGCCATTTCTGTTGAGGAGAATATGGTAGTAAGTGTCCCACATGCTGGTATAAAATGCTGTTATGTCAAGCAAGAGCACACACACACACACACACACACACACACACACACACACACATACATGACTGCAGTGAGAATAGAACCCCTACACAGACTACAGAACCCGGTACTTGTGCAAGTACCACAACACAAGTTTGACTTTTACAAGACTGTGGGTGAACTTATGTTAGCTGACATCAGCATGCCATGTGGGGGACAAGATGTTTGGTGGGCTGCATGAAATGAATGTGTGTACATCTGCAAGAATCAAAGTACTGTCAATCCATGGTATTGGAGCAGTAACTGTGGTATACACACTTCTGCTGTTCTGTCTACAGAGACACACACCCAGTTGAGAGCAGCATGCCTACCTATCTACGTACACAGACTAAAGAACACAGTACTTTACGCAGGTGCCACAGCACAAGTCTGACTTTTTATAAGAGTGCAGGTGAACTTAAAGTAGATGACATCAGTGAGCCATGTGGAAGAAAAATGTTAGAAGGCCTGTATAGGCTCATAGTTCCATATGGTCATAGGAGGCTACTAGCCTAATGACCCTACGGTGTTTAGAAGTCTAGCTGTGTAAAAACACGAGTAGCCTTACTGAGCACAGTTGGATGGTCATAGCTAACAGAGCTATTTTGTGTGCAGCACCAACTGTCCCTGTCCAGGAGGGACATTGTGAAGTCACCTCTGGGGTGGTAACTGTCACACAACCAGTAGTCAAAGTTGCACTTGAACAGGGTCATTGAGGAGCACTGCTGCACACACAATGGGAGCTTATTACAGATGATTGAATCATTAAAAGATGTATCTGTCTTCTCAACATGTTCTATTTGTCATGGGCTAGGTTGAGAACCCTGGGCTAAGTTATTCTTGCCCCATTTGATTTGCAGATGTCAAGCATTTTCATTAGGGCACAGTCTGAGACTGCTCTGTTGGGCTGGCATAGGTCACCTCTCAGCAGCCTGCATGATACGGAGTACAGTGACAGGTCTTTCAGTCTTCCGTGTATGCTATGTTTGGAGGCCCTGGAGTTTCCCAGGCACAACCTTGTGTTTTCTGCAGTTGCTGCAGGTATCTGGTGAGGTACAGACAGAAGGGGGGCATTGTACTCAGTGGGCTGATAAGGGTAGAGTATGGCAGAGGTATGATCACCCTGGTCTTGGATGTGATGTTCATATGCATGATGTGTGCAATGCAGAATGTGTCACCACTATGGACACAGAGATGAAACTGTAGATTGCTATCAATATGTGTTCCCAAGTCTCACAACACTGTTTTAGTTTAGAGGGGTGCTATGCAATTATATTAAATTGTAATTAGCATGGGTACATCGTTGCCACCATTGCCAAAGTGGACAATGAGACATTGTATGCTTTAAGGTTCAGCCCATGTTTGACACCAATCATTTGTGTGGTAGCACCTCCTGTAATATGTTGCCATCATTGGGGAACACTCAATTAGTGTATCCAATTACCAGTCATGTATGAACTTGGTAAGCAGGCTGTCTACCATTGCTTGTGCTTCAGGGAAGTAGTTTGCAAACATTTGCAGGCCCAGCACAGATCTTCTAGTATTCTAATGCTAAGTGGCTAGTGGTGGAGGTGTAGTCCCCAACTTTAGGTGTATGTTATGTCATTGAGCCAGCATCTGTTTACTACTGTATAATTCCCACATGGGAGATCTTCACTATGGTCCTCAAATGAGGGATAGTGTCAGAGGCCTTGGATAACTCCAGTATAGGAGGTATGTCCTGTTATCCCTTATTCAGGTCTTTGGCATCAGTATCCAAGATGTTCACAAGAGTCAGTAAGCAAGATCTACCCTTGACAAAAACAAAATGGGTAGGGTGATGTGTGTTGAAGGTCACCTATGTTGCTGTGGATATAGCCATGCTGATTCCTTCCTAGTCTCTTAGGTGTATGGGTCAATAGTTGTAGTTCTGCATGTTACCGAGTTGATGTTTCATAGTTGCTTAGTATAGTACTAGGCTATCTGCCCTAGGGCATTTATAAGCCTAGCCATAGTGTATGTGGCTTTCACCACCCCATGCAGTGATACAAAAGTGTACAAATTAAATTTAGTTTACTGTGCCTCTGTCTAGTAATGACACAGAGATGACCCCCGGGGTAAACCTACGATCACCCATCCACTCATCAAGATTTCTCTTGAAGAGAGTCAGCCTAGTACTATACTATAAAACTATCTGCCCTAGGGCATTTTGCATAGCACACATTTGATGTTACATTTTGTAGTGTGATTGATGCATGTGCGGAAAAAGTACTGAGAACCCAGGGTTGTGCTTGGGAGGTGCCAACACATGAATGTATTGTAAATATGTAATACGTTGTTGGGGCCCTCGGTTTGTAATGTTTCTACATGTAATTTCATGTCTACAGCGTAGGTAATTTTCTATAGCTTGACAAACAGTGGGGTTTACGAGACGGTTAGCAAAGTGCATACACATGCAAGATGCACACATTTGCCTAGCTGAGCAGTGCGCAAACGTGAGCCACATTGCTAAAGTCTGACAGTATTGAGTCTATGAAATACAGCTGCTGCTTAACTGACTCTGTGGCAGCACATGTTAATGCATTGATGCATTATTGTTTTGGGGCCAGATGGTACTGGGTTCGAATTCAGTGTATGTTCTTTCGGCTTTTCCTAGTTAGGGGTCGCCACAGCGGAACTCTGGTCCACTAATGATTGGCAGTAGATTTTTATGGTGCCGAGGTGCCAGCCTGACACCCAGCCTTCAACAAAGGCACGCCCATTCACACATGTCTTTCGAACACCACTCGACCATGGGGAGGACATGCAGACTCCGCACAGAATACAGGTGTATGTAATACTTTAAAATACTTTTCATTACAGAGTGATAATGCAGTGACATGAATTGTTTATATGAGATGTCTTGCTGTGCATTGGCATAGCCTAGTGGTGTTGAGCAGCATTCTTCTGGGGTAACTGCACCTGTTTGTTGCATCTCACCATTGGTGTGCGATGTGCACCTCATGAGCAAACATGGAGCCCAAAAAGTGAAGGGATCCATTGCTTCTCCAGCAACTTGTGTGGTGTGTGTAATTCTGTTTTTTTGAGCAGACTGAAGGTGTTAAAATTGGGTAGATAGGAAATTGTTGAAATGGGGAGAAAGCAGGGGAAAGAACAAAGGGAAAGCAGCACAGGAGTGTGCAGGAGGGAGGTAGTGAAGAAACATAGCTATCCATTTCTTTAGCAGTGTAAACTGAACATATGTGCAAAATATTAAGTGAAATTGGACTGTTACCTTGAGAGGTGTCACCATAGCACAATCGTGTTGTATAACCAGTTAGACCAAATATTGTTTGTGTCAAGAAGACTTGTGCGAAATGGAGAGCTATGTATGGGATGATTTTTGTGGGACAGTTGCCCTCCTTTTTTTTTTTTTTTTTTTTTTGAGAGCGGAATGGGAAGGGATGTAGGTATGCCTGGGTCAAGTAAGTTGGGTAGGTGACTAAGCAATTGCAGATAGACAAGAGACAGGGAAGGTGATAGACACAAAAGGCTGGGGGAGGGCACCATGATGGAGGTGAGGGTGGGGACATCCCAAACCCACTGTTACCCAAGCTGGGTAACTGCAAGAATAGAGTCCTCACCCACTGGACTGTCATCACTGTCAGCTCCACTGCTGGCTGTAGTTCTTGACGTCTCCTTCTCCTCCTAGTACTGAGCAAAATGAGGTAGAACAGCCTATCCAGCCAGTGTAGGCATGAACCCACAGTGCAGTGCAGAACCCTATGCACCATCCCTGGCAATTCGTTGCAGGTGATAAGGGCCAGCAGAGGCGGTGCTACCAGCTTGGCTCCCCGATGTGCTGGACATCTGTTCTGGAGCTAGTGGAGAGTGGGCAGGTGTACCCTGCTGTGCTGTAGAACATTTAGTGATGTGGTACACATGGATGATATGGACACATTTTGATAACACGTAGTAAAGTAAAAGAAAATAAAGAAAAAAAATAATTTTACAATAAAAGTCAAGGCCAATGCCAGTGGTCTCTGGCTGTCTAAATTTTTAGATGAGTGTAAATTAGGAGCTGTCATTGAATTTCACACTGATGTTCTCTAGGAGGGGCTGACACAACAACTGGTGTCAGAATCGTGGAGTAAAACTAAATGCCAAGAAATGCATAATAGTATCCTTTGGGAAGTCATCCATCCCTGGTAATTATCATATTGACCACACAGCCTTTAGAGTTGACCCAGTAGTCAGGGACTTGGGGACACACACAGTAATCTAGCCTTTGATTATCACCTGTCTACAGTGGTGAGGAAATCATTCTGTGTTGCACAATTTATAAACAAAGGTATGACATCGAAGTCCAAGGAAGTCATTGTCCAACTGTATTCGGCATTCATTAGACCTATCGATGCCCCCTTTGGTATGCACATAACCAGGCATATCCAACAACTGGAACATCCACAGAGGATCCTCACTAAAAGAATACAGGGCGTAAGTAATACGTCCTATGCATACTGCCTTAAGGCCCTATTCCTATATTCTGTCTTCTACAGGCTTTTGAGGGGAGACCTATGCCTGGCATACAAGGCATTGTCAGACCCCACTTTGGACCTTCTGCATATCTCCAAAACAAACGGTACCAGAATTACCCGTTCTAAAGAATTAAACCTTGCCTGTGATATAAATAGGACCTGCTGGAGAGATGGGGTAGTCTCTGGGATACATGCCTATCTATGGAACAGGCCCCCCATCCATGTGAAGCAGAGTTCCTCCCTGATCCAATTCAAGTGCAACTTGGACAATTGGTTGGGAAATAGGAAATTCATCCCTGGTTTGACACCTATGTCTCTGATGCACACAGGTAACCTGTAAATGGTTTATCTACCAGGCCCATGCTTATACTTATCAAGGGTATCGGTACTTGTCGGAGATTTGCATGGTTAGGTTTAAAAAGGTTATTGTAGTGGTTAGCTTAGTAAATGCACATGAACCTATAAAATTATTTTTTATAAATAATATGAAATAAAAATAGAGAAGGGTTGGGGTGAGAAAAAAAGATTAGTACCTTTTTATATGTGACATTCAATGCATTAATACAATTATTTGACGGTTATCTTAACTTTTACATTGGACTACCACCTCCTAACAGATGCACACTATACTACAGATTCCAGCATGTAATCCTTGACTTGCATATATTGCTTATATGCTTAATCCAGTTATACAGATTAGTTTGTAGCAGGGCATTTGTGCCACTGGTATAGAGGTTTTAATTTAATTATTATTGAAGAATTAACAGTATTGTATAGTCGGAAAGTGTGGTATTTGAACCCACAACCTCTGACTAAAGTCTAATATTGTATTCTTGGTTTGTACTCCATACTAATGCATGCATACTTGCTTTTACAGTTGAGATATGGATGCTCAATTTGATAGATCTCTCTAAAATGCCATCTTTAACTTTTAATGCTACAGTAACTCTATTTTCTGGCTGCATACATACCACATGCTTCCCTCATCCTTGCCAACCTAGCCCCATGGGTTCAGACATTTCACTCCCAATCACTGGCAGCTGTGGAAAACATAACAGATGACCATTATGAATACCAGTCTTGCCTATATTCAGCTGTCTGTCTTACAAGTACTCTCTCTAGTTGATACTTACACAGGTGTGAGATGTCCACAGTCCCACAGTCCTAAATTCCTCAATCAAACAGTTCAGGGTATCCCTCTTCCCCTTCTGTAGGTCACTGAAATGTCTACATTGGTCACCAGTGCGCAGGATACCTGTGGCACTGGATACAGCTGAGGCTAAACTATTGCAAGCCTCAGACTTGTACTGGGAACCTGAATAGTCCCCCTGCAGAAGCCTTTGCCTGTGGTTCTTAACGAGGAATCCAATAAGTCCTGGAATCTTAGACACCCTACCTCTGTGTCCTAAACCTGGCACCTTCACCATAAACAACTACCATGTCTGCCATGGATCTAGAGCTACAGAGACTGATGCTTTCCTGCCATTTCCAATTATCGCATTTTACTGGGAGTGTGCACACTGTTTGAAACTGTTGTGCTCTGCTTACCGTTGCACAAACATGGTGCTTGGCCGTGTGCACCTTGAGTACTGGCATTTGCATGATGGTAAGCACAGTGCCAAGAAGTGAGGCATTACATAATTGCAGTTGCAGTTTTCAAGGTTATTGGATGGACAGGTAGTTGTGTATGTGTTGGGCAAATGTGAAGGTCATGCCAATCCAGGTAGCAAAATTGTACTTAAAGGAATATAGTACACAGTCTACCCACATTTGTATATCTGATATTAATTGAGATGATACATAAATAACTGACACAGTACTAGTGTTTGAGCTCTCATACATATAATCAGCATCAGCTCCACTGTCTCAAATGTCTGACTATAATGGGAAGTGCAACAACAGTAAAATTGTATGGAATATCCTGTATTCAAACCTAGGGCCACATGTATTGTAGTCCTGCACTTGCACCTATTGCCTCATGAAGGTTGAGAAAACAGTTGTCTGTGTTGTAGTTCATTGCTATAAACTGCAATATCACAACAGTTAATCAAAGGTTGCACACCCTATATTAGAACCCAAGACCATCTATACTCCAGTCCCAAACTTGCACCTGTTGCCACAGGGCTAGTTACAGGACATTCCCTGTTTACTAATCATTCTGAAGGTGTCACTGTTAACTGCCATGCAACATTGCTTAGTGGGTTTTTACGATGCCCAGTAGTATTAATTGAATGCATCTGGCTTCTATTTTTGACTGTCTGTGTCCTGTCTGCTTCCTGGATGGTCCAGTTGTCCAGTTTGTGCATTTTCACATTTTGTGCAAACAAGATAAGCACAGACAAACCTGACATTAATTTTTCTAAGTTTCCAGTGTTTGCGCTAAGCAGCACATCGAGCAAACGCTGCCCCCCACCACAAAAAAAGGAAGAAAAGAAACAAAGTAGTTGAAATGAAAAGCAATCTGACATGCATACTAGAAATTGTTAGTACACAAGATATTTCTACATCAGTCTGGATTTCAACTCGCTCCAGTGCACCTTCAGAACACTGGGTGCTTTATCCCTCTTTGGCACCTAAACAGCTTTGTGGCAAAGCACTGAATTCGGTCTGCACACAACCAATTGCAACAGCATCTACAGTGATATCCAACCATACAAGTGTTATTTGTACATTGTTTGGATGTAGTGCACCTAGTGATCACACAACTTGTCATGATTATTACTTGCAAATATACAGCTTTGTCTTGCATTTCTGTTTGTTGGCCATTCTTCATTTATCTGACATCTGAAGCAAAGGCTTTTACACTTTTATCTGTATGCATCAGTTAGAAGTGTACTGATGTGCATGGGCATGTTTGCCAAGCCATTTCAGAGGTATACATGATTGCCAATATATGAAAATGGAATGCTGTGTGATAAATATGTACAAATGTTTCAAGGTCAGTTCCTTTTGATAGCACATTTAGCCTTTCAAAGATGGTTTGTTAGTTTTTTGGGGGGGTACAAGTGAGTTACTGTTATGGCATAAACAAAGATATGTTTTTCTTGTTAATTTCCTTGTTTTGCATCCTACCTCTTTGTATTTCGCATTTCTTGACAGTTGTACAGTAGAGACAATTATTTGAACTAATTGGGACCTAGTGTAGCTTGGATAATCAAACTGTTTGGATAATCAAACATACATTTAAGTGGATAAAAAAAAAAAAAAAAACTTCTGTAGGGAATGTACTTTTCAACCGTACAGCGATTCCAGTGGACAGTAAAGAATATTTCTCATACGAGCAGGCTACAAGCTCAAAAAGCACTCAAAGTGAATACATATAATGTTAACATATTCAGACTTTGATTTTTCTTACCCGAAAACTTTTCAAGGCTGTGTTCAGATAATTAACATTTCAGGTAATCGACTCTACTACTGTATGTTTCTCCAGGGGTTAATACTGAGTGGCTGCCTTTTCTTTTTTATCCAGAAACTACTATTCTGTATTTACGTGATACTTTTGTATTATCCTTTTGTTGTTTTTTAGCACACCTAGTAGCAGTGCCACCCAGGCATGTCATTCTTTGGAGATCCCCCTTCACTGACGGTGAATGCCTTTAGGCAACATGGTACTTTTCTGTTGGAAAGGGGACTGGTATATATGGCAAGTAGAATGCAGATTTGACAACATATAGTTGATGATCTGAATGCTGTAGGTGGCCACAGTAGGACATGTGAGCAGGTGGACCACAGGGCCACTTGACATGATCACATCTGCATGGAGGAGAGCAGCTGGAATGGGCTGTGACCAGATGGGAACTGGGGAGGGCCTGCTAGGGAGCCAGCCACCAACACCCAATGCTAATGAAGAGTTTCTGGCTATTTATCAGAGATCCAGACAGCTCACAGTAGAGTGCAGTACAGCATGTCCTGGATATTGGAGCAACAGTTTCCGAGACAGCAAGTATGTCCCAGGAGGAGCTTCCAGGGTGGCTTTGGTATCTCAACAACTGAATAGTGTTGTATAGTAAACCAATTGAAATCTGTAAGTTACTTCTATGTCGCATGCATTTTTTGGGTGGAGGAGGGAATGAAGATTGCTACAGTTACTAGCTTAGGTTGGAGTGGACAGCTGCATTCTTTTTAAAATATAGTTAATGGATGTATAAAGGGGTAGGAGTATTACCCCCTGTGTTATTTTTAATTGTAATGTTGCTCTTGCCTTTTGCGTAACTTCTTCCAGGCCCATCTGGATTGCAGAGGAGAATCTCATCTGCAGATGGTAAGCCAAACATTATGTCAGTACTGCTGAGCAGTTCAAAGAAATATTTGTGCATGTGCTGTTGATGTCAGGGCTGTTGTGTATATCGCTGTACTGTCCATAATAGTGGCACCACTGTTAGTTTGTTAGCATATATTGAACTAGAGTAGTGTAGGTATTGCATTTTTCCTGTATTTGTTGCTTTTTATCACAGGTGATCATGACAGTGAAAGTATGGGCCCTCCACCACCTGATGTCAGTGCATCAGCAGAGTCTGATGCTGATGGTGGCCAGACTGAGGCACAGTTTGGGTACAGAGGTTGAAATGCTGCCATCACCTGCATTTCCACTGGACACAGCCAGTAGGCCTATGCCTACCCATTCAAGTGAGCCCACAGATATTGGATAGGTGGAGGGCGATGCCATTTATCAGGGAAGGGTGGTTACTGTGATTTCATGCCTGCTGACTGTGGCAATAACCAAAGTGTGGGCAAGGTGCCACACAGGAAGGTTGATAGAGGTAGTTGGAGGGGACCTGCTGGCCCTCCTCCACCTGGTACAGGTGTCTCTTCCCGTGCCATTCAGCATATGCTCAGGGCTGGCATGGAGGCTCAGGTATGTTCCCATAGGTGCTCCAGACAAATGCTTAGGGTTCTAGATGTGGCACAGGCTGACACATGTGACTGCCTCCACTGTGTTGCCGATTCAAAGGATCAGGTGAATGACTTGTTGAAACGAGGGGTGTCTGCCATGGAACGTGCATTACCTGTGATGGAACGTTTGCTCGGTTTACCTTTAGTTGTGTGTATTGCACACAGGCGAACAACAATTGGACAAAAGGCAGTTTGCAAGATTTGCAAACACCAAACGGAAAAAGGTTTGAATGTGCAATGAGTGAATGCACATTGACATTCGCTCATTGCACATTCAACATTGTGGGGCAGATTGTACTATAGTGGGGATCGGGAAATGGTCCCTTTCCCCACTGTAGTGTGATCTCGGAGTTAGAATATAAAAGTGGGGGGTGCAGGGGGCTTGCCCCCC
The DNA here is from genome assembly GCF_019279795.1 of Protopterus annectens. Classification (NCBI taxonomy): domain Eukaryota; kingdom Metazoa; phylum Chordata; order Ceratodontiformes; family Protopteridae; genus Protopterus; species Protopterus annectens. The sequence continues at coordinate 492,625,890 of NC_056747.1, forward strand.
TGCCTTACATTTTTGTTTTTCGTTCGACATTAATGTTCGAAAAACAGCGAATCTGCTTTTCGATTTGCTGTTTTTCGAACATTAAGGACCGTCGCAGTTTTCACTTTCGTGGTTTCGATTTGCTCATATGAGCATTCGAACCACTGTGATTGATTCAACGTTATAAAGGTAAACATCTGCTCCGAGGGGAAAGGCATCCTGATGGTGTAGGTCAGTGATGTCATCTGTCAGCCAATGGGCCCATCCCCAGTCACACTCCCATAATGGCAGTACTTCCACTGCACCATCAGTGAGTTTGCTGTCCTTGCCCAGATGTGGCAGGCCATGGGATCATAGTCCAGGGTACCCCCTTGAAGGGAACTCATCCACCAGACATCAGTCATGTTCAGGTAGCAGCAGTACATCTGATCATGGGCATGGACATGCCAGTGCAACTCCTGACAGTCAGTTCTTGTGGTCAGGGACGACAACTATGAACTGCCACCTCTACCATGCATGGCTTACACCTGTCCAACATACAAAGATGTAGCGCTGGCACAGAGTTTTGCTTTGGTCATGCAAACACTCGCACACCAATGTCACCTGGAGGACCCGTATAGAAATGCATAAAAGAGTTACCTGGTTCAGCCTAAAACACATTTCTGTCTCACTGGCCCTTTGTTGGTTTATCCATATGTCTGCCTACTTCTCTTTCTTACTCAAACAAGTTCACCAACCTTTTGTGTCAGCCTATGCCTCCTACATACACCCACACACAGCACCCTGTGCAAGTGATAACTGTGCCATATCCCTGTTTTCTACCTTTTGGATTCAGGGATATATAAGCTTTGTGTCTGAAGCATGGGTTGCATAGCTGACAAGTGCTTAATATATCTGCATTTGTGGTGTTGAACTGGTAATTTCACTTTTGACTTGTATTGGCCTTGGAAAGTTACACAATTGATAGCATCAACATTTCCCAACTTTATTGTGAATAAGCTTGCCAGGATTGTGAAGTCAGAAACTGCAGTGTATCTCTGCTTTCTAACTTCTATCTTTACTGATTTTCCATTACAAATGTGTGTTGCTAAATTGGGCCATACAGTGACCATCACTACTTTTTGAGGGATAGGACTGACATTTGATGCCTGAGGCCTACTACTAAATGGGATAATTGCACCTTTGCAGGTTGACCTTGGTCACATGACCAAAAGCTCACTCTGTTAGAGCTCAGACCACATCTGTTGCTTTCTTATCTAGCTTGCTACTAGAAGAGATTGCAACATCTGCTACTTGGTAATCATTGTATACCTTTGACAACATTGTAGTCTTAGTGCTCTCTATAGAGCTAGGGCTTCCTTCTTAGCAGCTATTCCAAAAAGCTTGCTTTCTTAGGCCACCCTACATTAGCTGAGTTTCGGTCTAATGTCTTCCAGTGTCTTGACAGGACCACAGAAATAAAATGTTAATCATCCCAACTGCTGTATCAGCCCTAAGACTGTATGGGTAGTTTTCTGCTTAGGAAGCAACAACTGTCATGCTTGAAAAAGCTTTGGCTTCTGCATACTCCTTCACTCTGACTGTTGATCGATCTAGTCCTAAGGAGGGAAATCGGTGGTCACGGTGAAATTTTCTTCAGTACTTTTACTTTATTGCTCTGTCAAGAATAAATCTCTGACTTCACAGCAATCTGCTAAGAGCTTCATTTCTGGTAGATAAATCCCAGATTGAGGCCCTTTTTACTAAAGGCAGTATTTCCCCTTTAAAGAAATCTTTTTTTTTTCACAATATTGGAGGTTTCCTGTCAAGAAGTGCTGATTTTAACCTTAGTGTTAATATATTTGGGCTAATTTTGTGAAAATGTGTGTAAAATTTGAATTTTGGGGAACAGAAAAGTTTACAGAGGAACAGGCAGGAAACCGTGCCAGTGTAATGCTTGTGCTCATTTTCTGACTACCTACTTGCTGTTCTTATTCTGTCAGTGTGTAAATGTTTGAACAGTACTGATGGGAGAATTCTGTTTAACCTTTTTATAACCTAAGTGACTGGGGAAAGTGAGTATGTGTGTGCTGCTTGTGAGCACTCTGTGACAACTTACCTTCTAAATGACTCACTCCAGTTAAGCTTACTGCTTTTGGTGCATCTTCCCCGGTTACAACATGGATACTCACTCTAGTCCAGCTGGCTCTTCTATTTCATTAACTAGAAAGAAAAAAAAATCAATTGCCCCTATTGCAAACTGTCTGTTCCTCGCCCAGTAGTGGGTGAACCTGCAGTGGCCATTGGTTGTTCCTCAGATTATTCACTTAACTCTCCGGCTTCCTCTGGCGTAGTCCTTTTGTCTAGCATCAAATGGGTCAGCCACATTCTCTTTGGCTGCTCCAGTGTCTGATATGGGCATGAGAGAAGCATTTCTGTGGTTCTGGGTGACAATACAAGAGATTCTTAAGAAAAAAACAAAAAGTTAAATGTTGTTCTTCTGATGACATTATTAACTGTTAAAAAGATTAGATGTTCATCATATTGATCACTGCTGCAATGGCTATATGGGTATATCCTGCCAAGCATATAATATCTGGCCAGCTTCTAAAGCTTCAGGCCACCTTCTACCCACCCATGCTGCCAGACAGCTTGAGCTGAGTAAAAGATAAGTTTGGGTCCAAATCCTTTCAGAGCTTTTCTGCTATTGACGAATATACTCTTCTGAGGCTTTCAGGGATAGATGGTCTGCTTGCGCTATTCCTTTGCTTGAGCATACAACTTCCTTTTGGGGGCAAAAAAATTCCATTTTCTTATTTGTGTTGCTGTTTTTTTCCACTTTCCTGTTTAGGAAATGTATTTTAAAGCGACTGAGTGTTCTGTTTTAACATACTGCCTTGAGACTGTAGCATACTTTGAACTGAGTGCTTGTTTTTCCTTTTAGTTTAAAAGTGATGTGAAGTAACAACACACATTTTTCTATGGAGAAATTGTGTTTATTCTACTGGCATTGTTTTAAATGCTTTGTATTGGGCTTTTCTGTCAAAAAGCTTTTGTAAACTGGTGGTGTTTCCCGACATTTGCTGCTTGCTTTTCCCATGAAAGAGGCACAGTTTTCATCTTGACCATGGAGCAGAATACCTGTCCCACAGTTGGTCCTTCTTCCAGATGCAAAAAGAAAAATAATTGAGCAAAACTGCCTTTGCCACCAAAGCAGTCTAGCAATTTGCTTCAGCCACAGGTGGGTGACTGCGGTGGCCATTTGTTGTACCTCAGACCACTCATTTTTACCTCTGATCCCTCTGGTGTAGCACCTATAGCCACTATGGACCAGGGGTTAGCCATGGCCTCAGCAGCTGTTGGGGTCCCCATGGTAGGCCTGGGAGAGACACTCTTCTCTGTCGTGGAAGAAGGAACAGGTAAGGTTTCATGGTTGTGTCAGAATGCTGTACCCATTCCTGGGGAAGCTACTTCTGCCATTAGTAACACAGCTGGCCCCATTTTTCAAAAAGAAACCAAAAACCAAGAGTGTTATTTACTCCTCCTCAAATTTCTTTGAATAGGAGTAATCTGCTGGGTCTGGCTCAGGGTTTAATTCATGCTATTGATCCTTCTTGTAAAGTAGTTTTTGGTAAAGGAAACTGGGATACTTTTCCCTAAAGAAATTCAGGATTCTGAATCTGAACAGCAAGATGCAGGGATGAACACAGCTTTTTCCCTCTGATGTACGATTCATAATAAGAGGAGTGCACAGTTTCTGATTCTTCCTGTTTTTTTTTCTTTCTCTGAGACTGCAGTTAGAATGTGCCAGTGTTTTTTTACTGGGAAGACACTGAGGTTTTTCAGTCCCTTAGAAAATACTATGAGTTGTTAGAGAAGGATTTTCCAGATCCTACACCCATTTCCTTCTGTTCTCTCTGCTTTAGAGAATGTGTGTTACTGCTTGCAGTTTTTGTCAGCCAGCTGTCCCCAAAAAGTTTAGATGAAATATAAAGTTCCTCAGTCTTTCAAAATTTTATATACTATTTCGAGATGTGACCCAGCAGGTATAGCTCTAGATGATCCCGCTACTGCTAAGCACCTAGTCCTAATCTTTCTGATAATGATGAGAAAATAATTAAGTATGGGAGAAAAAGTGTGCATCTCTGCAGCCTTTATCTTAAGAATTTTGAATTGTCAGGGTCAAATGTTATGAGGCATGTTTTATCTACAGTTTCTTCTTGTAAGGGTTTCTTCTATTATGTGCATGACTGTGTTCTATGTGCATGACTCTGATACTACTTCTAGGACTATGGCCATTGGTACTGTTTTGGGGAGGTTTGCATGGCTGCATTCTCAGAACCTCTCCGATGATGAAATTCACCCTTGGGTGGAGATTGTTTGGCCCCTCTTCAGCAGAGGTGATTAAAAAGTATGATGAAAAGTAAGCCGATTCAGGGAAATTTGGATTTTTCAGCCCTCCTTTTTCAAGTTTTCAAAGAGATTTTCTATATCCCCATCCAGTTTCTGCAAAAAGCAGAATGAACTGTCTTTCCCAAAATACAGATGGAGATGTTTAAGAAGTGGCAAGGAGGTTCCAAAAAAGCTCTCAAACCTCCAAAAACCATGGGCAGTCCAATAAATCTGGCTGTTCCCGAGACCTTATGACCACCTCCCGTCCTGCCCCCCCCCCTTCCTTCAGAAAGTATAAAGCTTCATTTTTTTTTTTCTTGGGCAGTGAATAGTTTCAGACATGTGGGTTCTGAAGATCATTCATCAAGGTTTACAGATGGCAGTGGGAGATAATTCCTCCTTTTGGGGGGGGGTCATTCTTCATATTTCAGATCAGAATCTTTTATTTCTAGCAGTTCTTCATCACATGCTGTTTCAAGGAGTGATCAAACCAGTTCCCCCTTCCTAGGTGGGGAAGGTTTTTATTCAAGGATGTTCTAGTGCCAAAGAGAGAAAATGCTTGGAGACCAGTTTTGGATCTTTCTTTCCTAAACCTGTTTGATGGTTGCCAAGTTCAAAATGTCACTTCTCAACCTGTTACCCTCTTCTTTCAAGTTTACTTGTAACACTAGACTTAAAGATGCTTATCACATCCCTATTCATCCAGATTTCAGGCATCTTTTTAAAGTTGCGTACCTGGATCACATTATCAGTTCTCTGTTTTACCGTATGGACTAACCACTGCACTGAGAGTGATCAAGTGTCTGGCTCCAGTTATAGCTCATTACAGGCTGTAGGTTATCCATATTTAGAAAACTTTCTTATCTTTAGAGAGTCTTTTCAGAATGTCAAATCTTTCTTGGGCGAGAGATTTCTTTCACAAGCTGAGGTTCCAAGAGAACATTCAAAAATCTTTCTCGACTCCACACAGGATTGTGCTCCTGGGATGTCCACTAGACACATTGGTTCAAAGAGCTTTTCTTCCACAGGAAAAAGTAGATCTATATTTGATCTGTTTGTTTTTCACTCAGACTTTGGTCACTACTAGGGAATACCACAGGATTTCTTATCTCATGGCATGTATGATTCTCATGATACTCCCTGCCAAGACTCCACATGAGAAAGATACAGTGCCATCTGAAATCTCTCTGGTCCCAGCACCAACACCCTTTATATTTTCAAATCCCAGGGCTGGGGGGTTGTTGGAAGAGAAATTATTTGGTGGAGACAACAGCAATCCTTAAATCCAGGTCTCCACATCTCCCTTCCTGCTCTAAAGCAGTCAGCCACCACAGACTCCTTGGACTTTACTTGGGGAGCAGTTTCAGGAGGGATAAAAATATGGGGGATGTGGAACACCAAGGGCAGATGCAAGTGCATAAATATCAAGGAAATGCTTGCCCTGATCAAGACACTCAACTTTCTGAACCATCTTTGATCCCTTGCACTTCAAGTGATTATAGACAATACCATAGTCATGTGGTACATCAAGAAGCAAGAGGGTACAAAGTCATACCCCCTTTGCAGACTAGCTATTTTAGCTTTGGGTATAGCTTCACAATACAATCTCGCTCTACAGGGATCCTGCATTATATCAGATAAAAACTGTGTTGCAGATGAGCAGAGGGGACCAGGGCAGGCCCTCACAAATGGAAACTAGATCAGAAGGTTTTCCAAGAGTAGATCCATCTGTGGGGAAGTTCCTCAAGTATACCTCTTTGCCACTTCTGAAGAATCAGCTGGCCAGATTCTGTTCCAGGACTCCATGCATGAAGGCTTGGAAGACAAATGCGTTTTGTTTTCCTTGGACAGTAATGTTCCTGTATGCTTTTCCTCCCTTTCCACTAATATCCAGCACACCTCTGAAGATTCCTAAGAAATCCCCAAAGATCATTGTGGTGACTCCCTTCTGGCCCAGGAGCCTTGATTCTCCCTTCTTTTGGAAATGTCCACGGGCAATTAAAAAAAAAAAATAAACTCACAAGAACATGGAGTGTTAAATGCACACTGACATCGGTCATCTTCAATTGACTGCCTGATGATAGGGTCTTGATTCCTTTTAGCCACCTGTTTACTGATAACATGCAGCAGGTGCTAATGGAGATGAGAATGCCTGGTGCTAGAAAATCATATATTAAAAAATGGAAAAGGTTTTCTAGTTGGTGCCAGCAAAATAACTAGCACCCATTCAGGGCTAGTTTTCTAGTTTAACAATATATGTGTGAGCTACTATCTTATGACCTTTCTTCCTCTGTAAAGGTTCATTTATTGGCCATTTCAGCATGTCTGCCCATGGATCATCTTTTCACTGCAATCTCATGTCAGAATGTTTTTGAAAGGAGGTTTGCAAAAGAGGTTTTAGGTGGAGTTCTTCTTATCTTCTCGTTTAGTTTAGTAGTGTTGGTTTACATGCCATCCAGAAAGGGAAAATTTCAGTGTGGGAGGCAAATTCCCCGTAAAGATGTTCACAAATAGTGTCTTTTCTGTTTGGGTGCTTCCCAAAACCATAGGCAGTGTTCTGTCTGCTAAATGTTTGTCCTCAAGACTGTAATTAGTTACATCTCCTCCTTGTCTAGTTACCTTGCAAACAAATGTCTTAAGTTGTTGCAAGGTGCTTTGATGGAGTCTTCCTATCCTGAGGGTCAGCCGCTGTCCAAGGAAAAGGCCAAAAGCACTCAGGTTTGATATGACTACTGTCCATTCTCCTCCAGATGTCTCTTGAGGCTGTTGAAAGCCCGGAGGATCGTCCTTTTGCATTGGATTCCTCTGCCATGACCTAGTAGGAGGCTGGCATAGATCCAACTTCTTGCATATCCTCTGAGGCTTTTCAAGCATCTGTTCCAGCCACTGAGGGGGAACCTGGGCTGATCATATCTGAGGGTTCAATAGAGATTCTGCAGATCTTAGTAGATGAGGAGAGCCCTATGATACTTAGTGTGTTGGCAAGAAAAGAAACTGAATACACATTTCACATGCAGTTAGGGATCCCAGCATGAATGGGCAGGATTTTACTCAGCAGTTCTCTGTGCCTGCCACTTTCTGGTTTTCTGCTCCTCTTTAAGAGACCTAGGGAGCAAGATTCCTCCAAGGATTGGGATTCTGGGGAAGAGTCCTTGGCATACTCTTCTCTGATCCGTTCCCCCTTAGACTGTGGCTTTGAGGAAAAGGATTCTATCAGTCCATCAGTCCAGGTTACCGTTTATTTATTTGATTTTATTTCCAGTTTGATTACCGGGGCGGTCCACTGGGCCCAGAGAGCCCATTTTCAGTGGAGGCCCGTGGAGAAAAGCTCCATGAAACAGATTACAGTAAAGATAGTCCAATAAAAATAAGGTACAACTACAAATACATATCAAATAATACAAAGTGTGAGCAATATTGCCCATAGTGGAAAAATATCGTGCAGATACATTTTAACAAATTCACACCATTAAAGTCAAAGTCAAAAGCTATTTACAAAGTGTGAGAGATCATGTCGGAATTGGCTATAGAAAGTTTATAGCTAGCTATAAGGTGCTTAGAAACTCGGGAGGATACCCTCCCAGGGGCTTTTGCTAAAGAGTTCTAGGTAGGGAGAATGCAGTTAATTTCCATTTGGAGGAGAGGTAGGTGTAAAGCTGTGTTTTGAAGTTGTTTGTATTTGACATTGTCCTTAGTGCGGAAGGGAGAGCGTTCTATTTCTTACCCAAGGAGAAGGAGAGAAGTTGTCCAGCAGGATGTTTAGGTTTGTGGATAGTAATCAAGTTTTGGTGTTCAGATCTGAGAGTTCTGTTTGGGATGTATGGGGGAAGGATGTTGGTTAGAGCTGGGCATTTGGTTGGATTAAATATTAGTCTGTGCCGTAGTGAGCTGGAGGAAGTCCAGGTAATTTGAATTCTAACTAGTAGAGGGATTGGAAGGTAACACAGTGATGTATGGAATGTTTGGCTTTGGTGACAAATTTAGAAATTTTGTTATAACCGCTTTCAAGTTTGGAAGTGATGGAAGAGGATAGGTTAGTTAGTAGTGGGGCACCATACCAAAGAGAGGGAAGGAGGTAAGAGGAGGCCAGAGTATGCCTGGCAGAAGTATAGAGGAAACGGTTGTTCCTGTATAGCATACCTAGTTTTTGGTGGGTTCTCTTTATATTTTGCTGAATATGGATGTCGAACTTGATAGTTACACCGAGTAGTTTGGCAAAGGGAACAACTTCGATCGGAGAGTTTTGGCTAAGGACTTGGAAGGAATTTTTATCAACAAAGAACGATTTTGAGGGAGTGAATAGTAGTATTTTAGATTTGTTAGCATTGAGAGAAAGGTAATTTTAGCACATCCAGATCTCAGTAGTTGAGAAGGCAGTCTGAGTTTTAGATAGGAGTTCAGAGAGGTTATAGGCAGAGCAGACAAGTGTAGTCATCTGCATATTGGATGACTTTGGCATTAGGAATAGCAGAGTGAAAGTTCTTGATAAAGATATTTAAACAGCATTGGTCCAAGGATGGACCCCTGTGGTACTCCAGTAGGAGTGGGTAAGAAAGGTGAGGTGCCTTTTTTCCATTTCATAGCCGGATATCTATCTGCCAGATAACTTGAGAAGCAGGAAAGAGTGTGTTGGGAGAGATTTAGGTTTGATTACTTAGAAGATACTTATGTGCAACAGTATATAATGCTTTAGAGAGATCTAGGAGCACTGTGGATACTAAGTTCTCAGAATCTTGGGCTTGATTGACAGTTTTTAAGAATGAGAGTAGAGCTGTTATGGTGCTATGTCCTGGTCGGAAGCCATGTTGGATAGGGGTAAGAAGTTTGTTTTTAGTCAGAAAAGGCAGAAGTTGGAGGTGGATGCATTTTTCTAGAATTTTGGAGATTGGAGAGAGAAGAGCTGTAGGGTGGAAGTTTGAAATGTTAGTGTTTTTGGCTCCCTTGTGGAGAGGAAGAATAAAGACTGAACACCAGAGTTTAGGGACATAGGATTCCTTTATAGATCTATTAATTAGGATACTAATTGGGAGAGCTATACTGTCGGCAGCAGACTTGTGAAAAGAAGAGGGGATACATTGGAGCAGCATTTTAAGTTTGGATAGAAGTCGTTTTATGTAGTCTGGGGAGACAGGTTTAAGCTCAAACATAGGGGGGAATTGTTTGGGGACTTAGATGAGGTGGAATGTAGGAGATGGGTCGCTGTTGGGAAAAGTTTTTGTTAGGTTGGATGTTGTCTCTATAAAGAAAGAGTTGAATAGTGAGGCTAATTTGAGGTCAGATTTACTTTGTCTGGACATGGGTTTTTTTTGGAGCCTGGGTTGAGGAGTGAGTTTGAGTTCCAAAGAAGCCTATTATTTTTTAGAATAATTCAAGTGGGATTGTTCTCTAGTTTCTGATATCCTGAAGAGGTGGTATGAGCTCCTCCAGATGGGAGTCTCCCCAACCTTCTGCAGTTCCTCCAGTTCTGGCTGCCCTCCTGAATACCTTTTCAGTGGCTTCTGTAACCCATGATTATCTGCCCCCCAGCCCCTATGAAACCTGAAAGATTTTTCAAGGTACATGATTGTACATTTCTGTATAAAAGCCCCTCTGCTGATCCTTCAGAGGTGTCTTCTCTGATAAACCTTCCAAGCTGTTGCCCTCTACCTAAGTTACTGCTTTCAGATAGACAGGCTTTGGAGAGTGGCAAAAAGGTCTATACTGCTCCCACCCTGGCTTTTAGCACCATTAATTAACAGATTCGTATGACCAGCTATATTTTAGCCCTCCTTTCTCAGGTTTCTAAAGTGGTTTATGACCTTGATCCTGAGGGGAAGGTTTTGTCCCTTTCTTTGTTGGGGTCCTACTTCTCGAGTGGCTTGCCACTCCATTAAGTGCAGCTGTGTTGCAGCTGATGCCTCTTCCAGGGATGCTGCATTTGGTTCTGTTATGAGGTGTTACTCTTGCCTTCGCAGTCAGGCTTTGCCTGATAACTTTAAGGCCAAACTATCGGATGCTCCTCTGGATAATAAAAAATCTTTTTGGCTCTGCTGCTGCTGAGATTTTCAAATCCTGCTGAGATCAGATCAAAGCCTTGCAGGAGTTTAAACATATTTTTTTCTCCTGTCCTCCAGTTTCAGAGGAATTACCCTTCCAGATTTGTTTTTGTTCACATATGGTCTCGTCCTACACCGAAGGGTAAAAAGGGTTCAAAATGTGTACCTCCTAAATCTACACAGACACCCGTTTCTCAAAGTTCCTTTTCAGGAATAGCCAGGTTTCATTTGACAATTTGGTCCAGGTTCCCTGTCTCCTCATCTTTCCTTGCCCCTTCCAGTTTGGTTAAGGATCATAACAGATTCTTTGGTTCTGTCCATCTGCCAGGGGTATTTCAAGGTTTGGAAGTATCCTTCTCCCCCCTTTCTGGGCATCCCTCAACCTTCTTGAACAGCTTCTTTCTGGAGGAACTTCATTCTGTTTTGGCCCAGGGCATGATTCAGGTTGTGCGCCCTACCCAGGAAGGGAAGGGAAGGGTTTTTCTTCCAGAGTGCTTCTGGTTCCCAGGAAAAAGGGCTTGTGGAGGCCAGTTCTGGACCTTTCTCAGCTCAACACCTTTCTAAAGTTCCCCTCTTTTTGGATGTTGTCCCTTCAAACTTTATTCCCTCTTCAAAAATAAATCTGGACTCCTCCTCAGGATCATCTTTTTCTTGGTTGCAGGATCCAAACCATCCCCATGCTGGCATCCCTGCCTGCCCCCAAAGCCTTGTCTCTGAATGTTTCCAGTCTCTACTGTCTGTTCAGTCATGGCAAGGGACTCTTCTCAGGGTCCTCAAGTTTATGGCCTCCACCATTCCTATGTTGTGTTGGTCAGGCAACATATGAGAGAGCTTCAGTGGTACCTTTAAAATCAGTGTGGCTTCAACACTGTCACCCCTGAACTTCCTAGTTCCCTTCATTCCCTGTCTCAAGCTGAAACATCAGTGGTGGATTTATCAGCTTTCTCTCAACCTGGGACTTCTTTCCAGTCTGCAGTCCCGAGTAAGAAGCTCTTTCCAGGTGCCTCAGACCAGGGTTTGGGGAGCTTCCTTTGGTTTTCTCAAGGTCCAGGCTGTGTGCCTGCTTCATCAGAGGTCAGGTCACATCATCATCAAGGAGATGACTGCTCTACTTCTAGCTCTTTAGGCTTTTCATACCCTCTTTCATCTTGGGTCCATCCAGGTTTTCAGATAGTACCACAATGATGTGGTATGCCAACAAGCAAGGGGGGGTACAAGGTCCTACCTTCGTTGAAGGTTAGCTCTTCAGGTCTGAGATCTAGCGGCTAAATATCAAGTGACTCTTCAAGCTGTCTACATTCCCTCAGAGCACAATATAATGGTAGACTCCTTGAGCAGGTTCAGAACATAGGCTTACGAATGGATGCTTCACAGAAAGAGGTTTCTGGACATTGCCTGAGAAATACCCAATCAATGGACAGAACTTTTTGCCTCAATTTCCTCTGTTCTGTTCCAGAGTCCCAAGTCCTCTGGCTTGGAAAGTGGATGTCCTGCCCTTCACTTGGAAGGGGATGTTTCTGTATGCCTTCCCTTCCCATCCTCTACTTCTGAAGATCTTGCGCACCTATCCGCAATCTTTGCTTGTCTGCCTTGGCTCCTCCTCTGGCCTCTAGATTTGAAGTCAAACAATTTCTTAATGGTGTCCTTCATAGCAGGCCACCCAGGAAGCATGTTCTGCCTTCCCTGAGACCTCAATTTTGCCCTTGAAAAATTAACTTTGGCCTTGTAAGGAAGCTGAAGCAGCAGGCTCAAAACACTACTTGGAAGACTATTCTTTTAGCTCTTGCTTTAAGTTAAGAGAATATCTAAGCTTCATACTCTTATGGCTGTTCTTCCCTTTTTAGTTTTTCACAGGGACAGGCTGTCTCATTGTACTAATCCCTCTTTTATGCCCAAAGTGGCCAATGAGTTGTCTTTTAATCAGTCTATTAATTTGCCTTCCTTTTTTTTTTCCTTAGTCTGGTAAGAAGGTTTTTCATACCTTGGATTTGTACAGACAGCTCCGATTGTTATGTAGATGAGACTAAAGATAATTTTAAATCTGAGCAAGGTCTATGGGTTTGACTTTCTCTAAGCAAACCATATCCTGTATTTCTAAGGCCATTTCTTTTTTCATGGTAAATTCTGTAAAGGCTCATTCTGCCAGAGCTGTTGCTTCTTCTGGTGCCTCTTTCAAGTGGCTGGATACCAATTCCATCCTTGAGGCTACTACTTGTTCCCTGTATACAGTCACTAAGCAATACAAGTTGAATGTTATTTTCAGAGCAGGAGCTGGCTTTGCCACGGCTATCCTGCATGGGTTTATAGAGGGCTCTTCAGTGCCTTCCTCCTCTCGGGTTTCCTCTTGAGCTTTCCCTTGTATAAGGAATACTGCAGCAGTGATATGGAAGGACACAGTATAGTTGTGTAAAATCTCATAACAGTAGATTCCTTCTCTTCACTGTTAAAAGTATTTGCTCACTCCCTCCTCCCCCCTCTGCACTGCCTATTCTTGTCCTCTTGGCTAGGGATTCTTTTTCTTCCTCCCGAATGCACATGTTCCTGCTGTTCCCCAGGAACAGTCTCTCTCCTGGAGCATTTCATTTGTGAAGCATGTGCATCTGTATGTCACCTTTTATTACCTACTCCTTGTGTAGGGAGCGTACATGTGATGTACAGCATCTGTAAACACAAAAGGCTTTGGTAAACTGGTCAGATGTTGGGCTTTTCTTGGCAGGCGATCCCTTATGTAAGGAATACTGCAACAGTAAAGAGTAGGATATCTACTTCAATGATAAGATTTTACATAACTATACTTTTCTTTCTTGTGAAGGTAAGAAGGGGCAGTCTGTCAAAAACTGTTACCCTTTCGCTATACTCAAGATAAAACTATTCCAGGCAGGGTCAAGGCTCACTCTACCCAGGGCCTTGGTTTCATCCACTACTTTTTGCAAAGTGTTGCATTTTTAGAAGTATTCTAGAAGCTGCTACTTGGTTCTCTGTACATGCTTTTACAAAGCACTAAAAGCTTGTTTCCTTCTTTAGGTCCAGATCAGGCTTTGATAGGACTGTTCTCCAGGGACTCCTGGACTCTTCTCCTTCCACCTTCTAAACGGAGTTAGCTAAGGTAGTCTACCCATATAGCTAAGGCTACTGTAGCAGTGATAAATGTGATTAACATAGTACAGTTATGTAAGTAAACTTACCATAACAGCGGACGTTCAAATGATCACTGCTGCAGTAGCTGCTTCCTCCCATCCTCATTTTTTTTTTGCTTTTTATACCTGGGTAAGAACATTTATTCTTTTGTCGTTCTTAGTTCCTTTCAGGATTTGACCTCCCTCTTCTTGTTGGCAGGAAAGCTCAGACCCACAGTTGGGCATATGAAAGGTGCCCTAAAGCTTTGGTAGCTGGCTGGCTGTTATACCTTTTACACAATATAACTTGTATAGCTAAGCTACTGCAGCAGCGATCATTCAAACGTCTACTGTTATGGTAAGTTTACTTATAACTGTACTTTCCTTATCTTTGCTAGACGGGCATTATAGGCTGAAGATCCTTGTGTGCAGAAACCTTCAGAGAAAGGCATTCCCTGTAAAGTTATATGAAACTGGTCTGATTCTGATTTTTGACAGATAATGGGCTTCTTCTTTGTTACATATGGGCTTTTTCTCTGTTACACACACAAGCCAAACTGTCTGATTCTGAGGAAAGCTTAAGTTCTTATCCTCCTGTGGAGTATTATTTTTCAGACAACTGCCAGGATGAATGTTATTTTTATGGGAAAATAGAATTTTCCCCTTGAACTTAGGAAATATTATATGTTGCAGACTATCAGTCATTCCTCTCCCATCCATTGTGTACTGCCAGCCATGAGGATGTTTTGAATGCTGCCTGCACTCATTCCATTACCCAGTCATCAGTCCCTAAAATAGCAGCCTGTGGTACCCTGTGTGGTTTAATAAATTTGCTTTCCTCTCATTTTAGATCCGATCCAGCAGCTTTCAGAATTCTGAATTACCAGGCATATTTGTGGAAATTTACATCTTTGTCATAAGACTGTCTAAGGGAATTTGCTTACACTCTTAGAGAAGAAAGCTCTCTTTTGACCCATACTCTTTCGACCCCATCTAGGGCATTTATGCATGCTTTGAAGAGTGTATGCGTGTGCAGATTCTGTGTCTAGGGCCAGTGCTACAGTCTTGAGAAGACATGCTTGGGTATACAACCAAAAGTTTGCTGATGAGGTAAAGTTTGAAATCTAAATTCTGCTTTAGATAAGAAGATATTGTTTGACTCTCTACCCAGGTTCTCAAACAGTGTGATGAAAGAAGGAAATTTAATTCTTGGAGTTTCTAAGATCTTTTGTGTACCCCAGTACAAATCGTATAGGCTGCCTCCTTACACAAAAAGCTGAATGAACAAAAAGTCTTCTGGCAAATAAAGTGGAAAAAAGAGATGGCTGGAGGGTAATGGCAAGAAGAAATGGAGTGTTTTCAGAAAAAGAGGGGAGTGTTTTCAGAAAAAGAGGGTAAACCACGAGAAGAAAACTACTATGCTGGCATTTACCCTCTTTCCTCTCAGACTGCCAGTATCTTTACAAAGATGTCCCTGGACCTAGCCCTCTACATTCCCCTTTGACAACATCAGATCAATGTTTTACCAGTCTTCATCTTTTCTTGACTGATGGGTTACGGTTCCGATCCTCTGAACCGATCCGGACGTTGTATAGCTCATGCCAGCCAAAAAACTCTCGAGCTAATAGTCTACCCATAATGCCCCTCTCTACATTACCCTAGATATCATTTGCCACTCTTTTATAGAAAAGAAGCGTCAACCGACACACTCTTGCAACGAAGTACATTTTACAACTTTTATTACAATTTTCTAACCTTTGTCTTTTAGTCTACATAGCGTTATCTGAATGGTGTCTTATCCCCCCCCCCCTTTTTCCCCTTCGTAAGAGTGTTTGTCTTCTTTAACCTGTACTCTTTGGTACTTCTTGCCTACCATAGTTGGTGGTTTCCCCTGTCTTCTCGTTCCCTTATCGTTGGGTAATCTCTTCTACCATCGTTGGTATGATTCTTCTCTGTTTTTGTGATTGTGTGTGATTTTTGCAACTTTCTCTTGATCTTTGCTCTTTTCTGGCTACACTGGCAGATTAATCAAAATTGACCACTGGTTTTAAGCAGTGCCAAGATTGCACCAGAAAAATGCTGAACTCTGATGTTTGACAAATGTGTATATTGTTTGGGTGTGTCTCACCGTGATCTAGAGTGCTGTGTCTGCCAGGCCTTCAGTAACAGAGCCCTGGTGGAAAGTAGAAATAAATGTAATCCATAAAGGGCTTCTTAAGGCCTCTTTGAGGAAGTATTGTCCAAGGCCGACCAATCTCCTCGGGTATCTGGCATAAAAACTGCTCGGTGCTGACATCTTCATCGGCGCAGACTTCTAAAAATCATAAACACCTTCAGCTGGTTCCTGTTTGGAACTGAAATGTAAGCTTCTGAAAATTCCAATAACTACTTCAGTGTCGGCACAGACTATTTTAGTTACCAGGTCTTTACTAACATCTTCTGCGGCTCCACAGCCCCTACCCTTTGCCCCGGTGCTGAAGACCAAAATCTTTTACACCCAGGACTACATATTCATCATCGATCGACCCTTTCTGGGTCAGCTTCCTAATCCCTTTATAGAGAGTCCCGAATCTCTCTCTGGGTTGTTTGCTCTCCCAGGAGTTTTTCTGAAGTTGATATAGTGAGGTTGGTGGATCAGCTTCCGACAGCTAGGGATATTCCCCCATCTTATCAGCCCCCTCCTCCTGGTACAGGGGAATTCTCTCCCTTTACCCCCACATATACTCCTCCTTTGACCTCTTTGCAAGCTTTAGAGCTATCGACTCCAACCACACAGTCTCCTATGGCCTCGGGGCCGATAACTTGTCTTCAGTTCCAGGCATGGCTCTGACCCTCTCTGTGCTTTTGGGAATAAAGGGTCCCTGGGATTGGGCCTTCACAGTTAGGTCTGGAGGGTTTGAATAGACTCCTGTTTTTTTTTATTTGGAGCCAACCTTACTGCTTCAGGCTGTACCGGCTGCTGGCCCTTCCTCTGCTCTGGCTCTGCAGGTGCGTCTCTTGGAGCAGAGTATGAGTCTGGTTCCGAGTTTCACTGTTCCAGGCTCCCATCCCTCCTCTGGGGGGGGGGGCTGCCTTTCAAGCTATGGAGATGGTTTTGGGCATTGCTTCTTCCCAGGTGGCTCTTGTGTTACCGGAGTCGCACACCGTGACCCCGGCTTACCCAGAGCTACCAGCAATCTCTGTACCCGGACAGAGAGCTCCAAGGATGCAAGACATACAGACCTAGGGTCACTCCTCATCAGATATTCCCATTGAAGAGCCCCCTTGAAAGAAATTATGTAAGAGGAAACACCTGGACTCCCCTGAAGTCAGTCACTGAGGACACAGATTTCAATGAGGAGGAGGGTCCCCCCCCCCCAGTCACCCCTGAATGACATCTCCTTTGGAAACATTCTGAAGATCCTTAAACAGAGGGGTGACTGAAAGCCCAAAGACCCTACCTCCGAGGAGTCTGTGTACTTGCAAGCCTTTGGAGCTTGCCCATCTAGTTCCTGGGTGACACCTCCCCTGATGATCTCAATAAATTGATCACTGAATGGGCTTGGAAGGCCTCTGATTTGATAGACTAGATTCCCCAAAGACCAGATAAAATACTTTCTGCTCCTGATGATCATCAGTACTGGACGAAAGGCTTGGCAATGGATGCTATGGTGGTAGTGGCTGCCACTAAAAAGGTACTAGCTGAGGAAAGTTCCACTGTTCATCCCCTAACCGGGAGTCAAGAGTGATAGACAGATTTGGGAAGAGGGTTCATGCATCATTGACCTTTACCATTAGGTCCTTGAACTTTTTGGCACATTTTACTAGGCTCAAGAAGGATCTGGTCAAAGAGCTGTTTTGATACCCTAGCAGGAGCAGTAGCTGAGGGGGTCCAAGAAAAAGTGGCCTCCCAGCTAGCTACCCTGGAGTCTCCCTAATTCGTCCATGAGGCTAATTGTACATGCAGCCGAAGTGGTGACCAGGTCAGCAGGTTCAGGTATTGCAATTAGATGACATGCTTGGATGTGCCTGTGTGAGTTTGCAGAGCCATTCAAGTTTTCCTTCATCGGTGTTCCCTTTGACAGAGCTTCCTTCGGCCCCAGAGTTAAAGAAACTCTATCCAGGTGTGAGAAAGGTGGGAAAGACCCTGTCTGCAATGGGCATATGTTTTTCAGTTACCCAATGAGTCTATTCCAGTGATCTGCAGAGTGTGAAGATGTGACTCTGTCTGAGGCCTTTACATGATGCACACTGTATGGACTCCCCTCGGGGCAGAGAGGGGCATTCCAATGGAAGACTCTGTTCTAGAGGCAGAGGTGTCCTGCAGAACCAGGGTTCCAGGGAGTCCTCTTGCCAACCCTATCAGCACGCCTGAAAGAAAGCCCAATTGCTTGACTCTGGAGGCAGTTGGGGGAAGATTTTCTTTACACTGAGCAGCCTGGCAACAAGTAACCGCAGATGCCTGGGTGCTAAGAATTATTTCCAGAGGCTACTTTACCCTCTTTACTCTTTTTATCCAAGAACCTGAACAAAACTCCCCAATGTTCCACCCAGTCAGAGGGACCAAGCAGCCTTAGAAATACAAAAGCTGCTGGAGTCATCCAAGAAGTCCCGCCAGACAAAATAGGATACGGATTTTACTCAAGGTTGTTTTTAGTGCCAAAAAAAGACGGGACTGGAGACTGATTCTGGATCTCCATATTCTAAACAAATTTGTTCAGCAGTCCAAATTCCAGATGGTCACTGTTCAGTCAGCACTTCCCTTTCTAGAGGAAAACCTATAGGATGTGCTTTGTATTACCATATAAAAATGGACAAGAAGGTGCTGCAATTTGGTCTCCCCACAGTCCCCAGGGTGTTCATCAAATGTATGGCAGCAGTAATGGCTCACTTGAGATTGCACGGATTCTGTGTGTTTCCATATCTAGACTGGATCATCACCGCTTCCACCAGACATCTGCTGTTTCAGGCGACTGAATTCATCCTCCAATTGTTCCTGCAGCTAGGCATCCTTGTTGACTTTACAGTCTCAGCTGACCCCCTCTCAGGTTATGGAATTTATCGGAGCTTGTCTCGATGCTCTCTTGTGTGGCCTCTCTTCCTCCCCGCAGGCTACAGAAAATAAGATCTCAAGTTCATTCACGCCTGTGCTCAAAGTACCAGCCCTGGTAGTGCTTCAAGCATTCAGGCCCATGGCAGCGGCGATCACTGTGGTCCCATTAGCAAGATTTCACATGAGATTACTGCAATGGCTTCTTGTGAATCAGTGTTCCATTCTAACCCACCCAATGAACCATCCCATACTCATCACAAGTCACTGCAAAAAGGACCTGTCCTGGTGGATGGAATCTGAACAAATTCTTATGGTCCGCCTCTGTCCCTTCTCAACCCAAAACCATAGTGACTATGGATGCCTCCCAGATGGGGTGGGTGGCATTATCTGGGAAAGGCAGTACAAGGCACGTGGTCCCTGATAGAGGCCAACCTGCATATCAACGTTCTAGTGCCAAGGGCAGTGCTACTAGTGTTGCAAGCACTTCACTCTGCCCTAACTCAAAGAACAATTGTAATACAGTCAGACAGCATGTCTGTAGTCTGGTACATCAACAAGCAAGGGGGAACCAAATCCTATCGCCTGTGTTGAGAAGCCCTCTGAGTGTGGCAATGGGCATTTGCCACCAACTGCTTTCTGATAGCAACACACATCCTAGGGAGGTCAGACATGATAGCGGACAGACTAAGCAAATGCATTCTAATGCCTCATGAGTGGTCTCTCAATCCCAAGGTAGTGAAGATCTTTCATCGCTGTGGCCAGCCTTGCTGCAACTTTTTTGGTTCACGCCAAAACAAGTGCAGAAGCTATTTTGCCCTAATCCCCCCTCAAGGCGAATCCCCTAGAGACTCTTTTCTTGATTGGCCCCCAGGTCTCCTGTATGTCTTTCCCTCTGATACATCTTTTCCTCAAGAAAGCAGCCAGGTTAAGTAAAGTAATCCTCATTGCACTCTGGTCTCGACAAATTTGTTTTCCCTTCCTTTGGCTTCATCTAATTCACCGTCCATGGATTCTGGACCCAGTTCCGGACCTTCTGTCTCGCCACTGGGACTGGTGTATCCCAATTTTCAAAGTCTCAAGCTAACTGCTTGGTTCCTCCAATTCAGTTAGTCACCAGGCATAATGATATTCATCCCCAGTATGAAAAATTTTGCTGGCATCCCATAAAAACTTCAGTTTCATAGGGATTACCGGTTTGTTCTTCTACGTCACTATCCATTTCCTCAAGGTCACTATCCATTTAAAGATCCTCTCCCCATATGTTTGGCGAGTTGTTTACAGTTTACTTGGAATCTCGAACAAGCAAGACTTTAAGACTTTAAGTTCCTCTCTTGGAAAATGCTTTTAGTTACAGCTATTACCTCAAGATGAGTTTCCGAATTGCAAATCTTTGTGTTCAAAAAAAACCCTTATTTCATTTACCATAAGGATATAGTTACACTCTCAGGAGAAATACATTTCTTCAAACACCTGTTTGAAATTCTTTTAGTTTGTCTCAACAGAACTAAGAATTTAGGAGATGAAACAATTATTTCTCAATCTGTCCAAGGTGTTACTGTCAAAATAATTGAGAGATTATATTTTTCTTTATTATAAAAAAAATAATATAGAATATTCATGCTGGTGGTTAGCACATTCCACTAGATTTATGGCTACTTCTGCTGTCTTCCATTCTAAACATTTTCCACATTCGGAGACTTGATGCATTGTTTTTTGCAAATTTTAGCCAGGCCTGGATTTCCTATAGTGCATGTAGGCTCTGGCAGCCTCCTTTTTCAGTTTTTTTTTTGACTTTTTTTGGATTTTTGAGGACACCCAGTTCGTGCAGCATTGCTGCACTTTTGTCCCACTTTTATATTTTATGTATGGTTGTTGTTCCATGGGTATATATATGTCAGAAATTTTTTGAAATTCTTCTTCTCCCTGATGACTTTCAAATAACAATGAGGATCCCAATTAATGCTTTTGTAGCTGTCTATGGAATTTGCGAAAATACAACAGGCACAGGCAATGTCAGAAAATCCTACTACTAGGACAGCTGAACTTATTTTGGGGTTCATAGTCTCTAATTGATGGCAGGTGTGTACCCAAGAAGACTGGAATTTTTGTAATTAAATCAAAGGTGCTTCAACAACGATTAGTTTAAAGGTGTGCACAAGAATAAGTTATTAGTTTAAGGGTGTGTACACTTATGCAACTAAACAACACATATTTTTTTTTTTTTTATTTTTTTGCCTACAGGTTTTTTTTTTTTTTTTGAATTGTATAGGTTATAGGTGACATTAAAGGTGGGAAAAGTTTTGAAAAATGATTTATTGTGGTATTTTTTTTATCACAAAACCTGGTATTTTAACAGGGGATCTGGTCTTCTGTTAGTATAATCTTTGGTATAATTCAAGGACTTCATTTTTTTTTTCCTTCCATTGCTCTATATTTCTGCAAACTCAATCTGAGGTAATGTAGAGAGGGACATTATGGGTAGACTATTAGCTCAAGAGTATTTTGGCTGGTGCGAGCTGTATAACTGCCAGATCAATTCTGAGGATCAGAGCTGTAACCCATCAGTCAAAAATAGATGAAGCTTGACAGCACAGATGGAACGTTATAGTAAGACGTAACTTTTTTCAGATTCTTGGGTGTTAAAAGTTGTGCAGGTGGGTTACAGATGGCAGTGGATAAAGAAAAACCCCTTTCAGGGGAATAATCCGCCACCGCCAAACCAAACAGAATATTTCCTCAACTTCTTCAGTCTTCACATACCTAAAGAGTCCTAGAATCATTGCTTGTAAGATTAAGGTGCAAAGGCTTCCACTCCAGAATGTTTCTAGTTCCAAAGAAAAAGGAGCCTCTTGGAGACCAGTATTGGATCTTTTAATTTCTAAATCTGGATATGAAAGTATCAAAGTTCAGACTGTTGACCTTACAGAACCCATTACCCCTCATTTCTCACACGAGTTACTTAGTAACTGTAGACCTAAACGTTGCTTAAAACCACATTCCCAGAGCCATAGGCTTCAGGAAATTTCTAAGGTTCTGTTTTTCTGTGTCATAAGTTCTGTGCATTACACTTTGGTTTACCTATAGTTCCAGAGGTATTCACAAAATGCCTAGCCCCAGTATTAGCTTATTGCTGATTGAGTGGTATTCACATCTTTCCTGATTTACATGACTTGCGAGTCTTTTATAGAAATGTCAAGAGTCATTAACTTGTGTTGTATCGCTTGACCAATCTGAGCTTCCATACGAGGACTTCCAAGATGGCTGCACATTGAGTAACCGCTTATTTCTAGCTCTCCCAGTGTAAAAAACTCAGCAAAGAAGGCCAGTAGACTTATGTTTATGGATAAAGTTCAGTAATTGGGTGGTTCTGTTCCCACCTCTGCCATACCCTAAAACAACTTGACTAGCTTGGATTTCCTATTCTCTTAATCTGTCATCAGCACACAAACTACTACTACTACCAGATAAGACTCCAGCACTGACCAACCTACTTGGGTTGTATACTAACCCTAGAGAACTATGTTCTAGTGATAAAACACTAATTAAGGTTATCAAGAGCAAAAACACAGCAGGGGACTCCCTCTTCCCTAATTATAAAGGCATACTTTGGAACTCCCTACCTTTTAGCTATTACCTCAACAGACTCAAAGGTTACACTTAAAAGACTCCTCAAAGAACATCTAAAACACACATATGTTCATGTTCATACCCTGGTTAACCTCCCCAATCATACCTGCCCTCTTTCCTAATCTTCTAGTCTCCGTCTCAGACCTATACAGCTAAAAGTAACTACTGCTTTTTCTAAATTCTAGCATATTCACAGTGTCACTTAATTTATACATGTATTTTTTTCTCCTTCTTTCGGTCTGCTTTTATACTTGGTGTATATATCTTACCGTTCAACTCTGTTATACCAACTACAATAAATCTGACTCTGTCAATCTTGTGCTCACTCTAACTGTATAAAATCGTAAAAGATGCTAACTTTTTTCTTCTATTTATCTAATTTTAAATTTTCATGCAAATGTTCTGCCTATGTAACTGTCATTGCTGCTGCTATACTCCTTATAATTGCTTGTTTGATTTTTGTGGCCCTTTTCTTCCCGGTCCTCTGCTGAAAATGGACATGCTTCCAGTAGGACTCTCAATGTCTCTGTCTGTCTCTCTCTCTCTGTCTGTCTCATAAATAAATAAAAAGTATACTACCTGGAAGCCAGGAAAAGAATACAGAGGACCTGGAAAAAGTGGCTACAAAAAGTGAGGAAGAAACAGACTAGGGAAAGTTTTGCACCTGTTCTTCAGACATGAATTCCAGTAATCTACAGGAAGATAAGACAACTGCACACAGACCTGGTTAAAATAAAACACTGATGGAGTATGTCAGCAGAAACAACAAAAGGTTGGGTAAAATGGAAGAAGCCTTAAATGGATATTCAGATAAGGTGATAAAGCTGCAAAAAGAGTTTGAAATGGCTGACTTAATATGATCCTACTCAGGAAGAGATTTTTAAATAAATAATAGAATTAGAAGACAGAGCACATAGGGAAACCATGTGATTTTCAGCTATACCAGAGAAGCTGGAACAGACTGCATTTAATTTTATGAAAGCACAAGTAAGCAACTGGATTGGTATTCCACTGCAGGAGTTGTTAGTTGAAAGGGCACATGGTGTGTATGTTTCCAACCTGGTTATGAGAAAGCAGCCTAGACCTTAAATAGTAAAGATGCAATTCTTCCAGTAGAAAGAGTTGATCCTGACAAAACTGGCAGTAGAAGGATTAAGTACTAAAAGTGAGAGACAGTAGAGTGTTTGTTTGGAGAATTATTACTCATTGTACACTAGTTAGAACAGGAGCAAATTTATTCCACTACTCAGGGAATGTCGAGATGCGGGTGTGAGATTCCAACTGCTATAGCCAGCTGTCTTCAAGGTATCTTTCCCTGCAGGGACAAAATCATTTTTTTTGATAAAGTACATGCTAAGGAGGAAATACAAAAAGTACACGCCAAGGAGGAAATAAAGTAAATTGTTAGAAGAAGATTCTGCTTGCTGTTTAGTTTTTTTTTTTTTCTCCCTTCCCTCCTCTTCAGTTTTAAGAAATGTAGGCACTGCAATATAAAGAAGCCTGGTTAAAGCATGCCAAGAGAAAAATTAATGTGCTTTTTCTCATTCTTGGATAGGGGAATGACTGGATTAAAAAAACTTTAGATTGATTTGGGAACAAGTTTTAAGACCTAGCAAGTAAATGAAAAAGAATATTGAATATTATGAGGCCTTTTTCTAGCAAATTCATGCTTGCTTAGCAGTTCTGCAGCTGGTTTTCATGTTTCTATGGAAAAAAATCTGGTACAGAGAAACTGGCTACAGTCTGGTGGAAATTGGCTGAGAAAAAATAAATTGGCTAGGACATAATCTATGGAGGCATTCAGGAGTTTTCTCAGCTGGGAGAGCTATAAAGCTAAAACAAAATCAGTTAGCATTTAGAAGTACAGGCTGCACAATGAATTTTAGCATGCATAACCTTTCTTTTAGCTTAACTCGAGTCTGTGTGTGTGGCTGTCTGTTTGGGTCTTTTGTTCCTATTAGGAGGGTAAAATTTCAATATTTGAAGATACGAGTTAGTAGGTTTTAGAGGGTATTCGAGGTGTGTGTTTTATTGAAAGCCTTCAAAACAAAAAAGCAAAAGTTCTGTAAGATGTGACATAGGCTCAAATGGAAATGACAAACTACAAAGGAGTTAATGCATAAAACGTCAGAATAACAACTTTTTTAAATGCTGTGATGCTTTCTGTAATGTCTTTAAATGTCTGTGTTCTCATGGATTAAGTACAAAAAAGACTAGTGAACTGTATTTAAAAATCTGGAATGTAAATAGCTATGTTATAGGAGAGTCAATTAGAAAGAACTGAGCATGTCAGTTTGATAAAGGTTTTCAGGATGGTTATTCAATGGAATACCTGGGACAAAGAAAAAGAAGTACTTATATTAATTGCAAGAGGAGCTCCAACAGTGAAAGAAGTGGATAAAGATGATACTGGCAGATTTGTAGTATTAAGAAGCTATTGGCAAGGGAGGAGCATTACACTGGCATGTATTTATAATCCCTCCCAAAACTGGTATAAAGGAGCTTAAGAAAATTCTGGGAGAAGTAATCGGCTTTAAGCAAGGAATATTACTTATAGGTGAGGATTGTAATGTGGTTTGCGGCAGTCAAGATGTGTCTGGGGGACCCAGACGAGAAAGTATAAAGTTGGGTAGAGTTTTGAAGAAATTTATGAAAATATTTGGCATGGAAGATGTGAATTCAGTAATAGGAGTTCAGAGTGAATTTATATATTCCCCGACATATAAAAACTGGGCTGGATTGAACAGAATTTATATTTCCCAAGAACATGTGCATTTAATTGAAGGTATTTATATATACCCAATAACTATTTCAGATCATGTGCCAATGATAAAAATAAAACTGAGGGTAATGAAATAAAAATGACACTCTGGCGCTTTCTCACATATCTGTTGAAAAGAGAGGAATTTAAGCCATGGGTAGTGAAGATTATTCAGGAGCTATTAGAGAGGATATACATTTCTTCTAAAAATATAGCTAGGGAGTGAGAAAATTAAGATGGAGTTTAAAAATAGGCTGGAAATAAAAAAGGGAGCTATGGTTAAGCGGTAATAATTATTTAGAGGGACTAACAAATGTTCAAGTATTGCAGAATGGGGGAATATCACAAAACAAGATCAACTGCAGAATGCTAAGCAAAAAATAAGAGATTACCTCAATAGTACGCAGAAGTGAAAAAAAGATTGCTGTTAAGTAACTGTTTGTTGATAACACTAGAGCACAAAAACTTGAAGCACAACAACTTGTGCAACAGTAGAAAGGGTTTTCGCCAAGTTAGAGAGCCTATAACAAGGTAATGAGGTCTTCTAGAGGTATTAGAAGTATTTCAGAAATTCTATGAAAGTCTGTATAAAGCAGAGAAATATGGAAGTCGAGAAAAGATGCAAATGGAAATGTTTATGGAAGAATTAAATATGCAAAGGTTAGATGTAGGTGAGGCTCAATTGCCTAATGGTTAGGATAGGAGGAGATGAGATAAAAATTGTGATGTGTAACCAGTTTACAGGAAAGTTCCCCAGGTACAGATGCTCCTGTGGAAGTTTGGAAGCTAGGAGGGGAAAAAAAATGAAAGCTCTGGAAGGTTTTGTTTAACAGTATTTTAAGAGGAGGAGAATTACCAACATTTTGGAACAAAGCAGTGGTAGCTGTAGTATCTAAAGAAAGTCCATTGGACCCAGCTTCATACAGGCCCATTTCAATACTAAACCATGCTTTAGTGTTCATGGCTATAATGGTTAAAAAAATGACAAAAGTGATGCCAAAAATTGATGGATATGGGTTAATGTAATTTTGTGGAGGGGAAGCAAACATTTGACAACATTAACAGGTCATTGATGATCCAGAGGGATGCAGAATGTAAGAAAATCCCATTGTTGGTGGGTCTTGATGCAGAGAAAGCATTTGGTATTTGATAAGCTGGGGCTTCATGAGTAGGGGGATGGAAGTATTTGCATTTCCTGAAAAGAAAATTAAGGTTGATTCGGAGGATATATGAGAGATTGGAAGCGAAAATTACTGGGTTTGGGGGTCCTTTCTGATTTTTGCTGTAGCAGAGGAACCAGGTAGGGGAATCCTCTTTCCCCTTTATTTGCATTGTATTTAGAACCACTAGCAAAAACAAGAAACTCTAATTCAAGGATATTAATTGGTATGGTAGTCGAGAAAAGCTGGCTGTATTTGCAGATGATATTTTTATACCTGACAAAACCAGAAAGAGCCATTAATGTTGCAGAACATTTTGAGACTGTTTAAAATCTTTTCGGGATAGAAAATGAATCTAAAACAAAGGCAATAGTGGTAAATTATGTCCCATAAATTAATTGTTTCAGCAATATCCTTTATTTATGGGGATATGATAAAATGCAGTATTTAGAAGTATGTATTGAAAATGATTCTGGTGTGGCAGCTAAGGATATGGGGACACGATTAAAGAAACGATGATACAAAAACTAAAATGGAAGCTTTGTTATATGGATAGTAAGATGGAAGCAGTCAATGCTGTTTATATTCCCTTTAGTCTTGTACACAGGTCAAGCATATTTTTGTAATCCAGAGAAGAAGTGAATAGGAAAGAGCTTGAAGGACTTTATATGGAGGGGAAGATGGAAAGAGTTATGTGGAGCAAGATGATTTTTCCAGTAGAACAGGACAGATTGGGATGACCCATTTTGAAGGGGTATTTCAGAGCTGTACAGTTAAGGCTCCTATACATAGCACAAGCAGAAAACTATAATTCAGAGTGGAAAGGGATGATGATGATGATGATGAAACAAGGGTGAAGGTCAAGAAATTAGGAGAGGCTGGGATTTTGGATGCAGGCCTTTAAGAAGAATAACAGTCATCATACAGACCATAAGATGATAAAGTTCCAAAGGAGGGGTGGGCCTCCTTGAAATTGATTTATGTGTAGAAATCTGCAATTGTGGGACTCCACACATCTGCTAACTTAACAAGATCCAAACGTAGTGAAAGTTTTGAATCGCGAGGAGTATAAATCTAAGATTACTTCTCTGCTTAATCTAGCAGAAGCTTATTGGCATCAAGCAGGAATGGAAATACTAACGAAGTAGATAAAAATCAGGCAGTAACTGAATGTACCAAAACATAAAAGAAAGAATATAAGGTGAGGGATCAGATGAGAAAGCAAGAAATGTGGAAAAAGCATAAATATAGTTGCAAGTATAGAAAACTTCTGGAAGAACCTCATGTTGATCAGGAACGAACACAGGAATGGTTAAGGTGAGGCGAATTCAAACCAAGAGATGAATTGAACATGTAGGGGAGAGACAAATATAGGTTTTGTAAAACTGAATTGGAAACACTTGCACACCTCCACTGCTGGTTGCGACATACTAATGGCAGAAGGCCTGTATACTGAAAGGCATAATGGCCTGCATACTGAAAGGCATAATAATGTGGCAAAACTGTTGCACTGGGGATTGTGCAAACATTATGGTATTGAAGTGGCCGAAAAACACTGGAAGCATGAGCCACAAACCATAATAGAAAATGAGGAAGTCTACTTCATTTAGGATCATCCATTACCAACAGTTCCAAAGATAGATGCTAGAAAACCGAATATAGTGGTCCAAGAAAAGAAGACCAGAGTAGCATTGATCATTGAAATTGCCACACCCAGTGACTACAGTGTCTTTCGGGGTTCCTATTGCGAAATCTAATGTTAAGAACGCTGAATACTGGAAGGCCGAACTTGGTAGTTTGAAAGTTGAGAATGTTGAAGCCGCGGAAACCTGAATTCTTTCCCAGTGAAAGAATTCGGTTGGCCGTTTCTGCAGCTTTGGTATTTTCGGACCGGGTGAAGGTAAGCGTATGAATGGGCAGTGACTGACTTTAGGGTTAGGGCGCGGGTCAGGTAAGTGTGCGGTAGTGATGGCCTTTAGGGTTATGGCTGGGTTAAGGATAGTGCATAGATAGTGGTGTATGTTAGATTTTAGTGTAGGTTTTGAAGGTGTTTGCTGTGATTGTGTTATATGTGTCTTTTTCGGAACAGCACATTTTTTTCCCTGGGAAACAATTCGCTGTTTTGAAGTTTCGATGTTATCCGCATTCGATCTTCCAAGTTCAAACTTATGGTGTTTGACATTTTGGAAGTTCATTTTCGTGATGTAGACCCTGTCTTGCGTACAGAAAGACACCACCAATATCAGGATCTGCAGGCAGAAACAAGAGCAGTGTGGAAGAAAGATACCTAGACAGTTCCAATAGTAGTAGGAGTAACAGGTCTTATAAAAAAGAATTTACAATCGTATTTAAATATGTTACCAATACATGTAAATCCATATCGACTGCAGAATGAGCCATTACTGGGCACATTGCGGGTGCTGCGAAGAGCACTACTGGCTGATATCAAAGACTGAAACAATACTAATTTCATGAATTTTAATCTTACTTTGACTTGGGAATGGGGTCCATTCCCGTCATGGTATTAGAAACCCAAAAGACTTGGAGAAATTAAAAAAAAAAAAACATAATATCCATAAAGTAGCAGAAAGTATTCTAAGAAATAAGGCAACACTGGAATGGAGAAAGGAAATTCTGCCAATAGGGCTGACTGAAATTGGGGATAGAGACAATAGGCAAGAGGGGGGGCTGGAATTTATTGGAGAAATCTGGCAAAGGAACCAAGGTATTGGAAGCAAATAACTAGAGAGGGAAAGGTGATAGAATGGGAAGATGCCAAGAATTTGGAATTTGGGTTAGAGATTCCCTTCTTATTGTTGATATCAGAATATAGGCAGAGAAAGAAATAGAGGAGTTTAAACAAAGGACCAGCAGGTATAGAGTTTCTGGTAGAATCTAGAACAGAAACTGCCATTAAAAAAGGAATAATTAGTAGAGCTTATAAAATATTGCATGATAACTGTAAGAATTAATCAGAGGAGGTTAGAAAGCATTGGGAAGAGAGATGGGATAAGCAATTCATAAAGAAACAATTGGAGGATATTATGTATGTCTCCCAAGTATGCAACAAAATTTAAATTACTTAGAATTTTTGCTTGGAAATGTTTACATATGTATTTCTAAACTTCAGTTAGACTCCAGAGAATTTTTCCTCTGACAGCAAACAGAGATGTGATGTAAAAGAGAGGTAATTGGAAGCATATTTTCTGGGAGTGCAGTGAGATGGCAGACTTCAAGGATTTCATGCAGGATGCACTGTCAGAGATGCTGGGTGGGCAGATTGGTGTGAGAAGGGAGATGATTTTTCTGAACTATGATACAGAATCGGAATTGCCTAGACGTGGTAAGGCCTTGCTGTCTCTAATTATTGTGGCTGCCTAAAAAGCAATTGCTAGAAAATGAAAATCAAAATCTAAACCAATTATATTAGAAGTAGTGAATATAGTAAACATAAAACCACTTGAATTGAGATCTTTAGAAAAAGATAGGAGCAAACTACATACGAATAAATGGGAATTGTGGGAACTACATACGAATAAATAGGAATTGTGGGAACAATACATATAGGGGAAGGAATGAAGTTAGGAAGAAGACAGGACTTAAATGAGCTATGTAATATTTGACTGAATATGTTTGAGTAGATTATAAGTGATGTGATGTATGGGAGTGTCATTATGGTTTGTGATGTAAAATGCTTGCAACTAGTATTGTGTCAGTGTGGTTTGTTTTCATGTATATAAATGTATGATTGCTTATGTCGTTCGTGATGGTTTAATAAAAATTTGTTTAAAATAAAAAGGGGGCAGGAATTGAATATATTATGAAATGTTGCTTGACTTAATACAGTTTAGTATATTTATATAAAAGTAATCAATTTTCATCGTCACAAGTGATAATTCAGTGAAGTGATAAAAAACTACAAAGATCTGAGCTTCCATACATGCATAAACCTTTCTTTTTATATAAAAAATATATATATAGCAAACCAAACACATAAACACACAAAAACATACTCGGAGGCTCTAAATAAAAATCGGCCTAAGCAGCAGAGACCTCCAAAGCAGACACCCAAGCAACCGCTACCCCAAAACAAAACACGTGCAACACATAGCTCACAAAGCCAGTGTGCCGAACAGTCACAGCCCTTAAGGCTAAACAACACACCTGATACACTTGTAATAGGTGACTATCGTCAGGCACACTGATGTCCCGCTCACCAGGATGAACAAGGAGAAGGTCACGGTGAGCTGCCTGTTGGGCACTAGGATCCGCCACATAACACAAGCACTCAGGTCACTCCAAGGCAAGTACAGATATGACTCAGTCATTGTCCATGCTGGTGTGAATGACCTGAGACGTACCTCCCTGGACTACATGAAAAGAGACATAGAGGAGCTGTCTGAGCATGTGGCCCTGGCCGGTATGACCCTGACCTTGAGTAGCATCTTACCCTCACCAAGAATGATGCCACAATATGAAGACAAGATGATCAATTTCAACAATTGGCTTAAGTATTGGTGTCATTCAAAGGGGATCCAATGCCTGTCAGCCTGGGATGACATGCTCGACAGGCCATGATGCTTCGCTAGGGATGGCTTGCACCTGTCACCCCTGGGCTTTTGGATATTGGCAAAGGCTCTTGCTACACCCATATTGCCTTTTTTAGACAAGGCTCAAAAGACAGACCCACCTCCATAGGTATCACAAGGGATAAGAAACTAAGTAATGCTACTCAACGCCAGAAGTCTAAACCTCATGCATGCACTCGAAACTCTCCTTAGCATGGAGAACATCGATATCTGTGCAGTAACAGAAACCTGGTTCAAGGCTCCCGAGAGCACCCCAGCACTACCAGGTTACACCTCATACCATACTTTTCGGCCCCAAAACTTGGACCGAACCAGAAAAGGAGGGGGAGTATCAATATTAGTCAAAGATACCCACACCTCCAGGTTGGTGGCACAGCACAAAGCATCAGAGACTATCCATGTGCAACTAACAGTGGGTAAAACTGCCTTCCAGTTTATAGCCTGCTACAGACCACCCTCCCAAACCCAGGAACCCCACTCGGCCTTCCTGAGAACACTGGAAAATATGAAGGTCTCTCCAAACACCATTATATTGGGCGACTTCAACTACCCAAACATAGACTGGGAGCATTATTCTAGCTCCAACACCCTGGCTCAAAGGTTCCTAGAATTTATAAACTCAAATGCTATGGAACAACTTGTTACCACTCCCACAAGAGGGGAAAACATACTGGACCTGATCATCACCAGACCAGCAGTGTATCCCCTCACTGGTAAGATCAGACTATAAACTAATCTCACTGGATATTCACACCCCAATCCCACCCCCTGCCCAGAAAACCACAGTGAAAAATTTCTCTAAAGCAAATTTCACACTCCTCAAAACCGAGGTGGAATCCTTCAAAGCCCCTGGGCCTGTGGAAAATACATCCCAGACCGCAGAATCCTTTATAAACGCATTCTATGAGCACCTTCAGGAATGCATGGATCATGCAATCCCAAATAAAACCAAGACCCAATCCTCCAAAGGCAGACGTCCTGTCTGGTGGACCCCAGCCATAAACAAACTATACAATAGAAGGAGGAAGCTACTACATGATAGAGCAAAATCCCAAAAAGGGAAGGCATCTCTGATCAGTGTTGGCAAAAAACTATGGACACTCATAAAATCGTCTAAGGCCAGCTTCGAGAGAAAAATTGCATAGGACACTAAGGATAATCACAAGGCTTTCTTTAGTTATGTTAGGAACCTGGGTTGGAATTCCAAGATATGCTCAGAATTATTCCAAAATGACAAAAAATACACCGAACCCACAGACATTGCCAACATCCTAGCTGACAGGTTCAGCGTAAACTTCTCCCCCCACCAAAAGGGCAAATATCTATCCCAGCAGAGTGCTGCCCCCCTGACATCTCAGATGCTCAGGTAAGAGCCACCCTCTCCAAAGCAAAAAAACACAGCATCAATGGGACCAGACGGTGTCCCGGGCTGCGTCCTACATGAACTCCAAGAAGTGCTAAATCCAAACATAAAACTACTGTTCAATCTCAGCCTTACCACAGGATATGTACCCAAAGAGTGGCGTACAGCAACAGTGGTCCCTCTCCACAAAGGTGGTGCCTCAATGGATCCTGGAAACTATCGCCCCATAAGCCTGACTAGCTTGGTCTGCAAAGCTATGGAAAGGATCATCATGGACTTCCTAAAGATATTGGGGACCTACAGACACTGGATCCTACCCAGTTCAGCTTTAAGGGCAGATCCTGCCTCTTAAACGTGGTCGATTTCTTTGAAACAGTCACCAAGGCCATTGACGAGGGGAAGGTGGTCCACACAGCCTACCTGGACCTCGCAAAAGCCTTCGATATAATACCCCACTCGGGCATTATAGATAAGCTCACCAGCTTAAATATAAGCTCACCAGCTTAAATATAACCCCCTGTGTCACTAGATGGGTTGCAAACTGGCTCAAGGACAGAACCCACATGGTTAGAATTGCTGGAGCCATGTCAGACTCCAAACCGGTTACAAGTGGCATCCCACAAGGCTCAGTCCTGGGACCTCTCCTGTTCGGTATATATTTCTCGGAGGTACAGGCCAACACGGAAGGACTGTGGCTGACCAAGTTCGCAGATGACTGCAAACTGGGCACTATAATCGACTCTCCAACCGACACAAGCATCCTCCAAAAGGGCCTCATAGAAACAGACAACTGGTGCCAGAGCCATGGCCTCAAGCTAAACGCCAAAAAGTGTGTAGTTATCCCTTTGGCAAAAACAAAGTGCCCACAAATTACCACATAGGTGGTAATCCATTAAGTACAGAAGAAGTAATTAGGGACCTGGGGACCCAAGTTGATAGCAATCTCTCATTTGACAACCACTTGGCCAAAGTGGTTAGAAAAACATTTTATATAGCCCACCTAATCATGAAGGGATTCACATCTAGATCAGGGGAGGTCATTGTGCCTCTCTACTCATCCCTCATCAGGCCCATAATTGAGTACAATGCCCCTTTTGGGATGTACCTTACCAGACACCTGCAGCAACTGGAAAGACCCCAAAAGTACCTCACCAAGAGGATCAAAGGGCTCAAACAGATGCCATATGCTGCCCGGTTAAAGAAACTCCAGCTCTACTCAGTGGCATACCGCCTGCTCAGAGCGATCTGTGCCTGACGTATAAAGCCATGTCCAACCCGGAATTAATGGACATGCTGCACGTCAGAAAATCCAAATCCCATCGAGCTATGTGCTAGAGAGACTTTAACCTCAGCACTGAAATAAATAGGACATGCTGGAGGGACAGATTCATAACCCAGAGGCTCCCTTCACTCTGGAATAAAATCCCAGTCCAGGTTAGGCAGAGTCCCTCATTGACTCTCTTCAAGAGGAATCTTGATGAGTGGATGGGGGATCGTAGGTTTACCCCGGGTATCACTTCTGTGTCACTGTTAGACAGAGGCACAGTATACTAACCTCGAAAAGGGCATAGCAAAATTAATTTAAAATGGGTGGCGAAAGCCAAACACACTCTGGCTAGGCTTATAAATGCCCTAGGGCAGATAGCCTAGTATGAACCTATGAACCTATATATATATATATATATATATATATATATATGTGTGTGTGTGTATACATATATATATATATATATATATATATATATATATATATATATATATATATATATATTTTTTTTTTTTTTTAATAAAAAGAAAGAGGTTTATATATGGCTATATATATATATATATATATATATATATATATATATATATATATATATAATCGAGAGAGAGAGAGAGATACCAGCACAGTGGATAGTGTTGTCAGCTCACACAGGAAGTTATCTGCTTCAGTTCTGTGCCGAGTGCCTTCTATGTGGAGTCTGCATGCCCTCCCTTTGCTCATGTAGCTTTTTTTCTGTGTGCTGCGATTTCCTTCCACACTCCAAGACATGTATTACGTGGATTTGACTCTCTAAATTGGTCATAACTGTGTGTGTGCATACATTTAATGGTATGGAAGAACCACAGCATGGCTAGCCACCTGGTGGTGTGACTCATGGGTCTAGATGATTGTCACCGTTTTTGTGGCACCCACACCCCATGTAGAAAATGAGGCGGGGGGGGGCCTGTGGATGGATGACATCATGATTCAGATTTTGGTATACAGATTGTAAATGAAACACTGACTTTGGTTGCTAACAGAGCTGTTTCCTTCTAGCTGAGTATTTTTCTATAAAATATCTGATGTTGGTAATGTTCTTGTACATTGTGTTCATTTTTGTGTTTGCTATTAAGCTACAAGCAATGCCAGTACTTTGTATGTTGCCAGTTCCCTTATTTCCATATAAATAACCCATTTGCTCCTACATTATTCTTGCATTATCATTTGTAACAATTACATATTTGTCTTTTTTGAGTAAAACTGAGTCATCCTAACTTGACAGTTTTGAGAGAGAGAATGAAACTGATGCAAAGACAAGGAAGTCTGGAGGGAAATTTTTTATGCTGTGAATAAATATGGAGTGGATTAGGAAAGGCTGTGATATAAACTGAGTACGTCCTTCTTTCTGACTCTGAAGAAAATAGGCCATGGATGGTGAGTTTAACTTTAGGAAGAAAAAAATATCAAAATTCAGCAGGCATCTTATTTACTTAGTAGCATATGCTTCTCAACCCTTGTTTTTGTTGGAATTTGTACATTACCAGTATCACGTGAGGATATTTATTAATGTAGTACTGAATTGTGGTTATAAAATGTTTTTGCCATTGTGAACACCAGCTGCCAAGCCTGTCTTTGTTTAGATACTACCTTGTTGCTGGCGGGGAGTTATCCAGGCAACCTTGAGGGTGCTTTGAGCTCTTGCTGGATGGCATTCTGGCAAGAAGACTTTATATTTATTTATTATACCTTAACCTTGCCCCTGGTGGAGATGTGAGAATTTGTTTGGGTGGTTCTAGCACATCTTTCCTGGCAATGCCTCCTTGCATCACAGTGAGCCTCTGCTCTTCAGCTGGGGCTTTGTCATTGAAGCAGTACTACAAACTTGCTGGAATCCACCGTACTCCACTCCAGGATAGGGGTAACTCTGGTTTCCTTTTTTTGCTGTGTTCCACTGTACAAGCTAAAGTATTTTGTTGTATTTTTGCTTGCATAACATGTTACCGAGTTCCTTGTTCTTCCTAAGTCTTATTGAAAAAAGGCCTTGAGTGCAAATAAAATTTAGTTTAGCAAAATTTAAAGAAAGAGACTAAAATAGTCTTGCTGATCCTTTATTCCTGTTTCAGGATGGCAGCAGTGAGAGGACTAGATATTGATGTACATCCAACGAAGGATGCCATCATTGTTCGTTTGGAAAGAGAAATCCATTTTCTGGATGAATGTGGGGCTGCTGTGAGAAGACATGCTGAAGACAAAATGTGAGTAGGCTGGTAGTACATAATGAAACTGTCACGGAAGAAATAACTGTGATGTCAGAAAGTGATATGTAATTGGGAGCAATAAAAATCTTGTATCTTGTAGCAGTGGATGACACCCACAGTTGTGTTCATTTACACATTGTGAGCATATCTTGAACAAATTGCATCTCTCAAATTTTCCCTCAACTTCAGTACTGGATATGGTTAAACACCTGGTCCTTGTTCAGTGTGGTTGAAGCTGTTTAGTTTCTTTGAATATGTACCAAAGTCTAGAAAATGTCATATAGTTTTGTACACTTTCTCTGCTTGCTTGGATAGTGGTCTCATGCTTGAATGGGAATCCTTTAGAGTTGAATATCATTAGACCTAGCATGTTATATTTTCCCAAATTCTTAAGATTTTATAATTCCAGCTTCTATAGTACACAAACTTAAAATACTCTGCCTAAATTTGTTTGATAATATAAATTGTCATCTACTTTCTGATTCCCATTTATATTATGATGACCATAATTGTGATTGCTGAGTATTAGTGAAAATGCAAAATGAAGCTGGGTATATACTAAATCTGAAAGGGCAGTTTATTTGAGTAGTACCCTTACTCTGAGATATAGAGGTCTTGGAGTTGCAAATAATGCAACTGCAAGTGGGTGCAGGCAGGTGAAGCCCCATACCGACAAGCATTAATGGCATAACTGAGTCTCAGAATTTACTGTTTTTTGATTTCACATTTTCCCCAAAATGTTATGACTTGCTGAGTCGGGTTTTGCGCTTGTGATAGGGATCTTCTCCTGCTATATAAGGTTAACCATAAACCTCTTACAAATCCCACCCATTTCCTTTTCATCCTTCATTTATCAAACACTACAAAGCTTGTCTGTATGCTTTGCAAAGCATTAAATATGACTGGTATACATAATTCAATGGCTGACATATGATCTAATGTCCCTTCCGTCTGTTCAATGGATGAGTCTTCAGATCTGACTTTGGCCACTCAAGATTTTGGATCTGGTGTTCTGGCTTCTCCCCTTACTTATGCTCTTTGTGATGAGCAAGTGATCTCCAATCTTGTTTGCTGCTATAAGCTTAAGATGTGATCTTTTGTGCTCAGGTTCTGTTTTTTTTCTTCTGGTTAGTAGTTCATTTCTTACATTCCCTTCCCTTGTATCACACACACACACACACACACATATCTTTGGTGGATATATATATATATATATATATATATATATATATATATATATATATATATATATATATATATGTGTGTGTGTGTATATGGATCTACTTCAGATGATCAGAGTTTTAAAACTTCGAATTTCATATGGCTGAGACCATATGATCGAAGTTTCAAAACTTTGAATACCTAAAAGAAAAACCAACAAAACAATTCCCCTGCACTATTGATCTTCAGTTTCTTTACACCTTTCTTCCCATCTAAATTGTAGACTTCCACAGAAATACCATTTGTTCCTGGCGAACTTCTCCTTTTTTCATCTAGTCTCTCTTCCTTCGTATTCCTCTAACCTTGGCATCATTTTGTTCTTTTTTTGGTGGGGGGGGTTGACTTCTGCTTTTTGCAAGTTTTCATAACATTTCAGATGTATCTCTAATACCTCTAAAGGCTCTCTGGTTATTTTTCTTGGTATAGGCTCCCTATGTTTGATGAGCCTTTCTATTTTATGTTGCCCAAGTCATGATAAAAGTTTTTGTTCTCTGGAGCTGTAGTCAAAAATAGTTGCTTAACGGCAGCCTTTCTAAACTCATGCATATTATGCAAATACCCCCTTATTTTCCTTTTGGTACATACTGGTTGTTCCTCTTGTGCTATGAAATTCACCATATTTTGCAGTAGTTTAGCTTTTAACCTCTGTAATTCTTATTACTTTTTTTTTCTATAGCTTGTTCTCTCTCATTCATACCATTCTTTTAAACTTCATTGTAATTTTATCCCACTCTAGTCTTCTCTTCTGAAATTTCTTTCAAAATTTCTCAAATTATGTTCACTACCCAGTCCTTAAATATCTCTGTTAACGGGTAAATGGAAAATCTGCTGCGTCTTTCTTACTTCATTATCCTGCATTATCTCAACTTTTACTGGGTAATGACTTTAGTTATTAGATATGTTTCAAAGCTTTCGATTAAATGCACAAACCTTTAAGAGAATTTCTATCCAGTCTAGCACAGTTCGTGTATCTTGGGGAATAATATGTAAATTCAGTACGAGTTTCTGATTTTGAACTTTTTCCATACCAGATATTGTTGTAGTTCTTCAGAAATTTATCATTTTTTGTTTTCCCTTCTTGGTTGTCTGATAAATTCCCACTGTTGCAAATCGGGCTCCAGTCAACATAAATGATATCCCCTGCTGAAATCGGATTAGTTATCTGAAAATTCTCAAAGTTCCATAATGGCAGTTTTAAGTGGAATGTAAATTCATGCCAGCATAATCCTCTTCCTGCCAATAACCCATTACTATCACAAGTCTGCTAGCATTATTTTCCTATTTTCCTCTTCTATCACTACAGAAGACCTTGTAATAATTTGTAGTATTCTCTCTTTTTTTTTTTTTTTCACTCTGGTGTATGTTGCCCCTGAAATCTATTAATTGTCAAATTCACATGCTCATTTCTATACAAATGTGTATCCTGCAACATCACTGTTTGCAACCTATATATTTCAGTAGTTTTTGATTTTTTTCTGTAGCTCTGCAATTATTTACATTCCAAGATAATATGGACAAAGGGCTGTCATTCATTTGGTTGACAACACAAATTGAGTAACATACAAATGAGAAACATCGATCGATAGCCCCAAAACTTGACTGCACATTTTTGTGAATCGCATTTGGTAGAATTCAAGCTTTATATACTGAAAGTATGTAGGAGTGTACAGGAAAATGAATGTTTGAAAAGGAGGTGGTTGTGAGAATGTGCAAGATTCTGTTATATTAGATTAGTGTGTATGTACAAGTGTTCTTGGGTTAGGTAAAGGGATAGATTTATTGTTGTGACTCTGGTGTTGTGAATGTTCTATGTTCTTTTGGTTTGATTAGTGGTACTGTTAGGAAAAAGAGGTTTTAGTAATGTAATGTATAGGCTTAGGGTAAGTGCACATGAGTTAGGTGAGCAGGGGTGTAGTTTTGGTGGCAGGGTAAGGGTTGGCACACAAGTAAGGTTTTGCAGAGGGAACAAAAACTTTTACTTACTACTTCAGTCTATTCATTGTCCTTTAAAATATTAAATTAAAGTGGGGGTAAATGCTTTACAGCTCACCTACCAGTTTAATACAGTTAAGTCTTCTTGCAAAGCTGAATGAATCACCTCTGTTGAAGGAAGACAATTTAACGGCTGGAATATTAGCATTTGTAGAGTGCTGTCTAGGTAATGACTACTTGCTGGAAAAAAATCAGAAAAGAAAGGGAATGTGTTTTATGAAACACCTTTGTTAAAATATTAGTGAGTGATTTAGGTTACTTGTTATTGTCGTGCTTGAATTAATTACTTGCATGAATTTCCTGAATAAATTGACTTACTTTTTGTATCTGTTAGGACTGCAAGGGCCATCTTTGTTAAAATATTAATGAACATTTAAGATACTTCTTCACTACTTCAGTTACTTGAAAGAATTACCTGAATGATTACTTTACTTATTCAGTGGGGCTGCACTGATGCATCTTAGTCAACTATTAAGATACTTCTACACTTAAAATTGAATTGCTGCATAATTTTCCTCCTTTTGTATTCAGTCTGTTTAGATACTCTTCATCTATAAGGGTTGCCCCTACCTTGTCAAAGTTGCTGTTTAAATCCTACAAGTTTAACCGTGAACTGACGTACTATAGTCGGACATTCCCGGTCAACAAATGTTAAATAAAAAAAATAAATAAGCTTGGACAATGCATCTTGGCTGAAAGTATGTCCTTGTCCTCATATCCAACAGAAAAGTGCATCTTAAATAGACTATTACTTCAGGGTAAATTATGTGTTAGTGGTGTGTGCACCTTTCTGGGATGGTACTCCTAGGCTTCCCAACCCTTCTCCTACCAAACCTACCTGCCTTTACTTAACTTTTTTCAACATTCCAGCTATGGTAATGATAAAAAGCTAGTCATTAGACCTCCCTTTGAAATGTCACCAATTCTTATCTCAAGTAACCAACATTATATATATATATATATATATATATATATATATATATATATATATATATAGATTCCTTTACCATGTACTTCCGATTTAGGACATGAGGGTGCACTTTGACGTTAAGGACAGCAAGAACATCTTACTTAAATTGTTTCAGGTAATTCCTTCCATAACTAACTTCATATAGCGTGAACTGTAGCTGTAGCTGGTCTGTGCATTTTGCTTACCATTTTCCTGCTGTGAGTAAGGTTGAGACAAACCGCATAGGTCCAAAACTGCCGACGATGCTTCCGTTAAGCTAGTCGCCAGTTCTCTGGCGCTTTCGCAGCCCATGATACCCACTACTTCTCTACAGAGACCCATTGTCCGGCATGCCGCAAGGTGCTTCTTCAACTATGGAACCTGCAGATGTCTCTACCTTTGATGGGTCCGGAGCCGCTGTGCAGGCACCGGCTTCTGAGGGTGAATTCAGGCCTACAGATTTGCATTTTAAACCGATGCCATCTTCTTCATCCAGGCCCAAAACCCGACCCACGCCTAGAAATCCGACGTCCAAACCGCATGGTCAGGCCCATATGCCTAAAAAACAAATGCTTAGAATGGCTGAAGACCTTATTACTTTAATTACGGAAAGCCAGCCTTCCCCCTGTAAGAGACCTAGAACTGATTTGTCTTCTGATTCTTCTGATCAGGATTCTGATATTTCTATTTCTTCTGATGACCAGGATTTGCCCTTCTCTACCTATGAGGATTCTGATGCAGAGGATTCCATTCCATCTGCTTCCCCTCCAGAAGATTTTTCTTTTGGTGAAACCTTGTACACTCTTAGGGAGCATTTCCGCTGGGAAAGCCAGGATTACTCTGACTCCAAAAAGAGGCTTAGGGAATTCTTACTCCTTCCTCAACACAGGCCTTTAGTTATCCCTCCTGTTCTGGACATTGTAGATGATGGTTTCTTGGAATCTAGCCTGTCCCCAGACACTTTACCTTCAGCTCCCAGAAAACCTGACCGGTATTACAGAGTACCTGACTCTCAAGTTCCTCTTCAAGAATCCTGCTGCGGATCAAGAGACCATTTCCCAAGGACCAAAGGGCATTAAGGCTACTGCTGCCAAAAATACTTCCCCTTCTGATAGAGATTCCAGGGCCTTGGACAGATAGGGTAAGAAGGTATACACTTCTGCTACATTGGTCATTAGGCCTTTAAATTGCCAGTTTCATATGTTAAGTACCAGCAGCGTATTATGGGACTACTTGAGCAGAAAATGATGATTCCTGACTGTGCTGAACACACAGAATTATAGGATTGAATGCATTCTGCTGAATAAGTTGGTAAACATACTTTGCAATGTGGTTTTGACTCTTTTTTTTTTTTAGAAGCATCTTGCAGGGCTGCTGTTACTGGGTCTGTACTTGGAAGGCATGCTTGGCTTAAGGAGCAAAACTTGCCAGATCATGTTAAAGCTAAATTGCTGGATGCTCCCTTAAACCAAGACTGCCTGTTTGGCAACAAAGCAGAAGAAGTCCTCAAAAAGATGGAGGAAAAAGCTAAATCTATGTGAACTGTTAAAGATTTCCTGCAAGTACAGCCTCCCAGATTTAGTAGGCATTAGCCTTCAAAGAATTAGTCCTTTCTAGTCTCTTCCAGGCCTTCTCAGTCCAAACCCAGGAACAGCAGACCACCTAGGTTACAGTCTCAGGCTACGCATAGGCCTAAGCAGTGGGGGATCCCACTTCCAAAGCAAGAAGTAGTAAGACACCCCCCTATGGAAAAATGTCACAGTGACTCGACCTTAACCCTTCCAAGCCCTGCTCAGCTGCATGCTCCCTTAAGAGGAAAGCTTGCCCTGCATGCAAAAAACTGGAAACTCATTACCCAGGACAAATGGATTTTAAATATAGTTTCCAATGATACAGATTCCACTTCCACACCCTCCAATCCCCAAACGGTTGGCCAGACCTACCCCCAAATCAGTGGGCAGAGGCTCAACAGCAGGTTCTCTCTCTTCTAAGTATCAGGGCTGTTCAGCCTGTCCCAGCAGAAGAAAGGGGACAAGGTTTTTATTAAAGACTTTTCCTGGTACCCAGAAAAGACCACTCCTGGCGTCCTGTCCTGGACCTCTCAATTCTAAACATCTTTTTGGTAATCCCAAAATTCAAAATATTAACCCTTCAACAGCTGCTTCTTATGCCAAGCAAAGATGCTTGGTTGGCAACCTTAGACTTTAAAGGAAGCTTACCTGCACATTCCAATAAGGGAATCTTGCAGGAAATACCTACGCTTCAGGGCTGGAATATTAATGTTGGTTCTCTGCACTTCCCTTTGGCTTATCTACTGCTT
This sequence comes from Protopterus annectens, assembly GCF_019279795.1. Taxonomy (NCBI): domain Eukaryota; kingdom Metazoa; phylum Chordata; order Ceratodontiformes; family Protopteridae; genus Protopterus; species Protopterus annectens. The sequence goes on from NC_056747.1 coordinate 492,667,909, forward strand.
TCAGGTTATTCACAAAGTGATTACCTCCAGCCATTGCATTTTGCAGGCAGAGAAATATTCAAATATACCCATACCTGGACGATTGTCTGATTCAGGCAGAAAACCTGGACTTGCTATTAAAATATCTGGCATTTGGAAAGAAACTTCTAACCTCACTGGGGTACACCATAAACGAAAAGAAATCTCACCTAGTACCCTGCCAACAGATTGTATTCCTGGGAGCAAGCTTGAACACAACTTCCCAGATGGCTTACCTTACTCCAGAGAAACAAGTTTGACAGCCTACTTCAAACTACTGGCCACAAAGACCCAGGTATCTGCAAGGAAAATTTTGCAAGCCATTCCATATGCAAGACTGCATATGAGGAAACTACAATAGTATCTAAAAAGACTATGGTGTGAACATTCTCAGGACCTGGAATCAATGATTCCTTTCATTCCATGTATAAGACTGAGTTCCTTTGGTGGGCAGAGGCCTACTACCACAACAAGGGGCTCCATTTCACTCTATCCCCTGCTATCCAAACCCTAAGAACAGACTCATCAGACTATGCATGGGGGGTTCATTTGGCAGGGAAGTGCATTCAGGGCAAATGGAACCAGAGTCAGATGCACCTGCATATCAACCAAAAAGAAATGTTAGCTGTAAAGAATTCCCTAACAGCCTTCAAAGACCACATCCTTCCAGGGCAATTATTTGTAAAGACAGACAATACCACAGTTATGTGGTACATAAACAGGCAGGGGGGACCCCACTCGTACCCTCTCCGCAGACTAGCCATGGCTCTGTGGAACACAGCCTTGAGCTACCAAGTGCACCTACAAGCTCAATTCCTGCCAAGCAAGCTAAATTCACTGGCAGACGACCAAAGCAGAAATCTCATGGACCCACACGAATGGAAACTGGAACCAAAAATATTCAACCTCTTGAACAAATGGGGGACTCTGGAGATGGACCTGTTTGCCTCCCCTCAGAACTACCAATTGGACAAATTCTGCACAAGGACTTCGCACAGTCAAGCTTGGAAAGTGGATGCCCTGTCCTTTACCTGGGAAAGCCTCTCTGTTTATGCCTTTACCTGGGAAAGCCTCCTCTGTTTA